>NW_012267238.1:3906719-4080677 GCF_000151885.1 Dipodomys ordii | reverse complement strand
CGGCCCGCTGCCTTCCCCTCTCCGCCCTTGTCTTTGGTCGCGGACCTTCCTCCTCCCCGTCGCGCCCTCCGTGTCCACCCTTCCCCGATCCTCTCCCATCCTCCGTTCTCCGACTCCTCCCTGGGCGCAGCCGATCGGAGCCTCCGGGGCCCTCTCGGCTCAGGGCCGGGCTGCCCAACGCCCCCGGGCCCGGGGGAGAGGAAGGATGGTTCCCGAGGTGAGGCTCCTCTCCGCCTTGCTGGGATTGGCGCTGCTCTGGTTCCCCTTGGACTCGCACGCCCGTAAGTGGGGGGCTGAGGCTGGGCGGGCGGAGGGGTGCGGGTCCCCCCTCTGGGGTGCGCAAAGAGGCCTGGGGGGGTGGCCGGGACCTGGGCGCTCCCCCCTCCTCCCCCCCCCCCCAGCCGTGGCGACCGTCATCCGGGCAGCACCTGCCACCGTTCGGGTGGAGACGCCTTTGCCCACCAGTACGGACTGGTGAGTCTGGGTGGACCGGAGCTGTGGCCAGCGGAGGGGACAGCGCTGCCGGGGACGGTAGACCGAGGGCAGCGGTCGGTGGGCAGGGCACCCGCGTTTGGAGAAGGGGATTTATTCCTAGAGAGGAGTCGGGGCGTGTTCGGCTGCAGCAAAGGGGAGTGACAAGACAGACTGTTGCGTTCAGGAAGAACCTTTGAAAAGTCAGGAGAGTCAGGAGCCAGGCACCAATGGCTCACGCCCGGAATCCTGGCTGCTCAGGAGGCTGAGATCTGAGGACCGCGGTTCAAAGCCAGCCGGGGCAGGAAAGTACATGGGACTCTTAGCTCCAGTAAGCTAACTAAAAGCCAGATAAGGAGCTGTGGTTCAAGTGGTAGGGTGATCGTCTTGAGGGGATAAAAAACTCAGGAACAGAACTCCTAGTTCAAGCCCCAGGCACAAAAGTAAAGAAAGGGAAAGACTGAAAAGGAAGAGGAGAGAGGGAAGGAGAGAGAGACAAGGAAAGGAAGAGAGGGAGAGAAAGGGAGGAAGGGAGGGAGAGAGGGAGGGAGGAAGAGAGAGAGAGAGAGAGACTTGTTGGAATTTACAGAGCCATCCAAACCCAGAACTCTCTTACTCCAAAGCCTGCCCCACAGTGTCAGGAAAGGACTTTATTTTGGAGTTGTAAGACTGGAGGCAGCAGGACACAGCGAACTCCACCGCAGTCTCCACAATCCAGGCTCCACGGACTCCCAACTGGTGGGAGGCAGGCCTGGAAGGCATCTCTCTGAGCTTCAGAAAATCTAGAAAATGAGAGGTTGACAACAAAAATCATCTCCAGGTTTGTCATAATAATTCAATAATAGAAACCAGGTAAACAGCTAGCACAAGGATGGAAAGTGATAATTACACACACACACACACACACACACACACACACACACACACACACACAGTTGTTAAAGCTAGGCATGGTGGTACACACCTGTAACCACAGCATTTGGGGAGGCTGAGGCAACAGAATCGCAAGTTCCAGGCCAGCCTGGGCTACATAGCAAAATCCTCTCTGAAAAACAAATCTGTGTGCCTATTTCAAGTGCTTCCACTTCATACACAGCACAACCTCAAGCAGTTTATATAATTTCTCTGGGCTGACTTGTCACTGCCCCACACATAGGCTAGTTAGACCCCTTAGTGTCTCTTGACACTAATCGCTTAGAATACTGTGAGGATGCAAAGCCAAACGAAAGATTCTTTTAAGGAGAACGAAGGAGCTCAGTGCAGATGCTGAAGTACTTGAGAAAGAAACCAGGGCAAAGGAGAGGAAGTAGTTTATTCCAGGTCACAGGGGGCTGAACGTGGCATAAAGTTCCCATCGCCCAGCTCCTAGCCTAGTGCTCTTTTGTCTCCACAGCTCAGTGCTAACTCCATGCTTTTCTTTTGCATGTGACTTTCTGGAGCTGGTGGGATTGGCTTTTGTTTCAGAGAAACATCTCTGCTCATGAGGAAAAGGCTGACATATGTCTGACATCTTTGGCCTTCTAGCGGCATAGGACTCACGGCCAACCTTAGGAACAGGTCATAGAAAGAGCTCAGCACTGGGTTCAAGTCCTAACTCTGCTTCTTATAGCTGAGTGACTTCCTAAGTCACAAGTTCTCTGAGCCTCAATTTCTTCATCATGCCTAAAAGAGGTACTACCTGGAACCGGAAAGGTTCTAGAAAGATAATTAAGGCTGTGTTAAACCGCCCAGTACAGGACTGACTACTCTGTAAATACCACCTCCCCTTTGACAAACTCTGCAGTGGGCTTCCTTTCTAGTACTTGCCTGCTCTTGAAATAGAATTAGCGTCAAAGGACCTCCATGCTTTGCCTGCCTTTCCCTCTGCCTTTATCCTTTATGCCTCAAGACTTTGCTCCAGATATCACTGCCCTGGTGCATTGTGGAAAGATGTTCTAGAAGATAGCACTGTGTTGGATTTCTGGTGTCTTCCTCATACCCTTTACCTCTGTATCTTATCAGCTTTTCACAGCTTGACCTTCCTCATCTCTACCAGAAACCTGATGACCTGATCCCCTCCTGTGCCTTTCTGGCCTTTGAGTGTGCTCATCTGCCACCAGGCCCTGACATTATGCTATTTCCCCTACAGGCTTATAAAGATAGGGCTCCAGATTTGGCAAAAAGCTGAGGTGTGCTGGACTGGCATTGGGGAGAAGGAGGAAGACTTTAGCAAGTAAGAGCTAGAAGAGCTTTCTCACCTGTTTTTACCCATCAGATACCCTGTCCTTAGAGTTAAACCCAAGACTAAAAGGGAATGATTTGTCACAAGGTCACACAGTAATTTATAAAAGAAAAGAACAGAGATCTGCACTCTAGTCCCTGATTTGTCATTTATTGGCTATGTGAACTGGAACGAATCACTTCCTTTCTCTGAGCCTCATGTTGTCTAGGGCTGACAGTCTATGGGTCTTAGATGATCCTGCGGTCATTCTCTAGGATCCTGTCTGCAGTTCACTTTTGAAGGGCCTCATCTCAGTGTGCATGAGATCTCCCAGCCTACTATGGATAGAACATTTCCTGGTGCCATGCTAGGTGCTTTCAAAAGTGATGCTAAAAGATAGGAGTCCACACTCCCGGGTGGCCATATCCTGCAGGGTGCCAAAACTCCTGTAGGCAGAGGATTTAGTGTGTTCCCTAGCCAGCATCCAAGGCTGCTCAGCAAAGGTTATTCCTTCTTGGAATTTTATTTCTAGCCATAGATTTACACCTGATGCCAATCAGCCACAAACTGAATCCTAACGTTTCACCTCTGACCACTGACTAAACTTCAGCTTCCCCTACCCCCTCTCTGCAGGGCCCCTGGCCTGGTTACTGATTGCAACTGACTCTAACTCCAGGCTATGCCATATGTGATGTTGGTAACTCTGCTGGGACCTGGAAATGGTTCTTTCTCCTTTGTTGGCTCTCTTCCTCCCCCTCCTTTATACTCTTCTCTTAATAACTGTTCCTTGTAGATGGCCAGCATGCTTCTGCTTTCTCCTCCCTGCCCCATCCAGTGGTGCTTTTGAGAGAGTCAGTTACCCAGTAAAAACCTGCTCTTTCTTTAGGGCTTTGTACATGATGGCTCCCAGGTGATGAAACTGCAGAACCCAGGCCTTGACAGGAAGGAAGTTCCCCATAGTGTGATGTTGTTTAGAGGGCAAACTTGGAATCAGGTCCTGAATCCTTGATTATTTGCCTGACTCTACCCTGATTCCAGCTGTGACCCAGGGCAAATCACCTTTCTCTGCCTCTCAGTTTCCCCATCTGTAAGGTGAGACAGTTGGACTCAAATGGATGAGCAATGTCATGTTGTTGTTTTTTTTTGTTTGTTCCTAGGGCTTGAACTCAGGGCCTGGGCGCTGTTCCTGAGCTTCTTTTGCTCAAGACTAGAGCTCTACTACTTGAGCAACAGCTCTGCTTCTAGCTTTTTGGAAGTTTTAAAACATTATTATTGGAAATAAAAGTCACTTGAATTTTCCTGCCTGGGCTGGCTTTGAGCCACAATCCTCAGATCTCCTGGTAGTTAAGATTACAGGCATGAGCTACCGGCACCTGGCTGAGCAATATAATTTCTTAAGAGCCTGTCATTCTAAGTGTCTAAGATCCAAAAGTGTGGTTGCTTTGTTCCTAAGTCACTAAGACCTTTGGAAAGGAAGAAAGAGTTGAAGAGATGTATATATTCCTGTCCTTTTAGGGAGGATCAGACCCTTAGACACTAGGAAAAAAAAGTGCTTAGAGGGCCTGGGGCAACGGGTATAGTGGGAGACTCACTCTGCTTTTCAGCTTCAGTCACATCCTATCAACTTATCCGGATACGCGTGGAGAAGGGGCACCCAAGCAGCGGCCTGAGACTGGCTCCAGGCAGGATTCCCTCCCCGTTTCTGGCCAGGCGGCACTGCACTTCCCTTCTCCCACCAGTAGAGGTCTCTGCCTCACTCACTGGCCGCTAGGCTGCTGCGCCTTCAGACAACAGCTGCGAAGTTGCTCCAGCTGTTGCACCTGTTCCAGCACTGGCCTCTCAAGTTCCCCCAGCCGCCGGCTGTGGCGCCGGTTCTGAGAGAGGACCTTGAATCCCTTGAACTCCTGAAGAGAAGGACTGGTGTTGAGAGTGGCGTCCCTGGGAGGTGCAGTGCTGGAGAACATTGAGTATTCTGCCTCCCTTCTTGTATTTAGGAGTTCTTTATTACGTTTCCCCTCACTCCTTTTGTTTGCAAGTCAAAGCCATTTTCCTTCTGACCCTGTCCCTTAGAGTGTGGGCAGCCCAACAGGCATCCTCTCCAGGTGTGCAGACTGGCTTTGGGAGTTTCTGCCTGAACAGATCAGTGATCAGGCAAGTCCTATCTCTCTCTCTCTCTCTCTCTCTGGAGCTCAGAGTAGATAACAGAGCTCCCCTTCAAGGCCCTCCAAGGCCTGTCTGTGCTGCTGGATTGCTCGCCTGTGCTAAAGGAAGAGAATCAAGTTCAGAGAGACCCATTCATTTTCCTGAGTTGCACAGCTCAGCCATTGAGGCCCTGACATTTTTCTTCTGATGCCTTTCAGAGATCTCCCCCATGGGTGTCAGAGCCCAGAGCAGAGCTTATGTCTCAGAGGGGAGCAGGTTTGTTTGTGTGAAGAGAGGACTATAAATAAATAGGGAAAGTATGGCTGTGGGGGTGGGAGGGAAGAGATGAAAAAGTCCTCACATTCTCCAGCAGCCTGGATCACTCAGGTTTCCCGAGTTCTTGCAGGCTGGAGACAGGCCAGCCTGTCCCTTCTGGTTCATTTTCATAACTTTCTCCAGCCTCCCCTCCAACCCAGAAGCTTCTTGCTGATGGACTTTTTTTGCCTCCTATTGAAAAAATTCCCAGCCACACTACCCATCCCTATCTGATTCCCAATGAAACCGTTATCGACATAAGAGTTTTAGGTCAGACTGTGGGCTGTACTTGGATTAAGATTACTTTGGAAATTTTGACTTACATGTGTAGATCATGATTATCCTCTTAGCTACCCCGGGCTCCTGAGCTTTGTGTACATAGTGTTCTTTGGTGTGATGGATGGTTAAGAAATCAGTAGCCAGGAGCTGGACAGAGAGGTCAAAGTCTAATTGCCATGAGGTGGCAAGGTAAAGGTGCTGAAAGAGACTTGGCTCTCTTTCAGTAATGAAGTTCTCTCTTCGTCAGAGACCTTTCCACAATCAAGTGCTGTCAATCAAATCTCCCATAGCCACGAGGTCTTGGTTACCCCTATTCTCCTTCCTTCACTCATTCAGCAAGACCAGCTTGATGGAGGATTTGTCCAGAACCCAAAGTGCAGTAAGATCTGGTCCTTCCTCTTAGGCAGCTTACAGTTCAAATAAGGAAGACAAACCCATTACCATGGCCTTCCAACTCACAATGAAGAGAGTTGTAACAGGACAGAACTCAATCCTTTGAAAGAGAGACAAGGGCCCTACAAGGTGGACATGGATATACATACATACATATCATATATATGATATATATGGATATATATATACGATATGTATGTATATGACATTTATATATAACATATACATATGTGTGTGTCAAATGTTCCTCCCACAAAAAGCCTGTCTTTACCCTTTGGGCTGATAAAGCCCTTCTTAAGTCTCAACCAATCTCTTCAGCTTAAAACTTTTTTTTTGTACTGGGGCTTGAACTCAGGTCCTCCAAGTCTTAGCTTTTTTTTTTGCTGGTTGCTTGAAGTTGGAGTCTCACAAACTTTTCTGCTAGTGCTAGCTTTGAACCTTAATTCTCTGATCTCAGCCTCTTAAGCAGTGAAGATTAGAGGGGTAAACCACCAGCACGTGATGAGCCTGAACTCTTTGTTCTCATTCTTCCTTCCTACTTTCTGCTTCAACCTTCAGAGTCATTTTCATCTCCCATCCCAGCTGACCTTTGTGAGGACACAAGTGGGCAGTACTCAGGGGATGGAGCTGGCTTGCGAATGGAGCTAGGGAAGACTACAAAGTCCTTCCGGGAAGCTGGGAGCTTTGACCTCTGTGTCCACTGTGGAATTCATGCTCTAAGAATTCTTTTTTTTTTTTTTTTTGGTGTCCGGTCATGGGGCCTGAACTCCTGTCCCTCAGCTCTTCAGCTCAAGGCTAGCGCTCTACCACTTGAGCCACAGCGCCACTTCCGGCTTTTTTCTTTTTGCTTATGTGGTTCTGAGGAATCGAACCCAGGGCCTCAGGCTTGCAAGGCAAGTGCTCTACCACTGAGCCACCTTCCCAGCCCCTCATGCTCTAAGAATTCTATGGGGCTGCCCCCTACAACTTTTGAACTAAAAAAAAAAAATAGAAGCCAACTGTTAAGAAAGTTAGGAGCTGGCACCTAGATCTGGCTTTTGTTTGTCTATTCTCATCTATTATTTAAATGATCATCAGGCACTAGGCATATTACATATATTATCTGATTTAATTCTATAATAATCATGAGAGGTAGAGGTGATCACTAGTCCCATGTCACAAATGGGGAAACAGGCCCAGAATGGTTAAGTAGTTTGTTTAAAGTCAGGCTATGAAAGAAGAGTAAATCCATGATTGAAATCCTGCCCTGTATAACTCAAGGTACTTAAGAGAAGATGCGCTTGGCCTCTAAGTTAAGGAGAAAGCCCTGGGCACAGGTAGGTGCGAAGAGGAATGGTGGCAGGTGAGAGAGGAAGTAGAAGAGGACCAAGGTAGGAGAAAGAGGAAGTGGGGGGGACACAAGGAAATTGAGGAGATAGGAGAGAGACAAATTTGTCCTCCTTTATTATGGCACTCAGGATTGGCCTCAGTGGCTTAAAAAACCTGAGAAGTTGCTGTGAATGGAGCCATCAACCTCTCCAGGAATCATAGAATCTTGAAATGAGCCATTTTGGAATCACAACGTAGTACAATTCTACAGACTTCAAGTTCTAATGAACTAACTGTAGCCTCTTAGAAACATGGATTTCTCACATTCTTTCCCTCCCCCCAGTGTTAGGCACTGAACCCAGGGCCTTGCTCATGCTTGGCAAGTACTCTACTGTTTGAGCTACACCAACAGCCTTTTGTTTGTATTTTCAGAGATAGAGTGTTAGGACATTTATTCGGGTTGGCCTGGTACTCACAACTCCAGAGTTACTGGGATTATAGGTCTGAGCTACCATGCCATGCCTGGTGGAATTCTCAAATCTTGATTCTTTAGAAACCTAGAACTTGGGAGTCTCCCAATCTGAAATCCTAAACTCCTGAACGATGCAGGCAACCTTTGAAGAGCATGGTTTATCTCTACCCTCTTGTTTTGCAAGTGGGAAACTGAGGCTCAGAGAAGGAAAGAGACTTTTCCTGAACCCTACCACAGTTCATTTGCAGCTCAAGGAAGGAGAGCTCCTTCCACCAGCCGTGGCTGGCACCAGGGCAGCCAGTGCCCAGCCCAGCAGGCTCTCTTTGCCGTGGTGTGGCCTTGAGCATTCACCTCCCTAGAGGAAGAGGGAGCTCCAGGCATTACCACCCTACTGGTGCCTCTCACCTTCGAGGGTGTGGTGTGGTGGGGACCATGGCCACAGGCCAGGCCCCCCACAGTCTCAGCTTCTGCCAGGTCTGTTGGGGGTAGGGGTAGGAACCTCCTGGACCAAGCACTGACTGAGCCTCTCCCTGTCTTCAAGCTCTGAGCAGGCGGGAGGTAAGGGGCTGCCAACTGGCACAGGGGCCAAGGCTGAAGAGCCACCCCAAGGAAGGTAGGGCAGGGTTGTTGGTTTTTTTTTTTTTTCTACAACAGGCTGAGACCTAAGGTGACCACAGTGTTGCAATCACCCCTCCCCTGGGTAGGGAGGGGACTGAGGAAGAAAGACATTATTCACTCCTTGGAGAGTCAGTCTGGCTCTGACCTGCATCCCAGCTGGGCCTGGCTTCCACCCGATGCCAATGGAGGCTGAGAGATAAACACAGTGCATTTGATACAGGCCAGCCAGGGGCCTTGTTGGCTCTTTGGGACTGGGATCTGATGTCTGGTCACTACCTCCCCTAGAGGAGCTGGGAGGGAGACCAAGAGAGACCTAAGCTATGTGTGATCATGGTCCTCAGAAGCATGGATCATTGAGGCATTGTGATGATGGCCTCAAATGTTTTTCCTGGAAGGCCTGAGTGAGCAGAGAAGGCACAGTGTGAGGAGCTTTTCAACTTTCTAAGGGTTAGGAATGGCTCGGGAGCTCCTGTTCCCTGGTGGTATGTGCTGGGGGCCTTGGGAGTGAATTAGTTATGAGAGATGAAAGAGAGATGGAAGGTTCCAGAAGGCAGGAGAGCAGGAGGGATGTCATACTAGTATTTCAGTCATTTTTAGAAGAGTTCCTCTACCTGGTAACAAGTGAAATGCAGATTACTGAAAGGTCAATAAATGAGCCAACCACTGCTCAGAGTAGCTGCAACGAACATTTTAAAGGATGTGTAAACATCACTTTCTTAGTTATTTATCCACCATGGCTAGCTGAGATGCAGGGACATTGTGTGCTATGAAGGTAGGAAAATGCTATGAATTGCTTTGTTGCAAATGGAGATCACAAGCTAGGGGCCAGTGGCACACACCTGTAATTCCAGCTACCCAAGAGGCTCAGGTGAGAGAATCAGAAATTTGCAACAGCCGAGGCAAAAGCACTGGTGAGACCCTGGATTAAAATAAAACAAAACTGAAAGGAGCCAGGTACCAGTGACTCATGCCTATAATCCAAGCTACTCAGGAGGCTGAGATCTGAAGATTGTGATTTGAAGCCATCTCAGGCAGAAAAGTCTGTGAGACTTATTTTCAATTAACCTTCCCCCCTCGTCCCCCCCATAAAAAAGCCAGAAGTGGAACTTTGGCTCAAATGGTAGAGAATCAGCTGTGAGTAAAAAAGCTAAGGAACAGCATCCAAGCTCTTCATTCAAGCCCCAGTACTGGAGGGAATTTTTTTTTTAATAAAAACTGAAAGGGTTCAAGATGTAGCCTTGAGCAGGGTTCCATCTCAAATACTGAAAATAAAAAAATAGAAAAAAATAGGTAGGTCACAAGATCCAAAGATGGGGGGGGGAGAGAAAGAAAGAGAGAGAATATGAATTGGGGAGGAAAAGAAAATGGGATGAAGGAAAAGGAAACAAGCACTTCTCAGGGCTGTCACCTCTGCTTGGTGGTTGACTTGCTGCCTGGCCTTAGGCATGCAATTTCTTCTCCTGTGCCTCCTATTATCCTTCTAGTTGTACTAACATTTAGAGCCCCAAGTTGAACCTGGAAGGCCTTTTCACTGCTCCATCTCTAACTTCCCTGGAGGAGAAATGTCTAGGCTTAGAGAGCAGCAGCTACAGCTGCCACATCTGGGTGTGGTCAAGCTGAGATTCAGACACAGGCCCCCTGACGTGGAGCACACGTTCAGTGGGTTGTCTTTTGCCTCAAGCGAAGACCACCTGAAGGATGGTCCAGATGACTCCCAGAGAAGTGGGGAGGGGAATCTCCTGGATTAACAGCCCTTGTTGCTTTGCCAGGCCCAGACATGTTCTGCCTTTTCCATGGGAAGAGATACTCCCCTGGTGACAGCTGGCACCCCTACCTGGAGCCCCACGGCCTGATGTACTGCCTACGCTGCACCTGCTCTGAGGTAGGTTCCTCTGGTCCCCAGGCGGCCGGTACTGGAGGTCAGGGGCACCCTAGAACTAGGTCTCTGAACCGGGCTGTTAGAGGCAGTTGAGGGCCTTGGGCAAGCCATCTCACTAGGCAGGACTAGATGGCCTCCCTAAGCCTCCAGTGGTGAATCCCACAGTGGTTCTGTGGTGGGGCTGGTAAAGGCCTGGGTCTCCATCTCTCATCCCCGCCTCCTCTGCGGCTTGCGCTACTGTCTATCCATCTGCTTCCCTCCCTCAGCCAGACAGAGCCTTTGCAATCTTCCTTCCTGTTCCTCCTTCCTTTCTAGGTACCATTGCCTCAGCTCACCTTCCTGGCCCTGCCTTAAGACTCTTTACCTCAATTTGACTAGCTCTAAAATTTGTTCTTGGAGATTTTGTTCAAAAAGGAAGAAAATAACATTAACCCTTCATAAGTTTCTCTGTCCCATTCTCCTGGTCGCTGTGGAAATCTGTCTGTATCTGTCACCCCTGGCCCTAAGAACAGATCACATCCATGACCAGTGTGATGTCCTGGTAAAGGCTAGCCAGCAGGGCAGAGGCTGAGTCTTCGTTTTCACATTGTCTGTTCCCACTTCACCCCAACTGTGAACTTTCCATCATGCTGACAAATCGCCTGAGGCAGAAGGATCGTAAAGAGAAAAGTTTGACTTTGGTTCACAGCAGCTTCAAAGGTTCCAGTACACGATTGATTGGCCCGATGTCTTTAGACCTGCGGCAAGGCAGGGCAACATGATATGTGTGGCAGAGCAAAACTGCTCACCTTGTGGCCAGGGAGTGAGGAAAGGAGTTAGGGACAGAGAGGGAGAGAGAAGGAGAGAAAGAGAGTAGAGCAGGAAGGAGGGAGGGAGCAGGAGGGGCAGTGAAGGGGGAGAGGAGAAGAGATCAAGATAAAAAGGAAGGAGGGAAGAGAGAGAGAGAAGGAAAGAAAGAAAGAGAAAGAAGGAAAGAAAGAAAGAAAGAGAAAGAAAGAAAAGAAAGAATTCAGAGTCCCACAAAACCATTCAAGTGTACATTTTCTAAAGGTGTACAACACCTCCCTAGGGACTAAGCCTTTACCACATAGGCCTTTAGGAGACATTCAGTATCCAAACTACAGCATCAACCCAGTGCCTCTACAGAGCCTTTCACATCAGCTAGGTGGACTAAGGGAGATCCCATGTGGTCCATAAGTCTCTGTCAAGGTATGAGGATGGAAGGGAAGGAGAGGGGGAAGGGACTTAGGGGAGTTGGAAAACCCTTGGCTTTAGCTCAGCTGGTGGGGACCAGTCAGGGTGTCCCTACTTATTTTTATTTGGATGTGGTGGCGGGAGAAGCTCCCAGCAGATGCCCCTGAGCCCCCCCCCCCCTCTTTCCCTCACAGACAGCGAAATCTCCTAGTAAAGACAGGCCCCTCTGGGGTTGGGGCAGAGAAGAGCTGCTGGGGATATGGGGGACAGGGAGGGGGCACAACTTTTCTCTGGGTTTCAACTCTGGGGACTCACTTTTCTCTAGGATTTTTTTCCTCCCTCTGACTCCCAACTGATTTCATGGTGATGGCCTCAGATAGAAGTCTAATGCACACAGTACTGGTGGCTCACACTGTAATCCTAGCCACTCAGGTGGCTGAGATCTGAGGGTGGCAGTTCAAAGCCAGCCCAGGCAAGGAAAGTCCGTGAGACTCTTTTTTTTTTTTTTGTCAGTCATGGGGCCTGAACTCTGGGCCTGGGTGCTGCCCCTCAGCTCCTCAGTTCAAGGCTAGCACTCTACTACTTGAGCCACAATGCCACTTCTGGCTTTTTCTGCTTATGTGCTGCTGAGGAATTGAACCCAGGGCCTCATGCATGCAAGGCAAGCACTCTACCACTGAGCCACCTTCCCAGCCCCTGTGGGACTCTCATCTCCAATTAACCACCAGAAAACCAGAAGTGGCACTGTGGCTCAAGTGGTAGAGTGCTAGCCTTGAGCTGAAGCGCTCAGGGACAGGGCACAGGCTCTGAGTTCAAGCTCTAGTACTGGCACACACACACACACAGATGCCAATAGGACACAACTTGGCCTCCCTTTGATTTTCCTTAGTCTGTCTGAGGCCAACCAGCTTTCTCAAAAAGAACTTTTATGAATATAGCCAGAGAACAGAAAGGAAACCATAACAGAAAATTCCAGACGTATCATGTAGTCCAATTGACAAAGTCCAAGCTTTGTGATCCATTGGCACCAACTCATTTCTCTTTCCCCAGAGTCCACTCTGTTTCCTCAATCTGTAGAACTGTTGCCCATATTTCCAAAGTCCACCCTGCTCCCTGTCCTTCCCACCACATTTCTCATTCATTTCTTCATTTAGCCACCTCCATGTCTCACCTGGGTGGTTACACAAACCTACTAATGGGTTCCACCTGAGACTCCATTGCCCACCAAGAAGGTAGAACGATCTTTTCTGAACATACTAGTGATAATGTCAATATAAATGTTACCTCCTCAGGAAGGCTTCACATATAGCTGTTTCTAAAACAGTAGCTGATCCCGGACCAGGCATATTGGTACACACCCGTAATCTCAGGAGACAGAGGTAGGAGAATCATTATCTGGGGTCTGCTGGGGCAAAAGCATGAGATGCTATTTGAAAAAGACTAAAAGCAAAAAGATAGAGACAAGGTTGAAATGATAGAACACTTGCCTAGCAAGCATAAGTTCCATCCCTAGTGTGCGTGAAACAGCTCTGTTAATCTAATCACATTACCTTGTTTTATTATTGCTATAAATTTAACATCCAATATTGGTTTGTTTCACTTTGTCCATTCCCATGATATGTATGTGTGTGTGTGTGCGCACGCACACACACACATGCATACATGTACATATACACATGCATGCCAGTCCTGGAATTTGAACTTGGGCCTAGGTGCTGTTCCCTGAGCATTTTTTGCCCAAGGTTAGTGCTCTACCACTCGAACCACAGATCTACTTCTGGCTTTTTTGGTGGCTAATTGGAGATAAGAGTCTCGTGGACTTTCCTGCCTGGGCTGGCTTTGAATCATGATCCCCAGATCTCAGCCTCCTGAATAGCTAGGATTACAGGCATGAGCCACTGACTCCTGGCTTGATTACTTTTTTATAGTCTTTCTCTAACCTCTAGTTTCATAGAGGTTAGAGAGCATAGAAAGCTTGCCATACTCACTCCTGTGTTCCTAGTGCTTAGAAGAGGGCCTGGCACCCAGTAGACTCAAGGCACATATTGAGTGAGGGAAAGAGCGAATACTCTGTCCACACAAAGACTGCTCGGCATCCAGAACAGTGCACAGATCCTGGCCACAGTATTTACCTATGATCATAGGCAGTTAACACCTGGACATAATACTGATCATGCCAATGTAAATGTTACCTCCTTAGGAGTCCTTTTCTTACAACTTTTTCTAAAACAGTTAAGGCCAGGCCAGGCATGTGATTGCACACCTATAATCCTAGCTACTCAGAGGCAGAGGTGAAATCGGTGTGAGTTAACCTTATGGCTTTTTCCTTTCAAAAGTGGGAATGGGCTAGGCACTGATGGCTCATGCCTGTAATTCTTGCTACTCAGGTTATGATCTGAAGATCACAGTTTAAAACCAACCTGGACAGGAAAATCCATGAGACTTTTATCTCCAGGTAATCACCTGGAAGAAGTGCTGTAGCTCCAGTGGTAGAGTCCTACCCTTGAGCAAAAGAGTTCTAGGACAGTGCCCAGGCCCTGAATTCAAGCCCCATGACTGACAAAAAAAAAATTAGTATGAATTGGGGGGGGAGGTATTGGAGGCATAGCTCAGATGGTAGAAAGCCAACCAGTGAGCCAAAACAAACATCAGATACTGAAACCAAGTCCTGGTCGCAGACAAAAAAAGTATGAATGGGCTGGGCATTGGTAGCTCACACCTGAATCTGAGCTATTCAGGAGGCTGAGTTCCAGAGGATAGAAATCCCAGGCAAAATGGGCACCCGGGGCTCATGCCTGTAACCCTAGCTACTCAGAAAGCTTGGGATCTGAGTTGAGCAGCTTGAAAACAACTGAACAGGAAAGTCTATGAGACTCTTATCTCCAGTTAACCACCAAAAAGCTGGAAGTGGCACTGTGGCTCAAGTGATAGAATGCTAGCCTTGAGCAAAAAAAGCTAAGAGATGGTGCCAGGCCCTGACTTCAAGTCCCAAGACTCACTCTCTCTCTCTCACATACACACACACACAACACACGCATGCATGCATGCACACATGAAGTGAATGGCTGTTCCTTCCTCTTGTGCTCTTGTTAAAATGAATCCCTCTGTGCACATATACTATGAAGCTCCTGCCTCTTGGCTTCTCCACAAGGGATGCTATGCCTTTCCTGAGAGGTTCTCTTGAGCCACAATGGGCCCTACCAGGTGCCTTGCCTGTACCCTTCTACCCCTAGCCTGTCTCCGCCTAATTCCTGCTGACCACCCCTAACCCATGGCTCCTACATGGCCAGAGTAAAGGGGAAAATTCTAACGTTTCAGGTTACACACTTCTTCCCATTCCAGTTTGGTTTCTCATCTGAGGATCTCAGTTTACCATCTCAATATTGAGCAGCCATGTGTTCCAGGCCTTTAGAAGGCTTCATTGGAACACAAACAATTCTGTAGACTTGGCCATACCTCTTGGCATTCACTAGGCCTTGCAATTACCTCTGGCCATCTTGGGCTGCAGTGACCCCAGTGGGCTCAGGCAGTCAGACCTTGTGCCTCTATAGAAAGGCTCTCTAGAACTTGCGCTGTGGGAAGGGCAGGAGGAAGGAGCCAGGGGATAAGAGGTAGAAGTCAACTTTGCCACCTGCAGAGTCTTGAACAAAGCTGGTTTAGTTCATGTAACAGAGCCTCTCTGCCTCCTATTCTGGCTCTCATTGCTCACTTTTTCATTCATTCACTTATTCACTCATTCATTATTTTAGATAGCGGTCATTTTCTTGGAGCCAGGCCATAGGGTGACAATTCCTTTGGAGCTCATGATTGAATGGCAAGGCAGGTGTGAATGACTGGTCACCTGGTAATTCATTGATCCTGTGACTGGGAAGAACAAGGCATTGGCATGCTGAAGAAGGTCTAAAAGCTGCCTGGTAAAGCTGGGAACACTTTGAAAATGGGCAATGGCCCCTCATATTATTCTGCTCATTTCTCTTTGGGGATCTTTCTCCAACTTACTATACTTGAAGAAGCAAACTTTGGAGCCCCTTGTTTTCTGGTGCCAATTCTAAAGGCTCTATCCAGAGTTGGTGATTTAGGGAGACTCAAGTAGTCACCCTCCTCCTCCTCCTCCTCCTCCTCCTCCTCCTCCTTCTTCCTTTTGGTCGGTCATGGGGCTTGAACTCTGGGCCTGGGTGCTGTCACTGAGTTCTTCAGCTCAAGGTGAGCACTCTACCACTTGAACCACAGTACCACTTCCAGTTTTCTGGTAGTTAATTGAAGATAAGAGTCTCACAGACTTTCCTTCCCCAGTTGGCTTTGAACTGGGATCCTCAAATCTCAGCCTCCTGAGTCGCTAGGATTACAGGTGTGAGCCACTGGTGACTGCTGACTCAAGTCTTCTCTGCATCTAGCTTTTAGTCTTGTTCTCATCCTGACCTGCCCTCATATGGTCTATTCCTCCCTTGGGCCGGTACTGGGGTTTGAATTCTGGGTCTCATGCTCTTCGTTTAGCTTTTTCATACAAGGTTGATGCTCCACCACTTGAGCCATTACCTCCAGTTCTGGTTTTGCTGGTTAGCTGGAGATAAAAGTTTCTCAGGTTTATCCATGTGAGTTGGCTTTGACCCCCAATCCTCAGATTTCAGCCTTCTGAGTAGCTAGAATTACATGTGTGAGCCATAGGTGCTTGGTCAAGTTGTCCTGAAGGATACAAACCACAAACAGGCCTGCCTGCCCACAGGTGGGAGGGGGGTTCAGATGGGATGAGTGGGCCAAGTGAGCAGGGGGAAGGGCTGGGCTCTCAGTTTGCTTTTAATCCCCTTATTGGCTTAGGACTAGGTAGAGTTCTGCAGCTGGGGTGAAGGTTTGGGAAGAAGATCCATGCAGGCAGAACCACAGCTGACTCTTGTGTCCTCTTCAGAATGCCCATGTGAGCTGTTACCGCCTGCACTGCCCACCTGTCCACTGTCCGCATCCTGTGACCGAGCCCCGGCAGTGTTGTCCTCGATGTGTGGGTAAGTAGCCTCGCTCCTCCTCTTACTCTGACCTCTCCCTTGCTTACTGACCAGCATCTCACTCCTGATGCAAGCCCCTGACCAAGCGAAGCCCCTAGGAGGAGAGGGGAAATCTCTGCCCAGCAGAGGTGTTGAGACACTGAGATTCTCCCAGGATGCATCTTGGATCCCCACACGGGGCTGATATCATAACTAATTTCTGTTTCTTAAGTCTGTGTGCCTGTCAGAAAGAGGAAGAAAAAGTAGAAACTAGTTAATGGAGGTAAGGACTTCACCATAGGAAGTGAAGATGTGTTGTCTTGGGCTAACAGACCCTTTATTAGTTCATTTGCTGATGCTATAACACAATATAAAGACAAGAGGGTTATTTAGCTCAGTTTTAGTGGCTGACAGTCCAAGATCTGGTTGCCTCATTAGTTCAGCTTCTGGTAGGATCCATCTTGATGGAGTCATGGGGAGGGAGCTGGCTGCACGTAGAAAGAGGCGAGTGATGAAGTTGCTTTATTAGCAACTTATTCCTGCCAACTAACTAGAATTCCATGAGAACTACATTGTCCCAAATAGCTAGCCAACTTACTAGGACCTACTTCTTAGGTCATACCAGCACCTAAGACCTCCATACTGGGGACCAGACTTTCAGCACACAGACCTCTGGGGACATAAACAATATCTAAAGCATAATAGTTCTGTAGAGGAGACTTCATGATTACCACCTTGGGGCCGGGAGTAACCAAAGGGGTTAGTGTATGAACTCAGAGAGTCTTCCCTGGACTGAGATTTGGAGGCTCTGTGGGGCCTAGTATGAAATGTTTATGAGTCCGTGATTCAAGACTCCAAGAGCCTGGGAGCCTGCAATTCTCTGAAGTAGAGGTGAAGGAGGAGAATTGACCTGAGAAGAATCTGGCATGACTGAGTAGCCCGTGCGAGAGAGCCAGGAGGAAGGGGAGAGCCTGAGAGGAGAATAAAGGTTCAGAAGCATCATGAAGGTGATCAGGGACGTGGAGTGTGGCTTACTCCTGGAATCTTAGGCACACAGGTGAAATTGGGAGGATCCCTGCTTTAGGACACCCTAGGCACAAATAGTAGTGAGACCCCCATCTCAATTAATAGCTGGGTCCAGTAGCTCATGCCTTTTATTCCAGCTATAGTGTAAAGCGTAAATAGGAGGATCAAAGACCAGGCTAGCCCTGGGATTAAAAAAAAAAAGTAAGACCCTATTTTTAAAATAATTGTTAGGGGTGGGGAGGGAAAGAGGGAGAAAAATGAGAGAGGGGGTAACAAGTTCAACAAGAAATGTATTCACTGCTTTACTTATGTAACTGTAACCCCTCTGTACATCTCCTTGACAATAAAATTTTTAAAAGAATACATAAACTATTAAAAACCATAAAACACATTTAAAAATAAAAATAATTGTCCTAAATTGGCCTGTAATCCTAGCTACTAAGGAGGCTGAGATCTGAGGATTGAAGTTCAAAGCCAGCCTAGGCAGGAAAGTCTGTGAGATTCTTTTCTCTACTTAACCACCAGAAAACCAGAAGTAGAGCTGTGGCCCAAAGTGGTTGAATGCTAGCCTTGGGCAAAAAAAGCTCAGTGACAGCACCCAAGCCCAGAGTTCTAGCCTCAGACCACCACCACCACAATGATGATGATGATGATAATAACAACAGTAATTGTCTTGGTCCTCACTACACTGCAGAGTCAATGCTGTGCCTTGTCTCTACCCAGTCAGATTGTGAGCTTCTTCATGGCAGGGGCAGAGTCATTTACATGGGGCCTGGTCTATGGGGAGGAGCCTAGTATAGGAATGAGCAGTGTTGTCTCAGGACAACTACCCAGAAGGATGAGGGCTGACAGCATGTAACTCCCAAGGGTGAGGTCCCTGTTCTTCCCCAGCTGTATGGCTTAGCATCTAGAATAGTGCCTGGAATCCTGAGATGCTCCACAATGCTTCTGGGCCTCAAACACTAAGGGGCTCTGGGGCTGTGGTGGAGGGAGATACCCAGTGACACATAGGTATCAGCAGGATCTCTTAGATACCTGATATGGAGAATAGCTGGGAAGACAAAGCCAGGGCCTAAGTAATTTGTTTATTTTGATGATATTGGAGTTTGAACACAGGGAATTACACTTGCCAGGCAATCACTATCCCCTGAGCCACATGCCTCTGTATGTTTGGATTTAGTTATTATTTTTAAAATAGGTTCTCAGGCTTTTGCCCAGGGCCTATCTTGGTCTGTAATTTCCCACCTCTGCATCCTGCATAGCTGGACTTATAAAGGGGTACCACACCTGGCCCAGAAATTAGTTTAAATGCCAAGAAGAGATTTCAAAAATGCAGGATCTTAATGAAGAAAGGAAGAGTTGGCCAAGGCGGTCACACTCTTCAACGTACATATGTGAAAATGACACCAAGCAAATTGAGGAGATGGGTGGGGTTGGGAGAGATGGGGGAGAATAATAAAAGGGGTGACATTGACGGAGATGTGTTGTACTCACAAACTCACATGTTGAATTGAAACGCCTTTTGTACAACATTAAAAAAAATCTTCAGAAAAAAAAATGGCCTAATTCTATTGGGGATCTTTGAGCCACATGAAACGTCATTTTCTTCTTCTCCCTACTCTTGGTCTCCTACAGAACCCCACACACCTTCTGGGCTCCGGGCTCCCCCCAAGTCCTGCCAGCACAATGGGACCATGCACCAACATGGAGAGATCTTCAGTGCCCAGGAACTGTTCCCCACACGCCTGCCCAACCAGTGTACCCTGTGCCGCTGTACTGTAAGACCTCCTACGTCCCCCGTAGCCCAAGCCAGTGTCCACCCCACAAAGAGCACAGCTGTGTGGGCAGGAGTGGGGGAGCTGAGACCAGAATGAGGGAGCTTAGGGGGAAGGGAATGTCTGGGGCCCTGGATGCCCTACTTCTAAGGTAACCTTTCTTTCTGTACCCTTCCAAGCTGCTGCTGCTGCTCCTGCTGCTTTGATGCTCCTCCTCCATCTCCTTCCTCCTTCTTCCTCCTTCCTCTTCTTCCTTCTCCTCCCCCTCCTTTTCCTCTCTTTCTTCTTCCTTCTCCTCCTCCTCTTTTTCCTCTTGCTTCTCCTTTCCTTATGGCATCAGGCCTTGGGCTTTGCCTGGGCTCTTGAGCTTTTTTTTTTTTTTTTTGCTCAAGACTAGCACTCAACTCCTTGAGCCACAGCAGCACTTCCAGCTTTTTTTTTTTGGTGGTTAATTGGAGAGGTGAGTCTCACAGACTTTGCCTAGGCTGGCTTTGACCCATGATCCTCAGATCTCAGCCTCCTGAGTAGCTAAGGTGACAGGTGTGACTCACCAGCATCTGGCCTCCCAAGCTGCTTACTAAGCCCTGGTCACCTGGTACTGACAGTAGCCCATTTCTGGTTTCCCCAGGGGACACTGCACTCCTTGAGAGGAGAAGCATTTTGTATCTGTACCTTCCACTGCTCCCAGGCCAGAACCTGACACACAGGGGATGCCTGTAGTAACTTCAGAGTGAGTGATCAGTCACAATCAATCATCAGTCCTGTAGTAACTTCAGAGTGAGTGATCAGTCACAATCAATCATCAGTCCTAGGCCACAGAGACAGGATTTAATTGGAATTTTCCTTGTCAGTAGTCAGAGCTGGGCCTGGAGACAGACAGCAAGATGAACTCTGCCATGTGGTCAGAGACGGAAGCCACTGAGCGGTGACTGACCTGGAATGTCTTCACCCTTTCTCCTGTCGGGTTCTAGGTGTGGATGCTTCCAAGCTGGCGAGAGGCTCCTGGCATATTATGTTTACCTTGGGGCTTAACAACCAGTCACTGAATGGTGGGAGAAGCCTCTGTTCTCCAAGCTCCTGACCGGCTGAGCCTTCTCTGACATAAGTTCCTCTGAGCCCATGAGAAGTAGGATGAGGTGATCACTGACATCCTCTGTAGATGGGGTGTCAGAGACCCCGGCTGGGGCTCCAGCTCTGTCCTGGTTCCCTGTGTGACCTTGGCAAGTGACCTTCATTGATAACTTCCCATCTATCTGATGAATATGAAAGCATCTGTGTTTCAGTCCACAACTTATCAACAAAGGGGACTGGATCCTTAGTGAATTTACCGAGCTGTGCTTCTTGCCACAGGCTAAAATATTCTACCACCAGGCTCATAGAAATACATTATGTTTATATATAGATGTATGTGTGTGTGTGTTTGTGTGTGTGTACACACACGCATACACACACACATATTATCTTAATGGCCCTAGAAGGCTATTTATTACTACTCCTCTTTCAGATGAGCATCCCTGAGTTTAGAGCCGTTACATGGCTTTCCTAAGGTCACAGAGCTTATAGATGGCAGAGCCGAAAGCCCATGTTTTTCTCCCAGGAAGGGAGAAGCCTGAGTTGAGGGGATTGTGGGAAGAGGCAGACATGGTAGACTTGGGCTGGTGAAAACATTCTAGTAATTCCTTGAACCCATTCTCCCTGGAGATATGAGTTTCCCTTCTTCCTTTTTATCCCTAGCTATAGGACTGGCCTGCCTTCTGGCATCAGTGGAGGCCACGTCTCTGAGTCATGGAAGGAACAGCGAAGGGACTCCAGGTCACTTGCTCTAGGAACTCAAGGCCTTGCAGTTATTTTTCACAGCTCTGCCCTCTACTGATCTTCGAAGCCCACATGGACATGCCCCTGGGGAGAAATGCAAGCCCTTATCTCCCAGAAAGCCCTGTGCCCTGCAGTGCTGCCATTCTTGAATAGGCCCTGAAGTTGGAGGTGAAGGGCTTCCAATAAGATCAAGATAAGCCAGACATCACCCACCCCCACCCCCACCCCCCATCCCCTGTCCATGCTTGGGCCCTGCTCCAGGTCAGCAGAGAAGGATGGTGATTTCGATAGGAAAAGCCAGAAGAGCAGGCTCTGATCTATTTTGTCCCATTGTGTCTCTGAGCGGACGGCAGGGCCTCCCTCATCTGTGGGTTGGGATAAAAACCCCCCTTCCCTCCTCCCTACACAGTCTGCTATGAAAACCTGGGGAAGACTGGTTTTGAAGTGATCTTCAGGGCCTGGGGTAGGAGGGTACTGGGGACCTCTCTGAGATCACCAGGCAGTTTGCTCCCAGCTCTGGAGTCTGGTCGGTGGTCCTCAGGCCTCATTTCCAGCCCTGTTTTGCTGTTTCTCAGGAGGGCCAGATCTACTGCGGCCTCACCACCTGTCCGGAGCCTGGCTGTCCCGCACCCTTCCCCCTGCCCGACTCCTGCTGCCAGGCTTGTACAGGTGAGTACACCCCCAGCGCAGTTCTTAGGCTTAGCCTGCACCCCTTAGAGAGGCTTCTGTGACCATTATTATTGCTGTCCTAGGAAGCAGGCGGGAAGAGAGGGCACATCTTCCTGGATCCAGGATTGGGCTCAGGACCTGCCCAGCAAGCAGGATTCAAGGAGAGTCTCTGGATAAAAGAAAGGCCAGAACACAGAATTAGGGAAAAGCAGGCTGAACTTGAAAGAGAGGAAGAGGGTGTATGGGAGAGAGGTGGGGAGTTGGTCAGACTGTCTCTCTGTGGGCTGAGGCATCTAAGAAGAGCTTCCTGGAGGAAGAAGCACTCAAACAGGAATTTGGATGTGTTCCCACTTGTTGGCATTTTGGAAGGCCCACTGGACCCAGAGTCAGTTGACTCCAGTTTAGTCCAGGTTCTTGCAGCTAGTGCCACAAATCGCTTGCCTTCTCTGAGGTCAGAGGAATATGGAGGCGCTGCCCTAGCGATGTCAAGGCAGCAACCCAATTCAATGTCCTGGGTCTTTGAAACAGGAACTTTCCATGGGAGCCAGATAGAACAGTGAGGCAGGGGTGCAGGAGAACCCTGCACCAGAGCATTAGGAAACCTCAGGGCTCCAATAGTCTGCGAGTTCACTCCCCAGGGGAATGGGGGTGGGGTGGAGATCCAAGAGGCCTAGGCTGTTTACCCCAAGAGACACACACTGGGCCCAGAGATTATGCATAGTGAAAACCAAGGCCTAGTTACTTCAAGTAGAGCTGAGTAGAGTGGTTGCCTGGGGGACTGTAGGAATGGGGTTCTGGCCACTCATGATGGCCACTGAGGGATGCCCAGGGTCCTAGAAGAGGTGACTTAGACAAGGAGACCAAACAAGATGCTCAGTCCAGCCAATTAAGTCAGCTCTAATAATGACCAGCAGCAGGGGACTCTGTTAATCTGTGGAGGCGAGGATGTAATGAGAGGTGGTCCATTCCCCCCCCCTCCCTACCTCCCCCCCTCCCGACCCCCGCTGCTGTGGCAGTGCTCAGCATTAGAAGGGGCAGAGACTGGATTACAGGCAGAGGCTTCAGGGCCATCGCCATAGCCCAAGGCTGACCCAGCTTGTTTTTGAATTTTCAGATGGAGCAAGTGAGAAATCTGCTGAAGACCACACCATGTCATCGCTTCCGGGGGTGGTAAGTACCCTGCTGTCCAGCCAGGATGGGGACACACTGCTATCCCCAGGGCCAAAATCTGCCTGACTCAGGAACAAGCAGAAGGACTGGTTATTGTCCTCATTTTTAAAAAATTTTTTATTTTTTTGTAATGCCAGTCTTGGGACTTGAACTCAGGGCATGGGTGCTGTCCCTGAGCTTTTATGCTGAGGGCTAGCACTCTACCGCTTAAGCCACAGCACCACTTCAGCTTTTTAGGTGATTAATTGGAGATAAGAATCTCATGGAAGCCGGGCGCTGGTGGCTCACGCCTGTAATCCTAGCTACTCAGGAGGCTGAGATCTGAGGATCGCAGTTCAAAGCCAGCCCGGGCAGGAGAGACCGTGACACTCCTATCTCCAATAAACCACCAGAAAACCGGAAGTGGCGCTGTAGCTCAAGTGGTAGAACGCTCGCCTTGAGCTGAAGAGCTGAGGGACAGCGCCCAGGCCCAGAGTTCAAGCCCCACGACCGACCAAAAAAAAAAAAAAAAAGGAATCTCATGGACTTTCCTTCCTGGGCTGACTTTGAACCATGATCCTCAGAGCTCAGGCTTCTGAGTAGCTAGGACTACAGGCATGAGCCCCGAGTGCCTGGCTTGTCCTCATTTCTGGCTTGCCTCCTGGGTCAGCTACCCTGCTGGCCACACTTTTATTCCCTCTCTCTAGCCTGCCATTGGCTCTCCTCAAGTTGCAAGGCTCAACCCTCAGGTTCCCTTTTCAGAATCTCTGATCCTCTTCTAGCCTCCTGGCAAAATGGCCTCTGGCCTGGGCTAGTCTTCCTCAACCAGTTCCTGGAGTGCTGATTCCTATTCTGGGATTGGGCCTCTCTGTTCTCCTCCATATTTTGTCTCCTGTCAATCATGTCTAAAGTTCAGATGATTTAAACGTACAAGCTCTCTGGAGTCTGAGGGGAAAGAGATGGAAGAATGGGCCTGACTTGGTTTCTCTTTTGGTCCTCTGTGTCTTGTCTTCATGTAAAAAACTCCTTCCCTTTTCAGTCTGAGTCCCCTGAGCCTGGAATACTGAATGAAGCCTGGGCTCCCCTTGTCAGAAATCCCCAAGAGTGTGAGCTCATGACCTTTCCCCTCTATCCTAGTCTGAGTTCAGGTAGGGCCTATGCCATGGGGCAGAGTTACTCCATCCTCTCATGCCCCATCCTATCCCTAAAAGACTGTGTGGGTACTGAATCACTAGGCATGGTACTTGGTCTGAGTTGTTGGGTAACTTGAGCAGGTCATCACTTGGGGGTTAAGTTCTTGGAGTTCTTTGTTACTATTCTTTCTTTCTTTCTTCCTTCCTTCCTTCCTAACTTCCTAACTTCCTTTCTTGCTTGCTCTCTCTCCCTCCCTCCATTCCTACCTTCCTTTCTTCCTGCCTTCTTTCCTTCCTTCCCTCTTTCCCCCCACCCCTCTCTCTTTTGGTGTTGGTCCTAGGGATTTAACTCTGGGATTGGGTAATGTCCCTAAGCTTTTTTTACTCAAGACTGACACTCTACACTTGAAGCACAGCTCCACTTCCAGGTTTTTTGAACAGTCAATTGGAGATAAGAATCTTCTGGACTTTTCTTCCTGGTCTGGCTTCAAACCACAATCTACAGATCTCAGCTTCCTGAATAGCTAAGATTATGGGCATGAGCCGCCTGCACCTAGCTTCTCTTTTTTAATTTTTTAATTGTTATTATGAAGGTGATGTACAGAATATTACAGTTAAATCAGTGAAGTAAAGAGTACATTTCTTTTTCTTTTTTTTTTTGCCAGTCATGGGGCCTGAGCTCTGGGCCTGGGCACTGTCCCTCAGCTCTTCAGCTCAAGGCTAGCACTCTACCACTTGAGCCACAGCACCATTTCTGGCTTTTTCTGCTTATGTGGTGCTGAGGAGTCGAACCCAGGGCCTCATGCATGCAAGGCAAGCACTCTACCACTGAGCCACCTTCCCAGCCCAAGAGTACATTGCTGTCTCCCAGTTTTTCAGTCCCATCCCCACTCACAAATTGTACAGTTCATTTTCAATGTAGTATCTAGTGAATACCACTACTGCATTTGTTCACCCTTTGTCCCTCACAAAGACAGATAAACAAGCAGACAAGACAAAAAGAACACAAAAATGACAAAGGGAAAGAACCTCTTGTTTGCATTTCTTGGGGTTCGTTTGGTTTTTCAGAGACACATACATTGGCTTCTGAATCTTTCGAAACATCAAGATCTTCACATTCCTGACCAGTTGTGTGTCTCAGATCAATATCTCAGCACTCCCACATCTCAACACCTCAGCCCAGCCCCAGAGCCCGGCTCTGGCAAAACCTGAGGGCTTGCTGGTGGCTGAGTTTTCAAACCACTGTTCTTTGTGAGTTTGCAAATATGTATTGCCTGAGAATACCTTAGACTCCATGCAGATCATTCTATCCCAAGCTTAGGCCCTCTCCTCGCAAGAGTCTGCTGGGGTCCACACTCAGGCTTCTCGCTGTGGCTTTGCTTCTGGCTCCACCACCAGCGATGGCCTGTCACACTGTCAGTGATCCACACTTTTCCTGCCATTTGCAGAGACATTCCCAGCATCCATGTTCTGGCGATGGTGGGAGGAGAGGCCTGGGCACGCCGGCCCCTACTGGCTTCAGCTCCCCTCTGAGCTTCATCCCTCGTCACTTCCGACCAAAGGCAGCAGGCAGCACGACTGTCAAGATTGTCCTGAAGGAGAAACATAAGAAAGGTGGGATCTGGGCCCTCGTCAACCTTTTGATGGGAAAGAAGGACCCCAAGTGCTCCCCACCTGCACCCTCTACTCTGGGTCCCCAATCTCAACTTGATCATGAGTTTGTGAACTCATAGACTATCAAAACTGAGAGTGTGTTTGAGTGGTCATGAGGTCCAGCACCTACTTGACAGCTGAGGACACTGAGGTGCAGAGCATTGAGTCAGACACAGAACCAGTCCTGGGACAGTACGACAAGATTAGTTTTTGTTGTTTTGTATAAGACAGGGGCTTTCTGTGTAGCTCAGGCTGGCCTTAAACTCATGATCCTCCTGCTTTAGCCTCCGAGCTAACAATATATTTTGTTATATCTTTATTACAGAATAGTTTAGATAGAACAGTAGGACTCACAGGCACGGTGGTACATGCCTGTAATCCCATCACTCGGGAAGTGGAGGTAGGAATATTTTGAGTTTCAGGCCTGTCTGGGCTTCATAATGAGACTGTATCTCAAAACAAGCAAGCAAACAAACAAGAACAGAGAGATGAAGTTTAGCCTCTGTCCTTAATGGGCTGACAGATTAATTGAGGGGGACAGACACGTGAGCCAGTTGAATTTCATTTAATAGGAGGTGGCACTGAGGGAGATTTTGGCAAAGGCAAGAGGGAGCAGAACTGGACTACAAGCGGGCAATGGGGCTAGCATGGGGGGAGTGGTAGTGTCAGAAAGGGGAAGAGACACCCCCTGCAGGGCTCTCTGACTGGTGAAGAGAGAGAAGCCAGAACAGACACTGAGCTAAAGACCGGGAAAGGACCTGCCAGAAATCCCACGAGCAGGTGGTGATAGAAGGTGATCTCAGTTCTGCCGTCAGTCAGAACTCCCCTTTTGAGGCTAGGAGAGCAAGTCTCTATCAGGCATCTCTGAGATGGATTCTGAGATGGGGGTGTCAGGGACAAAGGTCAGGTATTCTGTCACGGTCTGCACTTTGCAGGCAAGGTGGCTGGGCTAGATTGTGTGTGTGGAGAAGGAACGCAGGGAGGCTTTCCCTGAGGCGCCTACCACACTCATTGCTAGGTCAGGGTCTCTGGCCAGTTCCTGAGGCCCTGAGTCTCCTCCCTTCCTGCCCTCCTTCCTCCAGCCTGTGTGCATGGGGGGAAGACATACTCTCACGGTGAGGTGTGGCACCCGGTCTTCCGCTCCTTCGGCCCCCTGCCCTGCATCCTGTGCACTTGTCAGGATGGTCACCAGGACTGCCAGCGTGTGACCTGTCCCACCGAGTACCCCTGCAACAACCCCAAGAAACTAGCGGGGAAATGTTGCAAGATTTGCCCAGGTAAAAGGAAGTGGGGAGGGGGATGATTGGGAAGGCAGAGAGGGCACAGGCCAGTGTGAGCTGTACCTCTGGCTCCAGACCTAGAGTGTGTGCACCTAGAGCTACACGCCACAGCATTTGCAGATGCAGTTAGCAGCACAGAAATGCACATGTCAGGCCTGAATGAACCCATTTAATGTTACAGTAAAGACTTAGAAATGATGGACATAAATCAAATAATGCTCTGGGCTCTGTTGTAAAATTGTAGACTACCAGAATTGTCGGGAGGAATAGTCAATGTGGATTTAATACTTCATCAGCTTCGTGTCTCCCTCAGAGAATAAGGTTGACCCTGGCCACAGGGAGGTCAGTTCCACCAAGTGTCCCAAGATGCCTGAACAAGTCCTCATCCACATGTCAGACTCCCCAAGCCCAGACAACCTGCACCGCTTCGCCCTTGAGCATGAGGCTTCTGATCAGGTGGAGATCTACCTCTGGAAGCTGGTAAAAGGTGAGTGGCCTGATGGAAACTTGGTGGTCCTCTGGCCTGTCCCCTTTCCTGTCCTCAGACCCATCAGATGCCCTGGCTGCCCTTTGGGTACAAGAGTCCCAGATTCCAAGATGTAGGGAGATTGTGATTGTGACCATTGTGATAAACTCACTCGCTCTGAGATGCCAAGGCCTCCAAGTGCTCCCTCTCCTGGAGGGATGGGGTTACTGCATCCTGCAAGGAGCCAACTCATGCAATCCATAGATTGCAGGCAAGAGGCCCTGTTAGCATTAGGCCTTGAGACTAATTTCACTCAGCCTTTTCCGTTACTCTGTGGTAAGCTGACATCAGAATGTATTTCTCATTCTGTGAGAACTCATGCATTTACCAAGGCTGCTCCTACCACCAAGTTGGGGGTCAAGAGAAGTTTTCATCAATAATGGGATTGTTGAGAGTTGCACCTCTTCCTATAAAACGTGAATTCCTGGGTAGAGTGGAACATTAAGCCCTCATCCAAATGATCAAAAGTTCTAAGTGTGTCTCCACTGGTGGGTTTGGCTGGGGGTGGAGGTGGAAGAGGACGAGGGAAATAACAGCCAATGTGTGCAGCACTTTCTGAGTGTACAAAGTGCTTCCACATTCACTGTCTCCTTTGATCCTCAACGATTCTGAGAGTTAGGTATTATTATCCCCATTTTACAGATGAGGAAACTGAGGCTCAGAGAGGTGAAGTACCTGGCCCAAGGCCACACAGCCAGTAAGTGAAGGACGGGTGCTAGAGCCCATGTCTTGTGGCGTCAGATGCGGCTCTCTCCCTGCTCTACTCTGCCCCCCTGTCGTAGGAGGAATGGAAGAAGAAAGTGGAGCTGTTCAGCCTGGAGAAGAGAAGACTCAGGGGGCCAGGACTGCTGGCTTCATGGTTCTGAGGGGCTGCCCAGGCAAAGGGAGCAGCTGTGTTCTGAGTGACCACAAGGTCAAGTCATAGAACAGGAGCTTTGGAATCAGGCAGACCCTGGGTCTGAACCCCAACTCTGCCACCTTGAATCCTGGCTCTGTTCTTTCTTAGCTGTGTGATCTTGGGCAATTCACTTGACCTCTCTGGGCCTCAGTTTCTCTTCTGTTCATTGGGAAAAAGGGATTTTGGGTGCTTACATAAAATGTCGTAGGGATGGCCCCTAACCTAACACTAACGCTAACCCTACCCCAACTCTCTTCCATCCTACAGTAGCCACTATAAATGGCATTATCTTCTTCCTACTAGGTAGGTTGGTTTAAAAATGGGAGAGGCAGATTTCTACCCAAGGAGGAAGACTTTGATTACACCCAGCCTTGCACAGGGGAAGGGAGGGAAAACAAGGCTACTCGTGGCAAATGTGCAAGCCAGGGCTGCACGGGGATTGTTAGAGCCAGGAGTTAGTCAGCAGCTCTTACCATTGCTTGAGTCTTAAGATTCTGCAGCCCCTGGCTGTATATTAACTCCAGCTTCCTACAATCCCTGGTGCTGGGAAGGCAGAAAGAGAAATGCTCAGATTCTGTGTTCAGGAATACAGGCTTAAAGGCTGGTACAATAGGAGCTTCAAGTGAGCCGAGGCTACCCAGGGAAAGCTTCATGCAGGATAGATCTCCTGAGGGAGACAGAGGGAAGTCAGAGGGATTCAGAGACATGAGGCGATGACACTTTGCAGACAGGATGGCAGGGAAGCCTCGGATTCATGCTCAAGAGCCTACACTTACCTGCCTTGGGCTCTGGGGATAGATCTGGAGCAGGCCCCATGTGTAATGGGACTGCATTTATTTCTCATGAGAAACCTACTGGGTCTGTGCTAATGCCCCCACTGTAAGCCTAAGAGCCGAGTGTGGGAAGTCAGGTGACTCGCTGACAGTCACAGAACAGTAACACAGATTCAAAGGCAGGTCTGGCTGTTCCCAGTGCCACCTGGTGGCACCTGCTTTGAGGGAGGGACCTGAAGAAGACCAGGAAGTGCCAGGATGGCACAGGAGGCGGGGGGGTTGGAGAGGCTGCCAGGAAGAACAAATTGCTAGCACATTGCCAATCGCAACCTCACTAGGCCAAACTGGTAAAAGAAAATGGGGTCGGGGCAGAAGAGGGGGGGCAGCTTGTCATCTTCGCGTGCCAGGCCTACTGTCTTGTGTCAGATGGCCCCCACCCTGTCTGCAGAGCCCCTGGACTACCCTTCATTCCTTCCCTGGCCCTCCCAGCACACATTGTCAGAACCACTCACTGTTTCCTTCCTCCATGTGGGCAGTGGGTACTGAAGCTGTGTGAGGAGAGATGGGACCAGTGCAGCCAGCAGAACCACAGCGGAGTGGTTCAAGGTTAAGGGCCTGAGATTCTGGAAAGGTATCAAGAAGGAGGCAGGGAGTCCTCAATTCTTAGGCCCTGCCAGGGCTTCAGCTCTCTGCTCTTCAGTCTCTGCTCCTGTCTGCACTGCCTCACGCTCAGCCAGAGAGGTGCCAAACCTGTTCTGTTCCTTGGAACTCACCCTGAGTGCCAGCACTACCCTGGGGAACCCACAGGGCCCAGCTGCCGTCAGACTTGGCACAGCCCTCAAAGGGCAAGTGGCACCATCACACTAGCTTTTCACTCCCAGCCAAAGAGCCCAGCCCTTTTATGACGCCTGCCATCATGACCACAGTGTAGGGACCCCCACCCATCCCTGTCACCTCCTCTCCCATTTTCCTGTGTCACGGGGAGTGTGCAGAAGGGCCTGTTCCTGCCTCATCTCACACTAACACCAGGCCTGTGGAGCTACCTGCTAGCCTGTGGCACTGAGGCTGAGGCCTGAAGGATCAAACTGGTATTTCTTAATGACTGCAGTGCAAACCTGGGATCTTTGCTTTCTGTCTCCCTTGATGGGGTCCCGCTCTGACTCCATACGCAGGTCTGCTTCTGGGCTTTCTTGAAGGCTGTGCTGGCCTGGCTGAGGCCTCTCTGGCTACATCTGTTGTTTCTGGACCGAGGCCTTGGTGGGTAACAGCTGGTGCAGCCTCCCAGCTCATGAGCTCAGGGCCTCGGTGCCTGCCATGCATGGCACCAGGGGCTGGCTGCCCTTGAGATGCAAACATCGGGGGATCCAGCGAATACCTCATTCTTTCTCAGGGCAGACTGGGTACAAATGTATTTGTCAATTCGTCTATCCACACATTCATCCATCTGTCTACTCACCCACTCATCCATCCATCGACCATCCAGGGCACCTGCGGCAGAAGCAACATCAGAAAAGAGGCTAAAGGAGATGGGTTCTATAGTGGAGGTGACAGGAAGTCAGGGAAAGGGAATGGCAGGGTCCATGTTTCCACCATCCATTCACAATCCATCTACCTATGTATCCATCTGTTCATTCACTCTCTATCTGTCTGTCCACCCATTCACCCATTCTCCACTCAACCATCCTTCCAGGGCTTCATTTACTCTACATGACTAACTTGAGCTAAACTCGGGACCCAAGAGGAGAGAGGAAGCAGGCATAGATGTAACGAGAGCATCTAGGAATGGTATAATGATAAACAGAATCCAAGTGCCGCTGGTATGCCAAGGAGAAAAATAACTGCCTTCCTTGAGGGTGGATCAGGGAGGAACTTCCTAGCTAAGACCGGCTGGATGGGTATCGGCGGATGGTTGTCCACATGGCCCAGTAGCAGTAGGTAGCAATGGTAGAGGGTCTTCCAGTAGAAGAGTTGGTGTTTGTATGGCCTTGGTCCCCTCCAGGGGTCTTTAAGTCCAGGTGGAATAGACTTCAGGCAAGGCTCTACAATCTCCAAGTTCTTTGTGGTCCAAATAAGTACAGCTGTAGACTCTTACTATATGTGCCATTCCCAAAGAAAAGATGGACTAGCCCATTTGGGCCAGCCACCAATCTCTCCTGCCTTCCCTGCCAGCATGGTGGACAGGGGACACTGTGAGAGCAGATGGCACTGATGACAGAAACAGCATCAGCAAAGAGGCAAAGGCCATGGGCTTCAACGGTGACTGGATGTCAGGGAAGGTGAATGACAGAATCCAACAGGGCATGGTGTCTGCACAGGACGGGAGCAGGGAAGAGGGGGTGGCTGGGTCAGTTCTGAACCTGACATGTTGTCCACAGGCCACAGAGTGTTACCTTCTGTGCTCACATGGATCTCTCTTCCCCCTACCCCCTACCCCCCAGGAATCTTCCACTTGATTCAGATCAAGAAAGTCAGGAAGCAAGACTTCCAGAAAGAAGCACAAAGCTTCCGGCTACTTACTGGCACCCAGGAAGGTGGGACGCTGGGGCTGAGCATGGGGCCTGGGAGGAAGCTGGGCCTCTGGGGACTTCCAAGACTGCTGGTGCCAGGGGGGAGGAGCTGGGGGGTGTCACTACAGACGTCAGTTCCCAGCACAGGAATCCAGTGGGCAGGGAGGGGGGGGGCGGTTGGAGTGCTGAGATTTCTCAACCTGGCAGCAGGAGAGAAAATGGGAAGCCAAGCTGCTGGCTTTGGCCTTGGGATTGGCTGGGGGGGGGGTGGGGTCGGGGGTGGAATAGGGCTGCAGATGTGGGTCTGAGCCCCAAGTTTTCATACTGCCCACTTCATTTCCACTACAGCCCTCCTAATCACTTTCCTCAATGTCCTTAGTTTGCTGTGCATTACTCAAAGACTTCAGGTAGGGGAGGGCAGGTTCCAGAGGAGAATCATTACCCACAGTGGTCAGGAAAACAGCAGCTCAGCCCTAAGACAGGTTGTCTGAAGGCTGATTCGGACACAATACCATGGGCTACTCACCCCCACCCCTCCCTGTGGGCTCCAACCTCTGGCTCACACAATCCCTTCTGCCCTGAGCTTTTTCTGCTCATAGCCACTGCTGTACACTCACCACACACACACGCGCACACACACACACACACGCACACACGCGCGCACACATGCACACACACACACACACACACACACACACACATCCTTTCCTTCTTCCTCCCTCCATGCAGGACACTGGACTGTCTTCCGAGCCCAGACTCCGGAGCTGAAGGTCACAGCCAGCCCAGACAAAGTGACCAAGACCTTGTAACAAAGACCTAAACAGTTGCAGATATGAATTTTATTGTTTTTGTTATTATATATTAATAAAGAAGTTGCATTACCCCCAACTTGGCCTGTTGCATTGACATTCATGCTCCTCTGTGCTCCTGCAGAGACTCTGCAAGGAGGCCCAGCCTCTCACATTTTACGGAAGTGGAGGCAAGTACAGAAGGGGCAACAGCAGGCTTCCAATCCAATGTTAGGTTGTCACTGGAGCCAAGAGTAGTTCCTACAGCCTCCCCATCCAGACCCTTGTCTTCTGCCCTGCCATTTCTTCTGTCCCCAAGCCTTAACCATAGCAACTTCCTGATTTTATGGGTGGTCTCCTTCCCTGAGCTTAAGGAGGATTGAGCCAGGTACCTGTGGCTCATGCCTATAATCCTAGCTACTCAGGAGGCTGAGATCTGAGGATCAAGGTTTGAAGCCAGCTGGGCAGAAAAGTTCTTGAGATTCGTATCTTCAACTAACCACTAAAAACCAGATGTAGAGCTGTGGCTCAAGCTGTAGAACACTAACTTTGCACAAAAGAAGCTCAGGGACAGAGTTCAATCCCCAGGACTAGCACAGAAAAGGAGAAGGAGAAGAAAGAATAGGATCAACTTTAGTAAGGAGATTTGCAACCAGAAGTCAGGGGGCCTTACAACCATCAGCTACGAAGACAGTGTGTGGAGGACAAGAGACACAGATCACACCCTTCTCCAGTTCCACACTGTAGACTAGCATTAGATGTCCAGGCTTCCTCATCTCCCAGGGTTTTCACGACTGTAGTCAGATGGCCAACTTGGCCCACAATCTGAGAAGAAAGTCTGACACAATTAAAGGCAAATGACAATCCATCTTTCCTCTGTGTCCAAGTCCTTGTGATGTCAAAGATGTGTGAAGGCCTCGTATTTCACCGTAGGCAGACAACATAGGACTTACCCACATTTTACAGAGGAGGATTTGGAGGCTGAAGAAGAGCAGAGATCTTTCCCAAAACCTCACAATGATGAGCAGTAAGGCAGGACCATAGCTCAGATCTTTGGTCTCTCAGCTGGGTTCTCAGGACAGCTGATCAGAGCCCTGCTGCAGCCTCACGCTCCTCACCTCTCCCAGCCCAGGCCCATCCAAAGCTCCGTAGAGCTAATAGAAGGAGCTTCTGGCTGAATTTATGCACCTGTTTAGCCAGCTCTGGTGGTTATCTCCATTGGCTTGGTTTCTGATCCAGGAAGTCCATTAAGCAGCCCATCAATGCCAACCTCACTCAGTAGGGATGGGAGATGGGTGTTACACCTTTCTCTCCAGGTCAGGAGGAGAAGGTGGTGGTGATGATTTGAGAGTTTGGGGTTTGAGGAACATGGCTGGAAACTCTCTCTTGCACCCCTGAAACAGAAAGCACTTACTTTCTCCTCACGTGTCCCTCCTAAGAAGATTTATTTTGAAGCTGGGTGCTAGTAGATTCCAGGTGTGAGGTTGTTAATCCTAGCTGCTCAGGAGGCTGCAATCTAAGAATCATTGTTGGGAGCCAGCCTGGGCAGACAAATCCATCAAATTATTATGTTCAATTAACCAGTAAAAACCTGGAAGTGGAGGCATGGCTCAAGTGCTAGAGCTCCAGCTGTAAGAAAAAAAAAAAGCCAAGCAGACATAACCGTTAGAAAGAATAATAGGGCTGGGAAGGTGGCTCAGTAGTAGAGTGCTTGCCTTGCATGCAGGAGGCCCTGGGTTTGATTCCTCAGCACCATATAAGCAGAAAAAGCCAGAAGTAGTGCTACGGGTCAAGTGGTAGAGCGCTCACCTTGAGCTGAAGAGGTGAGGGACAGCGCCCAGGCCCGAGAATCAAATGGGGCATATTTTCTCTCACATGAGGAAGCTAGATCTAAAATACACTGAGAATGATAAATTATACAGGACTCTAGACATTCACACACAGTGAGATCAAAGGAGGATACTCTTCGGAGAGGAACACAAAGGTGCAATGCCTATGCACATCTGATCATATAGAATAATATTTATCAAAATGAACTCCCCTCCCACCAAAAAAAAAAGCAGAGCTCCAGGCCTGGGGTGCAAAATGGGCCAGACAGCAAAAAGAAGACTCAGCCAGGTGCTGGTAGCTCATGCCTGTAATCTTACCTAGTCAAAACACTGAGCTCTGAGGACCTTGGTTCAAAGCCAGAGCAGGCAGAAAAGTCTGTGAGACCCTTACCTCCAGCTAACCACCAAAAAGCTGGAAGGATAGCTGTGGCTCCATTTGAGCAAAAAGGCTAAGGGACAGCATCCCAACCCTGAATTCAAGGGATCAGGACAGAGCCCTCCAGCTTCAGTGAGGGAGCAGGGGAGGAGGCCAGAGGGAAGGCAGGAGACTGGCAGCAGAGGAGTGCCATAATGAGACCTGAAAGGGCCCTCTGTGGAGACAAGGAAGTTCTGGTAACTGTGACAACTAGCAATGTCCCGGGAGCTGGAAGCAGAAGCTGGATTGGGGGAGAAGAGGAATAGGTGAGATGGTGTCCAGGAAGTAAGGAAACAGATAACTCTTTTAAGAGATTTGGCAATAAAGAAGTAGAGTGGTAGACTGCTCATGTGGGATGGAAGAAGGGCTTCTAAGGAAAGCCATTCAAGCCAGTCTTGGTGATGAGAAGTGGCAGAGTGAGGGAAAAGGAGGCTCCTGTCATAGGAGCCAGGCTGAGAGAGAACAGATTGAGGGATGAACTAAAATCCCTTCCTCCTTCTTTGTTGTGTAGTGACTACACATTGCCCTCCTCAAGGGGAGAGAGAAGTCTCCAGGGCTGCCTTCTTGTTCCTTCTGGGGTTCTCCCGAGTCCAGCAGAGAGTCCCAAGGTTCTGGTAACTACTAACTCCCCTTTCTCACTGACGGCCCTCCCCCTGCCCCATGCCTGGCTGTGACACAGTCTCATCAGTTCAGTGGAGCCACCCAGTGAGATGGGCATTAGTAGCCACACCACCAAGGTGAGGAAATCAAGGTTCAGGGAGGAACAGTGGCTAACCAAGACCACACAGTAGTGAATAAAGTTGGATTCCAACTGAGGTCCATACAGATCCCAGAGTGCTCGAGGTGCCAGGTCCTGAGCTGGGGCAGGTGTAGACCTACTCTCCCAGCCTCTGTTCCACCTTCTCTGGTAGCTCCTGGGCCCCAAACTGGACCATCCTATTAGGATGCCAGGCCTGATCCACATTTCCTGGGGTGTTTTCTCTTCCTCTTTCTCAGTAGCTATGGAGCCAATTCTTTCTATTCCCCCAAGAAATCCAAGCAGTATTTCTGAGAAACAGGAGGTAGCCTATGGTTTCAAGTTGGCCTGGGAGCCGGAGGAAGGCCTGGGGCCCCACTGCGTACAATGATGTCTTTCTCTAGGGCTGGTTCAGCAACTCCTCTTTCCTTATCCTGGTCCTTGAAAGATACCCTTGCTGCCTTCTCCTCCTCCAGTGTCCACTTGTGAAGGATCATAGGAAGTGCTGGAGGAGGGTGATTACAATTGGAAGGGGCTGGGTTGGTAAGAGTTTCTGTAGCTGGACATTCTATGCATCTGGAAGTTTTTTTCTCAGACTCTCCAGGGTTAGAACCTACATGCTGAACCTGTATACACAACTGTATCTCTAGTCCAACAACTCAAGGCTAGGGCGTGTGTGTGTTTGTGTGTGTGTGTGTGTGTGTGTGTGTGTGTATTTTCCCCAAAAAAATCTGGGATTTATTTCAATTCATAGGAGCACATGTGAAATCACTTCCCCAAACATCTCCTTTTATATAATACTGGATTTAAAAAAAGAAGACAAGAATATGGATTTAGATCCTGTTATTTGAGATACTCAAAACTAACCCATCACATGAGTAGTAGCAAAGATTTAGAAGGATCACTTGAATCTCGCATTCTCATTGGACACCAGATAATGTCTCCAGAGTCAACTATTGACTTTGGGCTATTCAAGAGTGATGATTTTTCTCAATCTCGTGCCCAGTGCAGTGTCTTACACACATCATGCTAGTTCGAGGTTTAATGCCTGCATAAAATCAGATTTCTCTCTCCAATACCATCTTCATCGCCCTCTGGAACAATCAGATTTCACCAAATTGTGTAAAAGCAAACAGCAACTGAAAGTTGGGACTGGGATTAGAACTCTCAAGGTTAGACTGAATTCAACCTCCCCCGTCCCATGATGTCTAGATTAAGGATGAGAGGTCAGCCTGCTCACAGCTGTCCTACCATGGAGGCTGTGGGAAGTAGCTTCCTTCTTTCCAGTAAATCCTGCATAGCAATCAAGAATGACCTTCCAAAACCATAATCTGAATCATGTGGCTCATGCCTGTAATCCTATCTAATCAGGAGGCTGAGATGTGGGGATCATAATTCAAAGCCAGCCTAGACAGGAAAGTCCCTGAGATTCTTATCTTCGATTAACCACTCAAGAGCCAAAAGTGAAGCTCTAGCTCAAGTGGTAGAGTGTCAGCATTGAGTGTAAAAGCTCAGGGACAGCATCTAGGCTCTGAGCTTAAGCTCCATTACCAACACACACACACACACACACACACACACACACACACCAAAACAAAAAACAGCCTAACAAAAACAAAAATAAAAATACCTCCCATAATCTAACCCCCCCCATCTCTCTTATATATTAAGGCCCCATTTTCATATGTTCTCACTATCCTCAGGATAACACCAAAGCTCCTTTTTTTTTGGTCAGTTGTAGGACTTCAAGTCTGGGTTCCTTCTTGTGGCTCCTGCTGGCTCATCCGCCTAATCCCTCCTCTTTGCCTCCTAGCAGCAGTATAAGCTCCACTCAGAGTCCCAGTGCCCTCCCCGATCAAGTTGGGATGGATCCCAGATCCTGGAAGACCGGAATCATGGACTCTGACAATGGCAGGATATACTCTTCATTCTCAATCTTTTTGACCCTAAATATCAACACACCAAGCCCTGCTTAGCATCTGATAGCTCACAACCACATGGGGAAAAAAGTTTTCATTTCCCAGTAGAAACGCTCCTGGTGGAGCATACAATGTATCCCAATCAAATTCAACCCCTGTCTCACACTCCCACTCCTCCTCCCCTTTCTAAAACAACAGGTTTCATTGCTCTGTTTTCACTTGTGCAAATGAACAGCATCAATCATATTCATTTTCATTTATACTCTTTGTTATACTTCTCTCTCTTTGGTACTCCCAATCATGCCTGTTTCACTTTTTGCCATTCACTTTTTTGTTGTTTATTTTTATTTTTGTTTTGTGCCAGTCCTGGGGCTTGAACTTAGGGCCTGAACTCTGTCTCTGAGCTTTTTTGCTCAAGGCTAGCATTCTCCTTCTTGAGCCACAACTCCACTTGTAGTTTTTTGGAGGTTAACTGGAGATAAGAGTATCATGGAATTTCTTGACCTGGCTGGCTTTGGACCTTGATCCTCAGCCCTCAGCCTCCTAAGTGGAGAGGATTATAGGCATGAGCTATGGTTACCCAGAGCCATTCAAATTTTTAAAGTGTGTGTTAATTGGAGCAAGAAGTTTCAATGTGGTAAAATATATTTTAACATTTTGGTTAAAAAAGAACTAGGGATTTGAACTCAAGGCCTTGTATTTGTTGGGTTGGAGCAATAGCACTGAGCCTTTGAGTACCTTTTTTTCCCTTTAGTTATTTTTATTATTATAAAGGTGATATACAGAGGGGTTAGTTACATAAGTCAGGTAAAGAGTACTTCATTTATTTTTTGGACAATCTCACACCTTCCCTCATTCTCTCCCAGTTTTTCTCTCCTATCCCCACCCACAAGTTGTATAGTTGTTTTTTTCTTTTTTTTTTATCAGTCATGGGACTTAAACTTGGGGCCTGGGCACTGTCTCTGAGCTTTTTTGCTCAGAGACTAGTGGTCTACCACTTTGAACTACAGCACCACTTCCAGTTTTCTGATGGTTAATTAGAGATAAGAGTCTCAAGAACTTTCCTGCCCTAGCTGGCTTCAAACCACAATCCTCAGATCTCAGCCTCCTGCGTAGCTAGGATTATTGGCATAAGGCACTGGTGCCCGGCTGTCTAGTGAGTGCCACTGCTGCATTTGTTCACAATTTGTGTTTCCATTTCTGTGCCATGCCTTGCCTTCCCCAAAATAGATAAATGAACAAATAGAAAAAAAGAAAAGAAAACATTTCTTGTTTCCAGTGTTCCTGTTTCCATTTCCTGGAGTTTATCTCAATAAATATTATTTTATATGATCAGAGGCACAAAGGCATTGCTCCTCTGTGAATTTTTTTTTCTTGTTTGTGTGGTGCTTAGGATGGAACCCAGAGCCTAGGAAAGTGCTTTACCATCCCTAGTCCTAAATGTAACCTTCTTTCTTTCTTTCTTTCTTTTGTGATTGTGGGGCCTGAACTCTGGGCCTGGGTGCTGTCCCTCAGCTCTTCAGCTCAAGGTAAGCACTCTACCAGTTGAACCACAGGGCCACTTCCGGCTTTTTCTGCTTATGTAGTGCTAAGGAATCGAACCCAGGGCCTCATGCATGCAAGGCAAGCACTCTACCACCTTCCCAGCCCCCAAATGTAACCTTTTAATGACCTTGAGGACCAAGTTCAAATACAGTGTTCTGACTTCTTTGAGTTCTCTGCCAGGACATGGAAATATAGTAAGAACCGATCCTTGGCCCTTGCTTTTCAGCTATTAGCTCACTTCTCTTCTTATTCCAGTTTGTCCTGTACTGCACAAACAGATACAGATGGACAGCCTCCATTTTCTCTATGTCTACATGTCCACAAATGCTTTTATACTCCTCCTATAGTCAGGTATGGCCTGTATCTCCTCTTAAATCTAGGTGGGCTGTGATCATTTGTACCAAAAATATAAAGGAAAAGAGGCCAGGAATGTGGCTTAGTGGTAGAGTGCTTGCCTAGCATGCATGAAGCCCTGGGTTTGATTCCTCAGTACCATATAAACAGAAAAGGCCAGAAGTGGTGCTGTGGTTCAAGTGGTAGAGTGCTAGCCTTGAGCAAATGAAGCTCAGGGACAGTGCTCAGGCCCTGAGTTCAAGCCCTAGGACTGGCAAACAGCAGCAACAACAAAAGAAGAAAGGAGAGATTGGGTCAGACAACTTCCAAGACTAGGTCAGAAAAGGCAATATGATTACCATTTGGTTTACTGCGACTTACATTCAGAAGGCTAAGCCACTATGTACCAGGGCCAATAACTCAGGCCACCATGCTATGAGGAAGCCAAGAGCACACGCAGAGGCCATATCTACATGCTCCAGTCACCAGCTCCAGTTGAGCTCCAGTCCCATTAACTGGAATAACAGCAAACTATATGAATAAGAACCAGATGTTCCCAGCCTCCAACTCTTATTGAAACTTCTCAACTAAGGCCACAGACATTGTGTAGCAGAGACAAGGCATTGGTTGTTTCCTGTTCAAGTTCCTGATCCACACAGTTCATGATCTGGATGGAGTCAGGAGAATAGAGGCAAACCTTGAAGATAACAGGAGGTTCTTAACTGAAAAATAAAGAAAGGAAGAAAGAAAGAAGGAAAGAGAGAGAGAGAGAAAGAGAAAGAAAGAAAGAAGAGAGAGGAAGGAAGGAAAGAAGGAAGGAAGAAAGGAAGGGAGGGAGGGAGAAAGGGAGAGGGAGGGAGGGAGGGAGAGAGAAGGAAGGGAGGGAGGGAAAGAGAAAGACAGAAAAAAGAAAGAAGAAAGAAGGAAAGAAATAAAGAGAAGAGTAAAAGAGTAAGAAAGAGAGAGAGGAAGGAAGGAAGGAAGGAAGGAAGGAAGGAAGGAAGGAAGGAAGGAAGGGAGGAAGGAAGGAAGGGAGGAAGGAAGGAAGGAAGGGAGGGAGGGAGGGAAGGAGGGAGGGAGGAAGAAGGGAGGGAGGGAAAGAGAAGGAAAGAAAGAAAGAAAGAAAGAAAGAAAGAAAGAAAGAAAGAAAGAAAGAAAGAAAGGAAAGAAAGAAAGAAAGAAAGATAGAAAGGAAAAGGAAATTAAAGAAACTAAAAACATGGCCAGTGGCTCAAGCCTGTATCCTAGCTACTCATAAGGCTGAGATATGAGGATTAAGATCTAAAACCAGATGGGGTAGAAAAGTCCTTATCGCCAATTAACCATCAAAAAGTAGAAAGTGGAGCTGTGGCTCAAATGGTAGATTGCTATCTTTGAGGGGGGGAAGCCCAGGGACAGTGCTCCAGTGTTGAGTTCAAATCCCAGAACTCATACAAAAACAACAACAAGATAACTAAAAACAAAAGGGCTGGGGAGTGTAACTCCAGTTTAAAAAAGAAAAAAAAAACAGCAGTTGTTTTAAGCTGCCAAGTTTGGGGAAGAGTGTAATTTGTCATGCAACCAAAGTAAGTGAAACATGTCAGATTTTACCCATAGTTGCCAGGCCACCTCCAGAAACAAAGATCCCTGAGGTTGAGAATAGCCTCAGCCAGAAGATTGTGCAGTCTCCCAAGCCGACTCAGCTCTTCCTGCAGAGAATTTAAGGCTTCTGGGGTTTCTGAGCATGATCTAAGGGAGGAAGGGTGCTATGGATAATAGTGCAGTTGAGCCAGGGTCTACATGGGCCTGCTAAAGGACTTGGCCTGGGATGTGGGGTTCTTCCTGACTGAGCTTCAGGCTGGTCTGTTCTTCACCACTACCACCACCACTAGCACCCTCTACCACAACTCTACCCTTGAAAACCACAAGTCTGAGCCAGGCATGATGAGCAGGAGGATAGCATTCCAAGCCAGACTAGGCTATTTATTTATAAGACCCCTACCCCCAACCTGTCTCCCCCCAAAGTTCCTAGTTTGGTGAGGTGAAAAATATAGTGTCAAAAGAAAGTGGCAAACCCTCAGGAGAACTGTGAGAATCATGGCTGTGGGGGGAGGTGAGCGAATGGGCAGGTGTAGAGAAAGCTGCAGGGGTGAGGGATATCTGAGAATCTGCAGGAAAGCTGGGCTGTGGAGAGCGTGGCATCAGCAGACAGCGGAGGTGATGGGAGGGACGCTGTGTCTACAGCAAAAGCCTAGCGTGGCAGCAGAGGCCAGCGCTTCTGGGGCCAGCCAGGGCTGATGTTCAAAGAGGAGGTACTGCTAATGTCTGAGCCTGACCTGACGTCCCAGGGCCCCTTTCCAAACCTGCAGTTATTTTGACTATCTCTCTCAGTGGTAAGCTTGGGAGAATCTGGAGCTGTGGAGAAGCTTCATCAGAGTTGTGTTCTACAAAGATTCCTCAGAGCTGGGTGCTGGTGGCTCAATACCTGTAATCCTAGCTACTAAGGAGATGCATCTGAGGATCACAGGTCAAAGCTAGCCTGGGCAGGAATGTCCTTTGAAACTCTTATCTTCAATTAACCACCAAAAGAGCAGGAAGTGGAGCTGTGGTTCGAGTGATAGAGCGCTAACCTTGAGGAGAAAAGCTCAGAGATAGCATTTAGGCTCTGAGTTCAAGTCCCAGGGCGCTTGCGCTCTCTCTCGCTCGCGCTCTCTCTCTCTCTCTCCACTCTCCCTCTCTCTCACACACACACACAAATCCCTCAGGCTTCTGTGCAACAAGATTCAGAAAGAGTCAGAAATGGAAAGAGGACTATTAGTTAGAAAATACTACAGCTCTCAGTGATTGAAAGATGATGATGTAAACTGGATCAGGACATGGCCACAGAGATAGAGAACTGGGTGCTTTGTGAGCTATGTTGAGGGTACAATCAGTAGGATCCAGGATGAGTCAGACACAGCCCTCCCCACAAAGAATTCATGGTACAATAGAGAAGAAATAACATACCATCTCACCAGAAATGTCAGAGGCAGGTATCAGTATTCCTGCTTCACCACTCAGAGAAACTGATACCTATGGCAGATGCTGTTGGCTGCCAAAAGCCTTTGTCCAACTTACTCTTTTCTGATAGTTCCTCACTGGGACACATGCTCAGAACCATAACTGACCTGTGCCAGACTTGGCAATTCAACTTTTCTTGTTGGTGACTGATCTATGCTGGGAACAGGACTCACTGCTGATGATGTTATGATGGGACATTTTCCTCCTACAGGACAAAACAATTTGCTGGTGCCTTCCCTTTGCTTCTTGCTTCAGCTGTGAAGAATTAATGACAGGAAACACAATGCTAAAACAGCCATCTTGTGACCAAGAGGCTGGGGATTTGAGTCTTCTGTGACATGGATGGGACCCATTGAAGCAATCAGGGCACTATCTTCCTTCATTGTTATTTATTTGTGTGTGTGTGTGTGTGTGTGTGTGTGTGTGTGTGTGTGTTGTAGTAGTAGTAGTAGTAGTAGTAGTAGTAGAACTTGAACTCAGGGTCTGGGCACTGTCCTTAGCATTTTTTTTTTACCCAAGGCTGGTGCTCTACCACTTGAGCCACAGCTCTACTTCTGGATTTGAGGTAGTTCATTAGAGGTAAGAGCTTCATATACTTTCCTGCCAGGGTTAGCTTTGAACCACAATGCCCAGATCTCAGCCTCTTGATTAGTGAAGATTACAGGCATGAGCCACTAGTGTCCATCTTCCATGTTTCTTATTAGATGTCCTCACAGTTCATATTGCTGCAGAAGAAACCCTCTCTCAATCCCTCTCACCCCTTGCCTTATTCGCAGGCGTTGGCTGCCAGTGTTGACCAGCATCTACTTTACTTTTTCTTACTAGAGACTGCCCTTGCTTGGGCTCACCAGAATCCACTTTGCCTGGAAAACCAGATGAGCTGGGGAATTTACACTCCCCTGCTCTTGTGGGGACCCTTAGCCAATAGTGACTGGTGGCATAAAGTGCTAATCTTGCTCCCTTGAGTTGGTATGGATGATGGAGCATCCTGCAGACCCCAAGAGTTTCTCTGGGAAACTAAGGCAAGTCCCCAAAAGGCTTGTGTCACACTTGCTTTTCATCTTTCCCCTCTTATCACTACTGTCCTTTTTGGGGAAACAAGCTCAGGAAATACATTTGGGAGGGGCAGGGTCAGTCATGGAGCTTGAAGTCAGGGTCTGGGCACTGTCCCTGAGGTCTTTTGCTCAAGGCTAGCACTCTACCACTTTGAGCCACAGCTCCACTTCTGGCTTTTGAGTGGTTAATTGGAGATAAGAGCCTCCTGCCTGGTCTGGCTTTGAACCTCGATCCTCAGATCTCAGCCTCCTGAGTAGCTAGAATTATGGGCATGAGCCACTAGCTCCTGGCTAGGAAACACCTTTGAATACATCACTGTCACATGACCTCTCATCTCAACTTATGCTTCTAAGAATCCCAAGTGAAGATAACTGCGATCAGTCAGGCATTTTATACTTGCAGCCTAAAGCATCCTAATGGTTACATAGCCAGCAAGAATGTCTCATTTCAGGTTTGCTCCAAAAAAAGGTTCTTGCCTGCCAAATTCTATGATTTTTTTTACAGTAATGGGGTTTGAACTCAGGACCTCATGTTTGATAGACATTCTACCACTTGAGCCATATCCCTCTCCACCTATGGTCTTTTTTTAAAAAAGCTAATTGGTGAGCTGCTGATTGAAACCATATTTTTGTAAAGCACTGTGTCTTAAGTATAATGACAGTGGCAGCTAATGACTGCCAAATTATTGAGTGCCAAGACCCACACCTCACCTCAATAGCCTGGTTTGGTCTTTACTAGAACCCTTTAAGATGGATACTGTTGTATTTGTCTTCTAGGATGAGTAATAAATTAGCACAAACATAGCATGTTGAAACATTTATTATTTCACAATTTCTGTAGCTCAGAAGCCTGGCACAGTTGTCACTAGCCTGCAATCCACGCATCAGCGAGGGCCGTGATCTCATCAGAGACTCAACTGGGGAAAGACTGACTCTCAAGCTCCCTCAGGTTGGCTGTGGGCAAAATTTCTCCCTTTGCAGTTATAAGATGAAGGTCTGGGGGCTGGGAAGGTGGCTCCGTGGTAGAGCGCTTGCCTTGCATGCATGAGGCCCTGGGTTTGATTCCTCAGCATCACATAAGCAAAAAAAAAAAAAAAAAGCCGGAAGTGGCACTATGGCTCAAGTGGTAGAGCACTAGCCTTGAGCTGAAGAGCTTAGGGACAGCACCCAGGCCCAGAGTTCAGGCCCCACGACTGGACCCCCCCAAAAAAGAAAAGAAAAAAAAAGATGAAGGTCTGTGTTTTCTCTCTGATCATCAGACATCTTGCTCCCCAGAAGTCTCCTGAAATTCCTTTCCACATTTTCCTAGGTCCTCTCATAACACAAGAGTTTACTTCTTCAAAATCAAGATCAGAGAGAGGCAGGCAGTCTCAAGGGAGGGTCCAGTTCCTCTTTTAAGGGCTTCTACCTGATCAAATCAGGTCCACTGAGGAATCAATTACCTGTCAAATAACTCAAAATCAACTAATTTGGGGCCATAATTACATCTGCAAAAATATCTTTCACTTAGCCAGGCATGTCTGTAACATGTCTGTAACCCCAGCACTTGGAGGTAGAGTCAAGAAGATCTTGAGTCTGAGGCCAGCCTGTGCTACACAGATGCAGTCCAACCTGGGCTACACATTGAGACAGTCTTTAAATACACACATGCACACACACATACAAACATGCATGCATGCATGAATAAATACACACAAATATACATGCATGAATAAATACATACACACATATAAACATACATACGCACATACATGAATACACACAGACATACATGCATGAATAAATACATACACACATATAAACATACATACACACATACATGAATACACACAAACATACATACATGCATGAATAAATACATACACATATACATACATAGATGCACACACATACAAACATATACATGCACACCCATACAAACACACATACACATACATACACACATGAATAAATACATACATACATATACATGAATAAACACATACACACATACAAACATACATGCATGCATACAAACATACAAGCATGCATGCATGCATACACACATACATACATGCACACACATGCAAACATACATACATGCATGAATAAGGACATACAAACATGCATGCATGAATAGAATGAATGGATAAATACAAACATACATGCATGTATGAACACACACAAACATACGTGAATACATGCATGTATGAATAAATACATACAAACATACATACATGAATAAATAAATACATACATGCATACATGAATAAACACATACAAACATGCATGCATGAACATATACATGCATGTATGAATAAATGCATGTAAATATACACACATGAACACATACATGCATGCGTGAATAAATACAAACATACATGCATGCATGAATAAATAAACAAATAAAACATAACTTTAGCTTTGCCATATTCCATTGGCCAAAAGCAAATCACAGGAGGATTACACAGGATGTCACTATTCTGGGTGCCACCCCAGGGTCTGTCCACTGCATTATTGTTATCCTGATCTGGAAACTCAGGCAAAGAGTTGTTCAGTAATCAAGTAGTTAGTGAGCAGGAGTAGAACTTCACTGAAACTCTAAGTCAGTGCCTATACTCTTCATTATGACTCTACTTCCTAGATGCTGCCTCAAATACTTTCCCTTTGTGTCCTTGAATCTTCTCACTTTTCATGAGCAGGAAAAGGAGGCTCAGAGACTTTAAGGTCACACAAGTGGTAGCATCTGAACAACAAACTAGGTTTCTCAAACTCCAGAAGTGGTTGGCTGCTGGTGATTCATGTCTGTAATCCTAGCTACTCAAGAGGCTGAGAGCTGAAAACCAAAGTTGGAAGACAGTGAGGGCAGGAAAGTCCATGAGACTCCTATCTTCCGTTGAAAAGCCAGAAACGGAGATATGTCTCAAGTGGTAGAATGCTAGTCTTGGGGGGAGGGGGAAGCTCAGGGTCAGTGCCCACAGCCTAGTTCAAGCGCCAGGACCAACCCAAATAAAACAAAAACAAAAACCCAGAAGTGAATATCTTAACCAGCAGAGAAAAGTAGCCAGACCTGAGCCAAAGGAAGCCAAAAGAAGCAGAGAGACAAAGATCCAGGACTGGGGGATAAGGAGGAACACTTCCAACCAGATAAAAAACACACAAAAAAAGCAAAACCTAGCTCCCCTTGTCCTCCCCACACACCAAAATCTAGCTATCTGAAAGTAGAGGAAGAAGGAGGGGGGACTACATATTTTCAAGGCAGTGACAGCTCCCAGAAAGGCAATGAAGCTGGTGAGCCTAGGCATTTGGCATGGGGTGCCACTGTGACCGTTTTATGAGTGAGGAAAGGCCAGGAGGCCCAGTGGGGGGCAGCTAGGCTCCGTGGGGTAAGCATGTCCCTGTCATTGCTGGGGAGATGGGGACCAGGACCTGGCTCATCCACTCCCCAGCGTCCCACCTGCGTGCAAGAGCATGCACACGGGGACTCTAAAGGGGACTTTGGGGGTCCTGGAGGTTCAGAATCAGGCAGCATGGGCTGGCTTTGGTGGGCAAGTGTTATGGCAGAGCGCCCCAGGTACGCGCAAAACATCTGGCCACCCTTCAAGAATCTCTCCAGAGCCTAAGGGTCCTAACGCTGCTTCCCCAGGATCCACACCCCGGGGGGCTCACACATCACACAGCTCCAGCGTCAGCCCCCCCACACCCCCAAACTCTGCAGGCCCTCCCCGCCTTGGATCCCCCTCCGTGAGCATCCAGCCCCCTCACCCGCACTTGTGTGCCCTAAGAATGTCTCCTCGCTTTGCCCCAGGGCTGGCACACCTGCAAACCTAGCTTCTCCCAGCGACACTCCTGGGCAAGGCCTGCCTGGCTAAAGGTGCCGTGCTCTTCCTGAGGGGGAAACTGAAGCCCAGGGAGACTCGAACTCCTGGAGGGCGGAGTCCCCCGGGGAGCGGGAGGCGGGGAGCCGGGGCTCGGGCGCTGGAAGAACGCGGGCTTTGATTCCCGGCTCCGGCGCAGACCCAGACGCTAATTAAAATCTCCTGGGCCGCGGGGCGGCGGGGCGGCCACAAAGCCGGCTTTGACCCGGGCGGGCGCGGGGGGCTCCCGAAGCACTGAGGCCGCCTGGGGCGCGGGGACTGTGTTTGTGTTTGCTCGTAAAGCGCCGAAGCCTAGCGGTGCCCGGGCGTCGAGGGGAGGGCGGGGGCCGGAGCCCGGCGAGGGACCCTGAGGCCACGATCGATAGATCGATCGATCGATCGCTGCTCGGGTGGTCCCCGCGCCCACCGCGCGCGCGCCGCACACTCGCACCATGGGCCTTGGGCCAGGAGCTACCTCCCCCTCCCCCCACACACCCCTCAGCCTCACTTTCCCCCTCTATTCCGCTGTGCTTGGAGAGTTGTTGGGTTCCAGGCCCCGGGCTAAGGCTTTTCCCACACATGTCATCTTGTGCCATTCTCCCAGATCGGGGAGTACCCTGTTCTCAGACGAAGCGTTCCTGGCTATTGGTGCGTGGGTCAGCCTGAGCTCCCCAGCCCGGGGTGTCCCAGTCACTAGTGGGGGCGAGTTCCTTCATCTTGGGCTGTGCTAGGTGAGGGATGATGGGAATCTGTATTGTTCTCATAACCCAATGCTGCCTTCATGGCCCCCCTTGACACCCCGCTCCCTCCCCTCATCACCCAGGGCCATTCTTGGAAGTCCCCACCTTGGAGCAGTTCTCCAAAAAACTTCACCTGTTTAAAAATATGCATTTGCCTGCAGTGGAGCCTTTTGCCTTGACTTCCTGAGCTGACTTCCTTGTTTGACTTGAACCCTGGACCCCTACTTTCTGTGCTCTTTGATCTTGGTGGCACTTGGTGCCCCTCTTCAGTAATGAGTAGAATATGATCTGATCTGTTGAGGTCTCTGCCTTCTTTCTTTCCTTTTGTCTGCTTCATCTTTGACAAGGGGCAGTGTACCAGGACTGCAGGGTACAGGCATGTGCAGATACACATGGACCAGGAAGATGGGAGCCTCTTAAAGCCAACATGGGTGGAGGGACCCTGAATCACCAAATCATACATTTATCTTGGACCTTTGGACTTCTCTTGGACTAGACTTCTACTGGCCTTCAATTCTCTGCTCAGCCCAGGCGCCCACCACTTCATCCAAACACCCATCCCAGGGTGATGGTGGGCTCAAGACCTTGTTTGGTCGTACCAGACCAGGAGTTGTGTTGCTTGCTCCCTGTCTGTCTTGACTACTTGTTGTCTGGCCTAGACAAATGCGCAAAGAATGCTCTGGTGCCTCTGGGCCAGGCCTTGGCCTAGCACTGGCTGAGGGACTTTGGGAGATGGGGTGTGGGCAGAGAGCTACAGAGCCTGGCTGAGGGCCTAGGTTCACTGCCAAAAGAGGTGACAGACAAATCAAGTGACAGTTCCCATCCAGCGACATGACAGAGCCACCCTGCCTCTGATACCTGCTCCTCCAGCAACCTCGGCTCTGTGCCTCTGCACTCACTGGTCCAGTGTGAGTAGTTGGACATCTCGGGGAGGGGGGAGGGAGCTCCCACAAGGATGGAAATCTCCCCCTGATCCAAGCCACCTGTGAGGAACATAACACAAACAAGGACAAGGAGGAGATGGGGAAGGAGGGAGGACTACTCAAAGGCTCTCCCCCTCCCTAAGCCCTGGGAGCCAGAGCTTGGACAGAGACACTATTAATACAAAATTTGCAAACATGACTTCTAAAAATAGCCCAGGCTGGCAAGGCCCACCTGGCACCAGCTGCACCTTTGCGGCTGCTGGCCTGCTCCTCTTGGAGTTCTGGCCATTGGTCTGTCAGCAAACATGTAACTCTGCCCTCCCCCACTCGTGGAGAGGGGTGGCCACAGCCCTGGGATGGGCCCAGGGGAGACCAGCAGGGCAAGAAGACTTGGCCCAGTTAGGATATACAGGCACCAGGGGTATGGGGAGAGGACTTGTAATCTATAGGGTACTAGGGAGACCATTCTGTTGCTCACAAGGAGTTCTCAAAATGAGGTGGGATGAGGGAACAGTGCATGAATGTAGGCAAAGGACCAACACTTAAACTCTACAAATGACAACAGCCCCAGGGCAGAATATACCTAGACGATAAGGATAAAATGTGTGTGTGGGGGAGACAGTAAGACATTATGGATACAGATTGGGGGGGTGGGCCATGTGGTTACCCCCTGCTCACCCTCAGGATCTCAAAGCTAAGAAAGAACTTGAGCTCACTTGCCTTGTCTAAATCTTTCACTAAGACAGGGAGAAAATTGAGGCCCACACTTCTGGGGTGACTCACCAGGCCCCTCAGCAAGCCAGTGGCAGAACTCAGGTCTGTGGGCCTGCTGCCATGGCCAACAAGCCCCCAGCCTCCCTCTCTTAATTAGCAATGAGTGTCAAGTCAGGTGCCAGGGGCTCACGCCTGTAATCCTAGCTATCAGGAGGATGAGATCTGAGGATGGCAGTTCAAAGCAAGCTGGAGCAAGAAAGTCCATGAGACTCATATCTCAAATTACACACACACACACACACACACACACACACACACACACACACACACAGAACCAGTAACACAGCTATAGCTCAAGTGGTAGAATGCTAGCCTTGAGCAAAAAAGCTCAGGGTCAGTGTCCAGGCCCTGAATTCAAGCCTCAGGACTGGCACCAAAATATAAAAATCTAGGGGCTGAGGAGGTGGCTCAGTGGTAGAGCGCTCACCTTCCATGCCTGAGGCCCTGGGTTCGATTCTTCAGCACCACATAAGCAAAAAGAAAAAAGCCGGAAGTGGTGCTGTGGCTCAAGTGGTAGAGCGCCAGCCTTGAGCTGAAGAGCTGAGGGACAGCGCCCAGGCCCAGAGTTCAGGCCCCACAACCGGACCCCCCAAAAAAATAAAAAAATAAAAATCTAAACTGTAATGAGTGTCAAAACATTAATTTGCCATCATCAGTTGATTGAGAAAGGATTTACTGAGCACCTATGGTATGCCAACTACTGAGCTCACAAAAGTGACTACACAGACAGACCCCTGCTTTCCAGTAAATTCCATCTCAGTCTGATGGTAAGAATGGCTCACACTCTACTGTACTTACGTGCTTTTCCATAAATTCGCAGGATAGTCCACATACTGTGTCCCCCAGGTTAACACTAAGGAAAAAAAGCTCACAGTGGTTAACCCATCTGAGATCACCCAGAAAAGTTGGGATTGAATCCTGCCATGTTGCTTCTGGAGGCCTGGGGCCCCCATGGGGTCACTGGGGACAGGCTTGCAGGAGGCCTGCTTGTGGGAGCATCCTGTTCCTGATGGACCCCTGGGAGAGAGCCACAGTGCATGCTCTAAACACATTACACACAGAGCTTGTGAGGAAGCCTGGCTGTTCTCTTCTGATTCCACCAACCCATGCACAGATGTAATTCCTAGAATAGCAGAGTGACATAAGAGCCATAATCTTCCTCCTGGGTCTCATAGTGGCCCGATTCACAGACACCCGGGGTATGGGGGTGAGGAGTAGGCCAGGAAGTAGAAAGACAGTGATCATCCTCAGAAGTCCCTGACTGCCAAGCCCCTCACAGCAGCCCCGGTGTCTTGTGTAGAAGCCCAGGCTCACTCTAGGTGGAACCTGGGAACCAGTTCCCCTCTCCCACACCCTGCTGGATTCCCTGCTGAATGAAAGGGAACCACCCTGCCCCTGTCCCCACTCATAGCCACACATGTACATCACCCCATCTATACCTCCCTGCTTGCTGCTTACAAATTGCCAGAACACCATGATACCATCCTTGCCTCAAGTCTGACCAGCTGTCATACACATTGAGGGCTGCCTGGGCTCTGACCATGGGCCCAGGGAGGAATAGCTGTCTTATTCTGCTCACAGCATCTGGAGATCCACCTGCAGCATAATTGTCCCATGTGGGAGAGAACCTGTGCCCTGCACGGCACCTTGGATGCACACAGTCATTCTGCACAGAGAGTGTCAGTTTGGAGTCACATGTCCCTGTGTTCTCCTGAGAGACAACTGCCCTGTAAAGTGAGTTGGCTCTGGAAGAGGGTAAGGAGAGGCCAAACCCAACTGAAAGGCTCTGAAAGTAATGGTAGCCATGCCTTCCCTGTGCAGTAGTTTTACTCTTGGGGAATAGCTCCCCCACCCCTTTCAAGGAAGCTGTGCTAGGAGGTCTTTCTTTGCCAGGAGAGGCCACTGCTTGGACTGAGTTGGTGAGAGCACCAGTTCATTGGCTCCCTGAGCCCTCAGGGATCCATCACTACTTTGCTGATGGCATCCAAGCTGTCTGAGGTCCTCTCCAAGGTTTTGGATCAGGTTCAGCTCAGAGCACTGGGCTCTAAGGTGGCATGGAGCATGCAGATGGAGGCTTGGGTGTTCCTTTCCCAAAGAAGTTTCCCTAAGACAGGTCTAAGCTCAAGAGCCTGAGCTCCTTGCAATGAAACTGCCTGCTAACAGACTTCACTTTCTAGGGGGTGAAATGGGAGGCTGAGAGAGAGCACAGAAAGAGAAGCAGAGACTACGGGAGGCCCAGAGTCAGGACTAAGCAAGGTTGAGTGAGAGAGGAGATCAGGCTGCTCCTTTTTACTACCCTGCAGTGGCCACCAGGCCAACAGCTGAAGCTTCAACCCTAACACCAAAAGGCTAGGTTGCTGGGTGCTGGTAGCTCATGCCTGTCATCCTAGCTACTCAGGAGGCTGAGATCAGAGAACCGATGTTTGAAGCTAGCCCAGATGGAAAAGTCCATGAGACTTATCTCATGGAAGTAGACTTGTGGCTCAAGTGATAGAGTATCAGCCTTGAGTGAAAAAACTAAAAACCAGTAACCAGGCTCTGAGTTCACGCTCTAGTACCGGGTGAGAGAGAGAGAGAGACAGACAGACAGACAGACACAGAGAGACAGAGACAGACAGACAGAGACAGACAGACAGAGAGACAGAGACAGAAAAACACACAGAGAGAGGGGGTAGAGGGAGAGAGAGAGACAGAGAGAGAAAGAGAGAGATACTATGCTGTCTGAAAAGTCCTCGTGTCTCCATCTCCACGATCCCTTAGTGGCTCTCTACTCCTGAACATGAACAACCCAAACTGGATTCCTGAAAAATAAAACTGGGCTGGGAGAAGTGTCAACTATGGTGAGAACTGTAACATGACCGAGACAAGTCACTCGGCCCCTGCCAAGCTCAGCTTTCCCATCTTGTAAGTGGGGAGAGCAATCCCAGCTTCTCCATGTCCTCCTGTATGATAGGATGTTAGCAGGCTGTAGGGGTTGGGAGAAGAAAATGAGTTTACAAACCAGAAAACCACAAAGAAACTCACAATCCCAAGTGATCCATGCTGTGTAACCTTAGTCACACAGAAACACAGATGGCAAGTCCTTGCTCACAAGACCGCAGCACAAGCCTCCAAAGGCTTCAACTCAGAGATCAGCCCCAACATCTAGGGGTGCTGTCCTCAGTCCTCACAAACAGATGATGGCCCTGAGCTTAAGGATGCCTGCTGGGTGGCTTGTCCACTGTCATCATGGGTAGTGAGGAATCAGGATGAGTTGTCTGGGGCCTCGGCAGCAGCCCTGGTTACCTGTGGTGCTGCTGAGAGGAGACAGAGGGGAGGTGCTGTTCCTCATTTTCACCTCCAGAAGTCCATGCTGGTCTGGTATCCAGGGCCAGAATCTTGAACCTCAGCCCCTCAGAATGCATAGTGCAGCCACAGCAGACTCAGCTCTCAGCTCAATGCTCCACCACAGTGTACCTAGCCCTGGTACCATATTTTAACCAGGAAGAACTTCAAGCATGCATCTCCCCAAATCCTGTGAGTTCTTTGTTTGACAGGTTGAAGAACCTGCCAGCACATGGCACTCAGAGTCTCAGCAACAGAGCCCAGTGTAAGCTCGGGATGTCTGCACAATCACACACATACCGTTCACCTTGGATCAGCATCTGCCAGGCTCCATACCAGGCTCTGGACTCACATCAGCTTATTTCATGTGCACATGAAATTGTCACTGTTCAGCTTCACAGAGGAAGACATAGAAGCTTGGGGAGGTTGAGTGGCTTGCCTTGAACTCAGGGCCTAGTACTCTCTAGGCTCTTTCGTTCAAGGCTGGTGATCTATCACCTGAGCCAAGCGAAAGAGCTTTTTGCTAGCTAACTGAAGTAAGTGTCTCATGGACTTTTCTGCCCAGACTGGCTTTGAACCTCAGTCCTCAGATCTCAGCCTCCTGAGGAGCTAGGATTATAGGTGTCAGCCACCAGCACTTGGCTCAATCATCAGCCTTTGGAGTAAACATCAAATTTTTCATCATCCAAGACATTTTCCAAAGATGACCTTAAAACCACCCACTGGTCTGCTTCCCCTCCACCTTACCCTGCTTCTTCTCACCGATCTTCCTGGAGCTCTTCTCTGCCCTTCTCTATTCTGAGACATGGAGGTACGGAGATGGCATAGTGGATCCTAGGAAGGAGAGGTCAGGGGCAGGAGGAGAAGGAGATGCCAAGACAAAGATGACACAGGAACACAGGAAGATGGACCAGTACCTCCTCAGGGCTGGCTGGATTTCTTCTTCCCACCCCCACCCCCCATGAAGGCACTCAGTGTTAGTCACATGGCTGAAGGCTTCAGCCATGAGTGTGACTGAGGAAACCTCAGACCCTCTCAAGAGAGGGTCTTTCCTGTCTGGGAAAAGTAGGCCTCAGATCTCTAGGACCTCATGGGTTCTGATAGTGCCTCTAAATGGGGCAGCTCTAAGGCCTTCTTCCTCCCAGAGCACACCCCAGCCGCAGGTAAAGTGTGCCCTGGATGCAACTGTAGCTCTTACCACATATATAGTACTCAGCGTGGAAAGAAAGGGGTCTTCATAGTCCTGGGATGAAGCAGGAAGCCTAGGTCCTGGGTTGGCTCTTCCAGCTGGTGTCTAAGTGTGCTCCAGTCCTGAGATGAGGAGTTTCATGAAGAGAGCAGAAGTGGAGGCGTTGCAGGCATTGGTGGGGAAGATGGGCTAATTTTCACCCCTGGGGAGCAGGGCACTTGGCCAGAAGCACACCTGTTCTCCCACCCAGGCAGCCTCCTGCACAGCTGAGCAACAAGTACAGGAGGAGATGGGGGCAGAGGAGACAGGAAGGAGGCGTGATGGGGACTTATAGACGATAGGAGTCAAAGGAGAAGACAAGGAAACTAGGCTGGGCAGAAAACACAGAGGTCAGACAGGTGAGAAAAGGCCAGTAGAGGAGCCATGCCACAATGGGGGCAAGAATTGTCAAGGGTGGGTTGACATCACTGGGCTACCAAAAGCCAGATGCGTGAAGGAGCCAGTCCCATAATTGGCCACGCCCCTCCCCGGCCCCGGGAAAGAAGCTGGCCGTGGTAGCTTTTGCTGTGACCCCACTGAGCACTGGAAGTCTAAAACAGGTAGACTTCAGTTCAAGGAATGCCCAGGTAGTAAAGGAGACCTTATTCTAAGAATTAAAAAATAAATAAATAAAAACATGGCTGGGAAAAAGGCTCAGCAATAGCTTGCCAGGTTGGCATGCTTCTTAAGACCCTGAGTATTCTTTCCTTGCCCCAAAGAGAAAATCCTGAAGAGGAAGGAAAAGACTGAGCAGTAATTATGCCAGACTTTAATGACAAATCTTAATTGATAATGGGGTGATGTTCCCCTAATAAAACCATTTTAAATTTAAAATATCAATTGAAAATGCATCTCACACACTTTTCCTTCATTATGTCCAGAACACTTAATCAGGCGACCAAAGTCACTCAACACAAGCTAATGTGTGTGTGTATGTGTGTGTGTGTGTGTGCGCGCGCTCGTGCACATGCGCGTGTGTTTATCCAGTTCTGGGGATTGAACTCAGGGCCTGAGCTTTTTGCTCAAAGCTATCTCTCTACCACTTAAGCCACAGCTTCACTTCCAGGTTTTGGGGAGCTAATTGGAGAAAAAAGTCTCACGGACTTTTGTGCCCAGACTGGTTTCAAACCATGATCCGCAGATCTCAGCCTCCTGAGTAACTAAGATCACGAGGTGTGAGCAAACTGGCACCCAACTTACAATGTTGATTTTATAATAAAGTATCTAATACCTCTGTACAAACACAGATGGACATTTGTTTATATGATGGGATGGGAAAACCCAAAACACCTATCTAAAACTCACTGGCAACACAGTATGTGCGAAGTATGGACTGTGTTATGATGGTATTGCTGTTGGGAGCTATGGCTTATTGTTGCCCCAGAGCCAAGAGGGAATATTATATGGTCAGGGAAAAGATCACCATTCAAAATTCAAAGTTTAGTTTCTAATGAGGTCTTATCATTTTCCCACTATTTCGAAGTTAAAAATCCTAAGGCAAGCCATTGTAATCTGGGGACCATCTCTACAGATGTAATGACTTATTTCTTAAGCTGAAGGGTAAGAATGTGGATGTTGATCATATTATTCTTACACTTTTTCACATGTTGAAGTGTTTTATTTATTTGTTTGTTTGTCTGTTTTTTGTTTTTTTTGTCGGTCGTGGGGCTTGAACTCTGGGCCTGGGCACTGTCCCTCAGCTCTTCAGCTCAAGGCGAGCGCTCTACCACTTGAGCTACAGCGCCACTTCCAGTTTTCTGGTGGTTTATTGGAGATAGGAGTCTCACAGTCTCTCCTTCCCAGGCTGGCTTTGAACCGCGATCCTCAGATCTCAGCCTCCTGAGTAGCTAGGATTACAGGCGTGAGCCACCAGCGCCTGGCTGTCTGTTTGTTTTGTGCTATGGCTTAACTCAGGGCATGGATGCTGTCCCTGAGCTTTCCTCTCAAGGCTAGTGCTCTACCACTTGAGCCACAGTTCTACTTCCAGCTCTTTTTTTTTTTTTTTTGGTGCTTAATTGGACATAAGAGTTTCATGGACTTTCCCATCTTGCTGCTTTCAAACCACAATCCTCACATCTCAGCCTCTTGAGTAGCTAGGATAATAAGCATGAGCCAATGGCACTCAGCTTGGAGTATTTTATATTTTTCAAAAACCCTTGTAAGGGAACTTGCCAAAATAGTGATTCTTTGGGAATTTGTAATTATCATGATTGTTATTATCTTCTTTTTAGTTGTGGTATTTTCCAAATGTTCTACATTGAGCAGATATGGAAAAAATAACTAAACCTTCTAAAATAAATAAACTCTTTGTGCTATGATCATAGCTTTACTCTTTACTGGAAATTAGGCACAACTGATTGAGCCACTGCATTCTCACACCCTCTCTTTCATAGCTTCACAGACTCAACAAATCATCTCTTCACCCTCCCCACCCCCTTCTCCACTCTACCCTACAGCTGCTGCCTCTCCAGAGTAAGGTTCCTGTCTTAGTCTCAGGCTCAACAAAGAATGCTCTTAGGGGAAAGACAATCGCTTTGTAACAGGAAAGATCTTAGAACTCAGCTTCGATACCTTCTGCTCTGCCAGTTCACTGACATGAATCTGTTTCTTTACTGCTAAAATAATCCAAGATTTTGTGAGGACCAGATGAAAGAATAAAAATAAAACATTTAAGCTGGGCACCAGTGGCTCATGCCCATAATCCTAGCTACTCAGGAAGCTGAGATCTGAAGATTGAAGTTCAAAGCCAGCCCAGGCAGGGAAGTCCATAAAACTCTTACCTTCAATTAACTACCAAAAAGCCAAAAGTGGAATTGTGGTTTAAGTGGCAGAGTGCTATCCTTGAGCAAAAGAGCTCAGGGGCAGTACCCAGGCCCTGAGTTCAAATCCTAGTATCAGTAGAAAAGAAGGCAGGCAGGCAGGCAGGAAGGAAGGAAGGATGGAAGGAAGGAAGGAAGGAAAAGAGAAAAAGAAAACATTTATTAACTAGCACAGAGTAAGTGTTTGATAAACTGTCATCATCAATAGAAATCATCAGTGATTACCATCATTGTTGATGACTATGCCTATTACTTTGACTAGGAAGGTTTCTGAACTTAATAAAAGAAATATTTCTGCAGAAATGGAGAGACAAAAGGTGAACAAATGTGGCAATAGTACTCACTAGACACTATGTTGAAAATGAACTATACACTTTGTGGCTGGGGATGTGAGGGAAAAACTGAGAGAGAGCAAGGGAAGGGGTGATGTGGTCCAAAAAGAAATGTAGTCTTGCCAGGCACTGGTGGTTCACGCCTGTAATCCTAGCTACTCAGGAGGCTGAGATCTGAGGATCATGGTTCAAAGCCAGCCCGGGCAGGAAAGTCTGTGAGACTCTTATCTCCAATAAACCACTTGAAAACCGGAAGTGGCACTGTGGCTCAAGCCACAGCTCGCCTTGAGCTGAAGAGCGCAGGGATAGCGCCCAGGCCGAGAGTTCAAGCCCCAGGACCCACAAAAAAAAAAAAAGAAGAAGAAATGTAGTCTTTTTTTTTTTGCCAGTCCTGGGGCTTGAACTCAGGGCCTGGGCCCTGTCCCTGACCTTTTTTTTTGCTCAAGACTAGCACTCTACCACTTGAGCCACAGCGCCACTTCCAGCTTTTTCTGTGTATGTGATACTGAGGAAATGAACCCAGGGCTTCATGCATGTGAGGCAAGCACTCTACCACTGAGTCACATACCTAGCTCAAGAAATGTACTCTTTTTAAACTCTTTTTTTTTTTTTGGGGTCCGGTCGTGGGGCCTGAACTCTGGGCCTGGGCACTGTCCCTCAGCTCTTCAGCTCAAGGCTAGCGCTTTACCACTTGAGCCACAGTGCCACTTCCGGCTTTTTTCTGTTTGCTTATGTGGTGCTGAGGAATCGAACCCAGGGCCTTGAGCATGCAAGGCGAGCGCTCTACCACTGAGCCACCTTCCCAGCCCAAGAAATGTACTCTTTACCTGACTTCAATATCTGTAACCCTTCTGTACATCAATTTATAATAACAATAAAAAAGAAATATTTCAGTCTAAATGGGGCACCAACCTGGCCTTCTATTCCTGCCCAAAGATCTAGGTTCTAGGCTTAACTCTGCCACTCACTGTATGAATTCCTTCCATGCTCTGTGCCCCAGCTGCCTCACTGGCAAATGGAAAGCAAGGGCTTCCTGCTCCGACATCTGGGACTAGGGTAATCACATAATGCATTCTTTTTTTAACTGTTTTTTTTTTTTTTTGGTCTTTTCTTTTTTTGGTACTGGGGATCGAACCCAGGACGTTGCACTTGCTAGGCAAGCGCTTTGCCACTGAGCTACATCCCAGCCCACATAATGCATTCTTAAGATCAGTTTTGAGAGTGAGAGGGGTTACTATCACCAGTGTGCTCACTCCTCCACACTCAACAGATCCATTCCACTGCTTCTTTGCCTGCCAACGTGATAGCAGCATAATGCCCCATCACCACCACACACACACTAAAGAAGATGGCCACCTCCTCATTCCTGGAGCCTAAGGATATGTCAGATAACAAGGCAAAGGGAGATGAAGAGATGATTTTGATCATATGAGTGAGCCTAACACCATCACAAGGATCTGAATACACGTAAGAGGGACACAGGAGTGTTAAGGGTTTCACAACAACCAGACAGTTTGAATTTGGATGTGCAAAGGGCCCAGAAGTCAAAAGATGCAGGCAGCTCACAAAAGCTGGAAAAGAGGTGAGAACATGGAGTCATATCTAGAGCTTCCTGAAAGGAAGTCAGATCTGCTAGCTCTGGGTCTATTGGCAGCCATTTTGAACTTCTGACCTCCAAAACAGTGAGGTGATAAATCTGTTGTTTTGAAGCTACCAAGTTTGTGGTGACTTGCTAGAGCAACAGTCACAAACTAAACACTTTGAGTATGGCTTTACGCTCAGCAGGTCTCTTTAGCTGAATGCTCTACAAACGCTGTCCCTGACATGGAAGAGGTCTAGTCATAGCTTCAAGAGGGTGGGATTCTAGTTCCTTCTCTGCCACCAATCTTCAAGGGACCTTGAATAGATCAGATAACTCCTTTTGAACCTTAGTTTTCTCTATAGAATGGGGGTTAACACCCCGTGTCTTATTGTTGTGTGGTGGGAGGGTGGTTCAACACTCAATGAACACTTACTTATTAGTGATCCATCCAGGGGCTGTGGGTTGGCGTCAGTGGGGAGAGGGGGGACACACAAGGTGAACCAGGCTCCATCCCAACCATATGAGAAAGTCTCATTCTAGTTGGGGGAGACAGACATGTTACAGATAATTCACATTCATGTGGTAAGTATATACATTGATTATAATATATAGACTCGCCTGTTGGTGGTAAGGTCAAGGAAGGCCTGATGATACCAGAGCTGGGCCTTAAAGGATGGGCAGGAATTAGTGGGGGCAAAGCAGCCAGAAGGGTGGAGGATAGGACACTCTAAGCAGGACTGGAGGAAACACAGAAGCAAGACCCTAGAGATGTGAGTCAGCACTATGGGGGACAATGAGAGGCAGAGGCTGTGGGGATGTTAACTTGTAAAGCATGAATGTAAAGGGGATGCAGTGGGCTGATGGACGAAAGCATGACGTGAGCCCGGCTTGTGTTATCAGTCTGTGTGCTCTCTGGACCAGTGCTAGGTCAGGAGAAGGTTTGTAACACACAATTCCTCTTGACCTGGCTTGAAGTGATCCCCACTTGTGTCTCATCCTCACATCCCCCTAGATGTGTGCCAAAGGCCTGACAGCTTCCCCAGCTGACAGGCGTGTAGGGGGTGTGGGGGAGAGGTGGGAATGGGGCCACTGCAGAGAGGCCGGCGTGACCTCAGGAGCTGGGTTTCATCATTCTGAAATCATGCTCCTGGCCTTAGCCAGAGCCAGAGAGGTGGGGAGGACAGGGTGGGAAAGCAGAGTGGGTGGCAGAAGGTTTGGGCAAGGTGCCAGGGCTGGAAGAAGGAGGCAGCTGGGACCAGCAGGGAGTTAGACTACAACATCAGAATAGCCTGATGCTATCCATCAGGCTGTGTGACCTTAGCTCAGATCCTTGTCCATTTTGGGTCTCTCTGGGCAGCACAAGCCCTTTGATCCCCAGGTCATTCCCAGTGGTCCTTCCTTTTAGAGATGAGAACTACAGGGCTTTTGGTCATTTCTGTGGATGTGGCTTATTGTGGGTGAAGCATCCACACATGCTTCTGGGACAGCTGTACTCAGAGGCTAACGGCCTGCCCTCAGGGACAAATCCATAGATAGCGCTAAGCTTTGGGCTTCTCAGCCAACAGCCCACATAGGCTAGGCTCTTTATTTGCATTCTGCATTCTCAGCCAGCTCACTTAAGGGGTAACTGCTGGATAAGGCCAGGTACATTTGTTTGCTAAAGCTTCCATCACAAAATACCGCAGACAATGACTTTGCCTCCCCCTCCTTCTTCTCCTTCTCTTCTTTCTCCTCCTCTTTCTTTGTGCCAGTATTGGAGCTTGAACTCAGGGCTTCATGCTCTCCTTTAGCACTTCCACTCAAGGCACTAGGACTTGAGTTACACCTCCATTCCTGGCTTTTGGCTGGTTACTTAGAGATGAGTCTCATGGACATTTCTGACCCAGCTGGCTTTGAACCACAACCTTCAGATCTCAGCTTCCTGAGTAGCTAGGATTATAGGCATGAGCCACAGGCACCTGGCTCACTGAACTAGAGCCTATCTTAATAACATCATTACTCTGAACTATGTTTTACAGACCTTATTTCCAAATATGGCCACATTCTGGGATGCTAGGGATTAGGCCTTCAACATGTGAATTTTAAGTAGACATAATTCAGACACTGGGCTTAGAGGCCCCAGTGAGGCTCTTATCAGTTAAACACTTTGAGGACACGGGTTGTGCCCGCTGCTGTATCCCTATCACCTGGTATATGGTATGTGCTCACTAAGTACCTGTGGAATAAATGCACTATTTCCTAAGCTTTCTTAATTCCCAAAACATTTGGCAATTCTGAGTGTGTGTGTGTGTGTGTGTGTGTGTGCGTGTGCCAGTACTGGGGCTTGAGCTCAGGGGGTCTGGATGCTGTCCTTTAGCTTTTCTACTAGAGGATGGCACTCTACCATCTGAGCCACAGTTCTACTTTCAACTTTTTGGTGGTTAATTGGGGATAAGAGTCTTATGGACTTTCTTCCCAGATGGCCTTCAAACCAGAATCCTCAGATCTCAGCCTCCTCAGGACAATAATCTAGCTTTTTCTTTCTTTCTCTTCCTTCCTTCTCTTTTCTTTCTTGTTTCTTTTTTTTTCTTTCCCTCCTTTCCTCTTTTCCTTCCTTCCTTCCCTTCCTTGCTCCCTTTTCTTCCCTCCTCTATTCCCCAAACCTCCACTTTCAGCTTTTTGTTGGTTAATTCAAAGTAAGAGTCTTTTGGGTCTATCTGCCAGGCTGGCTTTGAACCATAGCCTCAGATCTCAGCCTCCTGAATAGCTGAGATCACAGGCATGAGTCATCACGGACTATTCCATGGTTTTTATTAGTATATATTAGTTGTACAAGGAGGTTTCATTGTGGCATTTCCATTCATATATACAATGTACTCCATTTCTTCACTCCCTCTATTGCTCTCCATTACCCCCTCTCACTGCTTCTTAAAACAGTTTCAACAGACTTCACTGTTCTTTTTCATACACGTATATAAAGAACTTCAGTTCTAGTCCTAGTCACTGACATTCACCTTATCCATCCCTCCTGCTGCTTCAGAGACATTCCCTAGCTCCAACCTTTAGCAACCTCCTAGCTTCTCTGGGCCTCAGGTTCCACAAAAGGAAGCAAAGGGGTTGGACTAGATGGTCACTAAGACTTTCTAGAGCTCTGGCCACCAAGATTTAGGACCAATGTGGCCACCTTAAAGGTACATTTAAGAAGACTGGGCCCAGGATGCACACAGATTTCAAGGGCTCATCTCCTGCCAGGCATCTGTGGGCCTGGGAAGAACTGGACAGTTTCTCTAGGCTTCCTGTGTAGGACCTTTCCCGAAGGTCTGGCAGGCCCAATGGGACCCTCAGAACTGAGGCTGGCCACCTGTGGAGCATAGAAACTTGGCCTGGCCTATTTTGTGGTGAAGCCACACCACTTCTCAACCTAATCCTGAGGTGAGGCTCCTGAATGTGGCTGAGCAGCATCTTTCACAGCAAAGCCTGGGACTCTGCACAGCACATCTGGCAGGGTAGGGCTCAGTCGGTTCCAAGCCACAGGAGCCGAGGGACCGGGTCTTTGGCCATGCCAACGACCTCTGTTGGCCTGGTGCTCCCTAGGTCCTTCTCCGCCAGGACAGGGGCCTAGGGGCCTGCTGTCCTGGGCCAGTGCCTGCAACCATTCTCTGGACCATGATTTCAGATTCAATTGGTGAAGACAGGGCTCTCAGGAGGAGCCAGTTGGCCTCTGCCTTTTATTTGCTTCTCAAAGTTGGAAAAACTATGCTGTGCACCTGGCAGTACTTGCTGCTGCTGTTGCTGGTTTGTTTTTTTTTCTTTCTTTTAAAGAAATAGAAAGTAACAACTGTGCTTACTGCAACCAAATCCATCTCCCACTGCAATAATAACCTCTTACATTTGATGAGTCTTTTAGTGTTTATAAAGCAGTGTGTGTGTGTGTGTGTGTGTGTGTGTGTGTGTATGTAGACTTGAACTCAGGGCTTGAGCACTGTCCCTTAGCTTTTTCTACTCAAGGCTAATGCTCTATCACTTGAGCCATACCTCCATTTCTGGCTTTTTGGTGGTCAGTTGTGAATAAGACTTTGCTGCCCAAGTTGGCTTCAAATCACAATCCTCAGATCTCAGCTTCCTGAGTAGTGAAGATTGCAGGTGTGCGCCTCTTCCTCCAGGCTTACAAAGCACTTTCTGCTACCTTCTCCTTTGACATCCTGCAACAATTTTGGAAGTGAGAGAGGGCTGGCATTCTTGTCTCTAATGACAAGAGAGGGAACCGAGCCATAGACAGCAAGTTCAGCTGCCCAAACCCACACAGCACCATGGAGCTAACACCAAGAACTTGGGTCTTTTGACCATAGTCTGCCTGGGGTACAACACACTCTCTTATTGCCTGAAGGCCCAGGGCCTTAAATACCCTCGTCCCAAAAGAAAGAAGGGCAGATGGCTCAGCTGCCTGCTTTCTGTGCTTGCATTTCTGTGTTCTCCCCACTTAACTTTAACCATTTCCTCACCTGAAACTATTACCTCTAAGTCGTGACTCAAACCTTTGCTTGCCTCTGAGGCCTAAGATCTTAGGCTCCTCCCTGCCTCTCAAACTAATGGCAAAATATTTTCACTTAGTTCCCCAGAAATGCCTACTGAGTGGGATTGAACGTCTAGCATCAGTTTTAAAAAGCCAAGAAAAAAAAAGAAAAGAAAAACAAAAAAACTCCACATACTTTTCACCTCCAACCCCTATCTTCACCCCTCGCCCTGTTTTTGTGCTGTACTGGGGCTGGAACTCAGGGAGGGCCTGGACATTGTAGCTTTTTTTGCTCATGGGTAGTGCTCTACCACTTGAACTGTAGCCCAACTTTGGGGTTTTTGCTTGTTAATTGGAAATAAGAGTCCAAAGAACTTTCCTGTTTGAACTGTCTTCAGACCACAATCTTCAGATCTCAGCCTCCTGAGTTTCTAGGATTGCAGGCATGAGCCACCATCACCTAGCTCAGCTTAGTAATATTTAATTGAGGATTTTTGTCATTTATAAAGATATATTAGTGAATATTTTCTTTCCTTGTGATATTTTTGTCTGGGTTTTGTACCAGGGTAATACGGACCCCATGGAATGAATTGGGAAGTTGTGAGGACTTGGTGAAGAATCAGTATCCAATCTTTATTTATTTATTTTTTGATCAGTCATGGGGCTTGAACTCTGGGCCTGGGCGCTGTCCCTGAGCTCTTCAGCTCAAGCCATAGAGCCACTCCTGGTTTTCTGGTGGTTAATTAGAGATAAAAGTCTCACAGGCTTTCCTGTCCGGACTGGCTTGGAACCTGCAATCCTCAGATCTCAGCCTCATGAGTAGCTAGGATTACAGGCGTGAGCCACCAGTGCCCAGCTCCAATCTTTAATTGTTTAGTCCAACTCATTCTTTTTTTTATTGTTGAGTTATATTTTATCATATGGATATGCTAGAATTTGTCTATCCACTCATCTCTGGCAGATACTTATGTGTTTCCAGTTTTAGAATAAAGATGCCTTGAGCACTGGTGTTCAAGTTTTGCAGGGACATATATATATAATCTTATATATATATAATTTTGTAAATATTTACAAGTAGAATTGCAGGGTCATTTGGAAAATGCATGTTAGCTTTCTGAGAAAGTTCTAGACTCATTTTCAAAGCACTGGAGTCACTTTATATTGCTACCAGCCTATGTCCATGGGATTTGAATATAAGAGTGCTCTAAGCCCTACCACACCAGGTATTACCTGTCTTCATTTATAGCCAGTTTGTGGGCATGTTGTGGTATCAGTGGAGATTTCACTGACATTTTACTGATGAATAGTGACATTAAGCATTTTAAAAAACTGTACTGGGGTTTGAACTCAGGGCCTTACACTTTCTATGCTGGCATTCTAAGTCCAGGCACTCTAGCCCAGCCCTTAACCACATTTTAATGTATCATATATACATTGTGTGTTTGTGTGTCTAATCCTTTAAAAAATATCTATTTGCCTCTTCATATCTTTTGCTCATTAAAAAAAAACTGAGTTTAGCTGGGCACCCATGGCTCATGCCTATAATCCTAGGTACTCAGGAGGCTGAGATCTGAGAATCACAGTTCAAAGCCAGCCCGGGCAGGAAACTCCGTGAGACTCTTATCTACAATAAACCACTAGAAAACTGGAAGTGGCACTGTGGCTCAAGCGGTAGAGCGCTTGCCTTGAGCTGAAGTGTACAGACACAGTGCCCAGGCCCAAAGTTCAAGCCCCACGAGTGACAAAAACAAACAAACAAAAAAACCCCACATTTTAGTTGGGTCTTCTTAATATTGAGCTATAATTGTTTATATATTCTAGATAGAAATGCTTTGACAAATATATAAAGATAAATGTGTAGTATACATACCGTGAATATTTAATCTCAGTCTGTGGCTTATCTACTCATTCTTTTTTTCTTTTGGTGGTACTGGGGATTGAACTAAAGGCCTCTTATTTGCCAGGAAAGCACTCTACTCCTTCAGCCATGCTTCTAGCCTCTTTATATGTTAGTTATTTTCAAGGTTGAGTCTCACTGTATACCTAGGGCCTGGTCTGTGATCCTCCTACCTGCGCTTCCCTGTGTCCCTGGGGATGATAGATGGGCAACACTGCCCTCTGCCATTTCGGCTCCTCTATAGCTGAGATGAAGATGGGTTCCACTGCCCCAGCCACTGGCCTGACTAGCCGTGAATCATGATTTCCAAGCCTCTGCCTCTCAAGCAGCTGGGCTTCCAGAGCTAAGCCACTGTGCCCAGCCCCTCTACTTATTTTTCTTAATGGGGTCTTTTAGCATGGGGATTGAGCTGAGGCTGGGAGAGAGGGAGGAGAGGGAACCCTAGGCTAAAATACCACAGACACAAACTGTTCCTACCCAAGGTACAGTAGCTTTTCATAAATAAGTGCTTCTTAAATTGTTGTAGGCCTTAGGGAAAATTTTGTGTTTGGTTTTTCCCTCCCAGTTTTAACATTTTGACTTTTTGATTTTTTTTTTTTTTGGAAGGAGTTTCCAAGCTCCTTTTCTGCCATTCCAATCATCCTGCTCTCATCACGGGGAAGCCTTCTCGGCTACGGGCTTCCTTACTTCTTTGCTCAGTTCTGTCCATTTTTACTTCGTGAGACAGTGTATGCAACTGTAGGAGTACTCTTCTTGAGGAATTGGTTTTCTTCTTACAAAGAAACAGGTCTCTTTACATCTGGCAATCCTCCTTGTCCTGAAGTCTATTTTATTTGTTATTAAAATAATGATTTCAAGTTTCTTCTAATTTATGATTGCATCTTGGGGGGGGCAGTACAGGGGGCTTGAACTCAAGACTTCAAGCTCTTCCTTGGCTTTTTTCTACTCAAAGCTGGTACTCTATCGCTTGAGCCACACCTCCACTTCTGGCTTTTTGCTGGTGAATTGGAAATAAAAGTCTCATTTTTCTTCTGGGACTCATTTAAACCAGGATTCAGCCCTAGAGTAGCTCCAGGATTATAGGCATGAGTGTTGTCACCTGGCCATATTGTCTTCTTTTTATTCCAAGACTTTCATCTTAACTTCATCATCTTTAACATGCTCTCTTGTTGACAGTACATTTTTGTCTAGCTTGTTTTTTGTTGTTTTTAAATTTTTTGAAGTCTGATCTGAGAGTTTCTACCTTTAATTGTAATAGTCTGTTTATATTTTATGCTAATATAGTTATATTTAATCTATCAACTTTCTAGTGCTATTTATCCCATGCATTCTTTGGTTATTTTTCTTTCCAATCTTCTTTAGTCTGAGTATTTCATTTTCAGTATTCCATTTCATATCTGTTGTGCTTATTAGCCATATATATTTTGTTTATAGTGATTGCTCCCATGTATGTGTATCTTATAAATCTATCTATCTATCTATCTATTGTGGTGGTGAGGTGCATATGCTAGGTAAATAGTCATCACTGAGCTGCACTCCAACAGTTCATTTTAAAATTATTATACCATTGAAATATAACCTAAGAGTCATACAAGTCTGTCATTTTGCTAGTTTTGTCATGTATTCTTTCTTGTATTATGGGTCCCATATTATTACTTTCCTTCTTAAGCATTGCCTTCTTAGACTCTTAGGATATGATTTTTGTTCTGATTCTGTTGTTATTTTTGAGACCGAGTCTCACTCTGTAGCTGGAACAAATGAGGGAATTATAAGTATGAAGCACCACACTAGACCCTCAGGTTGCAGTCTTATTTTGTGCCAGTACCATGGTCTTGAGCTCTTGTATGGCTGGGGCTCTACCATTTACATCACACCTCTAATCTAGCTTATTTTGATGCTGAGCAAAAAGGAATGGGAGTGGTAGTAACAAACCAGATTTTACCAGGAATGCTGTCATGTGAAATACATTTGAAACTCAAGAAGGAAACAATTGAATTCCCAAACAGGTAAATATATATGGCCCCCAAAATGAAGTTGTTTTTTGTTTTGAAAGTCCCATGTTCAGTATACAGCAAAGTCCATTCAGCCCTTTCAGCATGCCCAAAGCAGCCATGAAGTGGCTGTCATGGGACCGCTGCCGGTGCTGCACAGGTCCTCGAGCAATGAGGCTCTGATGGCAGCCTCCAGCTTCGCTTGCTCAGCCACCATCCTTGTGAGGAGAGCAGCTGTGTGATCTGCACAAGCTCACATCAGGCTCATCCTGTGCAGCCAAAACTGCATCCATGACCATCTCTGACATGAGACTCCACATGGTGCCTGTAAGTAGTTTTCTAGAAAGTCAGAGGAAGGCCTTCTCTAAGCTAGAGTAACTTTTAGCAGAAATGTCATAGTGCTTTTGAAGGTTCTTTTGGTAGAAGAGAACAGATTTTTGCCTTCACTTTCTTGTCCTTAATAGACCCTTGGCTTGCTATACATCCTGATGGAGATGCTTCCACATACTTGCATCAGACCACTGTGCCAGTCAGGCACGACCTTTCAAGTCATTCCTATTACGTCAAATAACTAGGCCTGGAGCTGGCAGGGTGGCTCAAGTGGTAGAGTGCCTGCTTTGCACCCAGTACTGCCAAAAACAAACCCCAAAACAAACCTCAACAAAAATAAACTGAGCAGGGATAAAACAGCCACTGCTCAGCCTACCAGATCTCTCCTCTGTACCCCACACATTGAACTTAATAGTTTATCCTTGGTGGAGAATATTCAAGGCGGCCATGTATGATGCAACTCACCAAATATTCCATGAATGTAGTTTTTCAGTACTACCACCACAAAGCCAGATGTTTACCTACTGAGCTTAAAAAATTCTTTGGTGTGGGGGCTGGGAAGGTGGCTCAGTGGTAGAGCGCTTGCCTTGCATGCATGAGGCCCTGGGTTCAATTCCTCAGCACCACATAAGCAAAAAGAAAAAAGCCGGAAGTGGCGTTGTGGCTCAAGTCATAGAGCGCTAGCCTTGAGCTGAAGAGCTGAGGGACAGTGCCCAGGCCCAGAGTTCAGGCCCCACGACTGGACCCCCCCCAAAAAAAAAATTCTTTGGTGGTGTGGGTATGTGTTGGGTCAGTTTGGTCAGGCTTGAACTTAAGGCCTGGTTAATGTTACTGAGTTCTTTTCCTCAAGGCTAGTGCTCTACCACTTTAAGCCCCAGAGTCACTTCCAGTTTTCTGGTAGGTAATTGGAGATGAGTCTCATGGACTTTCCTGCCTGGGCTGGCCTTGAATTGCAACCCTCAGATCTTAGTCTCCTGTGTAGCTAGGATTATAGGCATGAGCTCCAGCTCCCAGCTATGTTTTGTAGAATAACCTTTTGTCAGGTATGTCCTTTGCAAATATTCTCTCCCAGGCAGTGGCTTGTTTTTTTCATTCCTTTAATTGTGTCTTTGACAAAGCATGTCTTTTTTTTTTTTTTCCATTTCAATGAAGTCTAGTTGATCAATTCTTTCACAGAAATTGCATTTGGTGGTATATTCTCTTGTTATCTTTGGGAGTTTTCTAGTTTTATGTTGCACATTTAGGGCTCTGATCCATTCTGTGTTAATTTTGGGGAGGATAGGTCTTGCATGGCCAGTTTTTCCAGCATCATTCATTACAAAGATTGGCTTTCCTGTATTATATTGCCTTTGCTCTTTTGTCAGTGAAAGGTAGACTATGTCAATGTGATCTATTTCTTCTCTCTTTATTGTGTTCCATTTATCTATTTGACTGTTCTTTTACCAATACCATACTGTCTTAATCACCGTAACATAGAGTTTGTGGATTGTTGTTGCTTTTTTAAATAGGATCTCATCTTGAATTTGGGCCCTCAGCCTCTCAAGTGCTGGGATTACAGGTGTTTGCTGCCATGATGGCATTGTAGTAAGTCCTGAAGATAAGTGGTGGAAGTTCTTTAGTTTTGTTCTTTTCTTTCAATATTGGGTTGATTATTCTGGGTCTTTTGCCTTTCCATATAAAACCTTTTCTACCTGAGTTGGTTTCAAACTACAATCTTCTAGATTTTAGCTTTGAGTGGCTAGGGTTATAGGGATGAACCACCAACACCTGACTTTTCATATTAGCTTTACAATCAATTTGTCCACAAAATAACTTGTTAGTATTTTCCCTCTCTGCCTCCTCCCTCATTAGTCTTCCTTTTATTAGGGGTCATATTTCTAGCCTGCTTGCTGTCCAGTGTATGAAAACAACTATTTCATAGGTTGTGATCAGTTTTAGTTTTTGAGATGGAAGGGGTAATTCACAACCAGTTAGTCTACTTGACCAGAAGCAGATATCCTCTAGTTAAAATCATTTTTAACTATGTGATCATAAGCAAGTCACTCAGCCTCTCTAAGCCTCAATTTTATTTTTTATTTTTTAGCAGTAGAATGCTTGCCTACCACTGGGTTTCATCCCCAATACCAGACTAAAAAAAGACTGTATTTAGCTGGGTATGATAGCACATACCTATAATCCCAGTACTCAGGAGGCTGAGGATTATGAAGTTGAAGTTAGCTTGAGCTGCATAGTAATGACTTGAAGGTGAGACTGGGCTACCTAGTGCGATTCTCTCTCAAAAACTAAAATAGATAGATAGATAGATAGGTTTGCTAGGCAAGGCATTATGGAAGATAAACAGGCCTATAACACTGGCCCTGGAGATAATCCAAGGGTGAGAGTGACAACCAGCAAGATCTCTGGCTCTTGAGTCTGTGTCTGCTGTTAGTGTCAATACTGCTTCTCCCAGGTATCTACCTGGTCTCAACTCCGCTGGTGACCAGTCTCCACCATTCTCTCACAACACTGATGCTCCACCCCATCTACCTCTGACAGGCTTCCCTTTGTTCAGTACTAATCAGTCTCTGTAACAACAGGACTTGTCCTCAATGACTTCCCTTTGCCTTTATAATGACACCTCTGACCTGCAAAGTTCTGAGCAAGCTTGCCACACCAACCTCTCCAACCTCATCTTGGGCACATCCTCTCTGTTGGCCACTGTGTTCTAGCCACATGCCCACCCTTGGTTTTCCTACCCATGATTCCTCTGACTGAAATATTACACACTGTTTTCCTGGCTATACCTACCTATCTTCAAAGTCTAAACTTAAATTTCACAGGAAATCTTTATGGACATGGTTAGATTCCACTAGCAGAAACCTGTCGTTGTACCATATAAGGCTTATCACAATGATCATTAAATCTTTATTTATGGAGCCAGACGTGGGTGCTCATGCTTACAATCCCAGCTAATCAGAAAGCCGAGGCAGAAGGATCACCAGTTGAGATCAGCTCAGAGAAAGGTAGCAATGAGACTCAACAAATACAAAAGGTTCTATAATAGATGAGAGGATCAAAAAATATGGTACACATACATAGTGGAATTTTACTCATCCATTAGTAAGAATAATATTAGGTCACTTCAGGGAAATCGATGGACCTAGAACAAATATTGGTAAGTGAGGTAAGCCAAGCTCAGAGACAAATGGTTCATGTTTTCTCTCATATGTGGAAGCTAGACCTAAAACACAACTGGACATGACAACTTACACAGAGGTCTATGCATTCTCTCTCTCTCTCACACACACACACACACACACTAAAGGAGGATACTTAGGGGAGAAACACAAAGGCATAACTCCTCTGAATATCTAAAGTACTACTTATCAAAATGAATTCCAGTAGGGGCTGGGAAGTTGGCTCAGTGGTAGAGCGCTTGCCTTGCATGCCTGAGGCCCTGGGTTCGATTCCTCAGCACCACATAAGCAAAAAGAAAAAAGAACAAAAAAAATGAATTCCAGTAAATGGAAACATGTTTTTGTTGTTATTGTTGGTGTTGCTTGTTTTGTTGTTGTCTTTTTAGGGGGGCAAATGGGCAGGCATAGAAATAGACAGGAAGGCTAAAAATGTGGCTCAGCGGTCGAGTGCTTGCTTAGCATGAATGAAGCCCTGGGTTCGATTCCCCAGCACCACATAAACAGAAAAAGCTGGAAGTGGCACTGTGGCTCAAGTGGTAGAGTGCTAGCCTTGAGCAAAAGAAGCTCAGAGACAGTGCCCAGGCCAAGTTCAAGCTTAAAGAGAAAAAAAAAAGGGATGAAGGAAGGGTAAACAAAGGTAGTCATGGTATTCAATGTATACTATGTGAAAAGTGAACTATGTAACTTGTAGGCAAGGATGGGAGGGGAAAGTGAAGAGGTGACAGTATCATAAAAGAAATGTACTAATTCCTAAGTTATGGAATTGTAACTCTTCTGAACAACTCCTTAATAATAAAATTATATTTTAAAAAAGAAATGAAAAAGGGCTGGGAGCATAGTGGTAGAGTGCTTGCCCAGCCTATGGAAGGCCTAAAGTTCAATCTTTACTGCAAACAAGCAAGCAAAACAAAAACAAAAAAATCCCAACTCATTCATGTAATTATTTATTTGGTTGCCCCTCTTTTAAAACTCCATGAGGGAAGGTCCTGTTTCTGACCTGTTCATGGCTGCTTGCTTATTCATTCATTCATTCATTTTGCTTGTACTCATTCATTTAATCATTCATTTTGCTGGTAGTGGGATTTAAACTCAGGGCCTTACGTTGGCTCAGCTTTCTTGCTCACAGCCAGCACTCTACAAATTGAGCCAAACTTCCAGTCTGGCATTTTGCTAGTTAACTGGATGGAGTTTCATGGACTTCTCTGCCTGGGCTGTCTTCAAACTTTCATCCTCAGGTCCCATCCTCCTCAGTAGCTACGATTACAGGCACAAGCCACTAATGCCCAGTTATGGCTGTGTATTTTTTTTTTTTCTTCTGTCAGTCAGTCCTGGGATTTAAATTTGGCCTGGGTGCTGTCTTGAGCTTCGTTTTGCTCAAAGCTAGCACTCTACCATTTGAGCCACCACACCACTTCCAGCTTTTTCTGAGTAGTTTATTGGAGTTAAGAGTCTCATGAACTTTTCTGCCCAGGATGGCTTCAATCTGTAATCCTCAGACCTCAGCCTTCTGAGTAGGATTACAGGTGGGTGCCACAGGAGCCTGGCTGGGTATGGTTTTTTTTTTGTTTGGTTGGTCATGGGGCCTGAACTCTGGGCCTGGGCGCTGTCCCTCAGCTCTTCAGCCCAAGGATAGCACTCTACCACTTGAGCCACAGTGCTACTTCCAGCTTTTTCTGCTTATGTGGTACTGAGGAGGTGAACCCAGGGCCTCATGCATGCAAGGCAAACACTCTACCACTGAGCCACCTTCCCAGCCCCATGGGTATGTATTTTTGAAAGCTTGGCAGAATGCCCAATACAGAGGCAGAATATAATTTCTTAAACACACACACACACACACACATATATATATATATATATATATATATATATATATAATTTAAGTCTAAGACTAGGACTCAAACTCAGTAGCTGATGCTTTTGTTCATTGACTAGTACTCTTATCAACTAGCCATGCCTCCAACTCCTTTAAAATCTTGATATATAAGGGAGACCCAAGGGCTCCATTTTGGAATTGACAAAACTGAAGACTGGAGAAGACAAATGACTTTCTGAAGGTGATCACATGGCCATCTTTGGAATTCATTCATTTGATCAATAATTTCTAAGAGCCTACTAGTTCCAGTCACTGTCCTAGGTGCTGGAGCTAGAATGATGGGCAAGACAGTCCCTGGGTTGCTGAAACTGGCATCGCAGTGGATGGCAAGTATGCAGATAAATAGATAACACATCTAAGATAGTGATTACTACTATAAAGAAAGCAGCACCCAGTAGAAAGAAGTCACACAACCCAGGAGGGCTCACACCCCTGCCTTCTGCTTCCAAGGGCAAGGCTCTTTCCACTACACCATGCTGTCTGCCCGAAGTAAACAAACAAAGCCATAATTTATGAGGCTCCCTCAGCTGCCCGTGTGTGCACTTGGTGGGGTGAAATCCTCATGCTGTCCATGAAACAGAGCCAACATCATCAGAAGCAGCAGCTGACTGGCCTGCCTGCTAAAGCAGGTGTCATGGCACTAGCCAGCCTGGCTTCTGCTGCCTTGAAACTTCACATCTGGTGCCCAGAGAGGGGGCGTGTTTAAATAAGACAGCTATTGAGTGAGTGGACTTAGGGGGGAGGGGCACGTGGAGTTGGCTGGCCTCAGAGAATGATGCAAACCACAGGGGACAGTACTTAGGGGGTGGACAGAGAAAACAGATGGGCTCAAACTGCCGGCATGACGACTGCCTGAGCACCCCATACATCACTGGGGGAGGCCTCTTCACTGTGGGAGATCTATTTATTCTTTCATTAATAAAGACACCCTGCGATGTCTGGCCATATACTCAAACAACTAGCTCTCCTCCACACTGTGGCAAGCAGAAATGTGGGTGAAACAAGTATATTCTATATGCATGGAGCCAGACATGCATATAGAATATGCACCTAAGGTGCAGTGCTGGTGGCTCATGAGTTTGGCAAGTGAACAGAATCAGAGGCTGCACTGGAACACTGGCCCATTGGCATGCCCTCTTCACTCTGTTAGGGCATCAGTGCTGGTAGTCCAGTGTGTTGTCTCTAAGGTGGGCACTCTAATACAGGCTAACTGAATCCAGGTGCCAATGGCTCACATCTGTAACCCTAGCTGTTCAGGAGGCTGAGATCTAGTGGTCTGAAGCCAAGGAAAACAGGAGAGACCACAAGATTTTTATCTCCCATTAACTACCAAAAGCCAAAAGTAGAGTTGTGGTTTAGGTGGCAAAGTGCTAGTCTTGAGCAAAAAAGCTAAGGGACAGTGCTCAGACCCTAAGTTCAAGCCCCAATACTGACACAAACACAAAAAAAAAAAAAAAAAAAGAAAAAGTTAACTGAAAACATTTAACAAAGTACAGAAACTCATTTTTCTCCCATAAGTAAGATTAAAGCTCCCAAAGCACTGTTCTGATAATAATAATAATGAACATTTATTACCAACCACTATGAACTGGGCACTTTCTATTTATCTCTAATCCTCAAAGCAACCTTGCAGTAGTTATTTGCTTCACCTTACAGGCAAGCTGAGAGACTCAATGAGGTGACTTTTGGAAAGTTACACTAATAGTAAGTGGGAACACGGAACTTCAGACTCTAAAGGTCAAGTACTTTCTGCAACACCAAAAAGTGATCATCTCCAGCTGCTCCACAGCTTCTAAAGTACACAGGCTGGGAAGCCTAGGGGACTCCAAGATTCATGCAGTAACTTCACAATAGCTGTCCCCATATTTGAAGGGTGAAGTTTGGGATTCACAGCAAACAAACTTACTGCTAGAGAAGAATTAGATCATGCTATAATACCAAGTTCAGTGGCTGTTCAGTCAACGCCTAATATGAACACCAACTATTATACTTAAGATTGCTTATTGTATTTCACACCACTGGAAACAGCTCAGATAAAAAATGGATGACAAGGGCAAGTGATGTAGCCCCATGGTATAGCTCTATCATGTGTAGGGCTGTGAGAAACCACCTCCTCCCCCCTCCCACCCCGAGGACACTCAGCCTGTCTCCCAAGTGCCAACTTTGCTATCCACATACTAGGTGGGCAGCCTTAGTGTCACTAAATTCATGTAACTGGGCTGATTATATCTCACAAAACATAATGATTCAATGATATAAAGTGTTTGGCAGGCCTTTGCAATAGAATGGATATATGATAAACATGACCTGGGTTGAGTTTAGGTGACCAGTCTGAGACTATGGGTCACTTTGGCCCAAGAATTCCAGGCAGATGGAGTCAGTTCCAGGTCCAAATCAGAGTGTGTGCATGTGCGTCAGAGAAGGGCCTACATGACTTCTGAGTGGAACAGTGGAACCAATCCCATCTCCATGCTTTAACTAGGACCATGGCTCAGGCAGGAGCCAGAGGATTTCCAAGCATGAAATGACCCAGTAAGGGAGGATCACTCCACACTGAAATTGCTCCTAAAACACTCCTGTCCTGAGTTTCCAAGTGGATCAAAGAGTCATCTGCCTCAAATGGAACAAAATCCAACTTCAAATTCTTTTCCTCTGCTTGTTCTGTCTCAAGATGCAGATACAATCTGGCTCTAACTTTAGTAGTTCTCTTTTCAGGTAATAAAGGGTGGTTTTTCTAATTGCCAAACTTAATGTATTAAAAAAATCTTCCTGTGGCTGATAGTACAAAGTCTAAACTATTTAACAAAAAGCCTCTGTGATCTGGTCCCTGCCTAATCATCTGGCCTCTAAACCCACCAACCAGACTCTCACAAGACCTAGGATTCCTCATGGCCCTGTTTCTTCTGCCTAAAATAGCCGTCTCACTCCCACGTTTAAGCCCTCCTTCCTTGCTAAATCTTTCCTTACTCCCCAAGGCAGGCATAGGCCACCCTCCCATGGGTCCTGTGGTTGCACCCTCCTCTATACAAGGGAAGGAGATGGTATAGTAGAAAGCTCCAAGTTCTTTGAGGCCCCAATTCAAACCCCAGCACAGAAAGCTTCAAGTTCAAGCTTCGAGCCAGAAAGCTTAGAGTCCATGCTCTGGTCCTCCCTCCAGGATCGCTAGAACACAACCTGAGGAGTGTTGTTTTCCATGTGTAGGGATTCACTCAGGGACTGTTGGCAAAGGGCTGTGTGCTGAGCCACTGTGCAAGAACCCCCCTACTGCAACCTGCAGTTTTAAAGGTGCCACATGCTTTGGTTAAATCCTCTCCTGTGGCCACCTTAGTTGTGGGGCAATCAGTGAGCATCCAAAGAATTGAGGTACAATTATGAACACACCACACATTTTGCTATCCTGTGAGTGAGTCACAAGATGCTAAGTTTGAAGATCTAGGATTGAGCCTTGTTATACTCACTGTGAGATGCTGGCCCTACCCAGCTCAACTCCTGGGCTTGTTTTCTGTAAATATAGACATGATCTTGCTGGTGATTGTAAGGATGAGGCATGATAAAGAAAAACCTTGCCTTGTTTACATAAATGCAAATCCTACCTAAGGGGAACAAGAGAAACACTCATATGAGGTGCTTTGGTTTGTAGAATAAGGGTTCTGACTTGTGTGCATCCCAACCCAGGAGAGACTAAACAGCATTCTACTATCACCATGCTGTGCGTCAGCTTCACACACCTTTAAGCAACTCTCACTAGAAGATATGGTTTTGATATTCACAAGAGACATGGCCCTAACCTTACCAGGTACAAATCAGGGCAAGTGCCCTGGAGCCACTTTTCTACCAGAGACAAACTTCTTTTTGAATTTCAAACATTCTTGGATTTCTTATAAAGGTTAAGTCAAAGGCAATGCCAAGAGTTGGGTAATTTTTTTTTTCCCTCAGGAAGTGCTCTTTCCTGATGATCTAAAATTAATCAGAAAGCTTTACTTTCTTCTAGCTTCTCTCTTTTTTAATCTTTATTGAAAAGATGATGAGCAGGGGAATTACAGTTACAAAAGTAAGGTAAATGAGTTCATTTCTTTTTAAAGACTGTGACCCCATGCATCATAACATTTATTAGTCTACATATCTAACTTTGTAATTTAGTAAGTATGGTATACAGAACATAATGCATCTTTGTTTATAGACTCAGGACAACTTGGCAGGGATGCTATAGAGAGAATTCAGCCATCAGACAGATGAGTAGCTGACTGAGACAAACATTAGGATGGTTTGAATCTGATCAGCTAAGATCTGAAAAGCTAGTTGTACTTTTACTTATAAAAATAAACATCAGGGCTGGGAAGGTGGCTCAGTGGTAGAGTGCTTGCCTTGCATACATGAGCCCCTGAGTTCGATTCCTCAGCACCACATAAGCAAAAAAAGCCAAAAGTGGTGCTGTGGCTCAAGTGGTAGAGCCCTAGCCTTGAGCTGAAGAGCTGAGGGATAGCGCCCAGGCCCAGAGTTCAGGCCCCACAACCGGCAATCAATCAATCAATAAACATCAACATTGGACAGTAAGTATGGAAGTACAAAATAACATAGCCAAGAGCATATGTAGCCATTATAGCACAGTGGTTAAGACTGAGGGAAATGGGGTGGAACTGCCAAGGTTTATATCCTGGCTCTGCCATCTTGAATAAAACTGCCTGTTTCTTCATTTACAAAATGGAAACACAAGGACTTACCTCATAGGGTTGCTAGGAGGAAAAGAATTATCTTACTTACTTCTTGAAACAGTGTCAAGCACACAATAGTGGCTAAAAAAAAAAAAGTGAACTGTTCTGCTTTGTATTAGTTAATATATGCCAACAACAGGGACAGGGCTGGGAATGTAGCTCAGTGGTAAAGCACTTGTCTAGCACACAAGAAATCCTGAGTGTGATTCCCGAGAACTAAACAAAACAAAAATCAGGGACTACCCATGCATTATTTCACTAAGGCTTTACAACAACCCTTTAAGGCAGATGAAAATGTGGGAAAGACTAAGTAGAGGCCACAGATGAGTACTAGGACTAATGTCAATGGCTCAGACAGGGTTGGGACCTGTGACCTTTTTCTCCCAAACCTGTGTTGTTTCTATCAGAGCAGCCCAGTTTCACTGTTGACAATGTATGGCAAACAAGTTGAACGTATAGAGAATCAGTATAGATCCTGCAAACTTCTGAAATAATCCAGGCACCTGTTTGCTTTCTCATCTATATTTTCATCCTTGGAGTAGGACAGGAATAACTCCATTTAAAGATTCACCTTATTATTTACCTCTATGAATCATGGTATATAAATGGTGAAGGAAGTTCAAACAGCTAACACAGGCATCCTAACTTAGGGCACCATCCTCAGCCATCTTAACTCTTATGCTGTTCTCAACACAGGATTCTAAAGGTTTTGCCCATTAGAGCAATTCCACTTTTCTAGTGAATTCAGAAGACAATATTATTAAGTCCACAACTCAGCGAAGCATTGTCTAAAGTGCTCCAGGCTATACAGTATGTCCTTCCTGTCCTCCAAAATGGCACCTTCCAGGCTCTTGCAAATAATCTCCACAGTATCTAGTCCAGCACTAACATATCTAGCATTCATCAGCTGCTTGATGCTTTGCATCTGAATGATCCAAAGCAGATACTTAATGTGTTTTTTCTATTTTTATAGAACAGTCCAGGAAGACAGGACCTATGGAAGAAGACCTTGAGAAAGATAGTTTATGTAGCAAAAAAAAAAAAAAAAAAAAGCCAAAGAAGGCCTTAGCCATAGAGAAGTTTGAGCATTAAAAAAAGAAGGTTGCGAGAGCCAAGGGAGGTCTTAAGAAACAGGAGTCTGGCAAGAGCAAAAAAAGAAAAATAATGGAGGAGGGAGAGTGTGGGGAGTCACACGATATTCTGGGTTTGAAATGGAAGAGGAATTCTAGAGTTAAGGTAGGTTCTGATCCAATGGAAAATTATTGGATTGGAGGCCTAACCAAGTCTCTCTGGCTAAGGAGCCTGGGTGGCAATCTGTGGGTGGCCCAAACTTAAGAACACACACACAAAAACTGGACACAGATACAAGTGGAGAGAAGTGTCATGAAGTAGGGAGTGGCAAGAGGCAATCCTAAATGCAGTTATTTGGGTACAATGTGCCCTTCAGAGAGGGCATGGTGACAGCATGGGCTAATTTACAGAGCCGCCAGGGCAATAACTCAGAAAGCAATACTGCCGTCTCCCAACAAAACGAGGCAGCCCCTGGGTTTCATGGTGGTAAAAGCTGCATTACAGCATACTCAGATCCCGGAACCAATGAAAGGAGACAAGTTTACCAAAACGAGTCTTGACACAGAGTACATTTCTGGCAAATACATTATTAGGCACTCATTCTACTCATGTCCTGAAGAAACTATTTAGTTTCCTTATAAGGCCTTTCTTTTCGCTCTCCTCTATAATAACTGATGTCTTCTTAAAGAAACAAAGATAGAAAAGAGAATTGTTCCATCCATCCTCCCCCCAACTTCGCACCCCGACTGTGTTTCAGGGAGGTGAGTGGAAGCTCACATTATTGAGAGCAACAGAGCATTACTAGCTGTTGAAACTACTTTTTAAAAATGAATTCTGTTTAAGAAATCTGAGTTAATAAGGGAGAAGAGGAGGAAAAGAGAACAATGCAAGTGTCTATGCTGGCTGCCAGAATTAAGGACCATTTGTTTTAACCATGATAGTTTTCTTTAATCCTATTTACAATTTTCATGACTAGACTTAAGATACAAAGTGCACATATGGGTAGAGATACCATTGTGTCCTACAAAAGCATAGTAAAAGCCAGCAATTACTATTAGTGAGGAATCAACCTGGGTCTTCACTCCTCTATTTCTATTCATTTGGTTCTGTTATCTACAAACTCCTTAGCAGGACTCCATCTTTTCTTTTCAGTATAGTTCCCTGTTTCCAAACTCTAGTCTTTGGAGTTGTCTCCATCCCAGTCCCTTTCTTTGCATTCCTGACAAGCTCTCCTGCCTGAGAAATCTTTCCCATTCCTGTGTGTGTATACATGCGCATGGATGCACACATGTGTGGGTGCCTGCCTGAGGGCCTATACATTATCGCGGAGCTTTTTTTTTTGCTCAAGGCTAGCACTCTACCAGTTGTGCCACCATTCCACTTCTGCCTTTTTGGTGGTTAATTGGGTCTCATGGACTTTCCTGCCCAGGCTGGCTTTGAACTGCAATCCTCAGATCTCAGCCTACCAGAACCTGGCTCCTATTCCTTTTTACTTAGAAAAAATCCTCATCCTTCAAAGAATTGTTTGGTTCCCTCTCCTTCAGAAAACTGTGATGACCCTCACCCTCTAAGAACTCACAGAAGACCCCATGCCACCTACAGCTAGACCTCCTGATTTTTGGGTGATCTCAGAAGCCAAGCAGGGTCAAGCCTGGTTAGAACTTGGGAGAAGACCTTTGTGCTTCTGTCACTGAACTCACATAAGACACTAGTTCCATTGCACTGGCATGTCTCTTTCAGGGGTCCTGATGACCAGAGACAAATTCTATGGTTTCTATTCTATCTTCCAGTGCCTAAACGAGGCCTGGACACAGAGTGGATAACACAACAAATGTTTTAATGAATAGTAAATACTGCATTGCCATCTATAAATACCACTCTTCCTGTTAAAAAAAAAGTTAATTCTTTAAAAGCCTTTCATAAACTAGCAATAACTCTCTCTTCCCCTTATGGCTGGATACACAGTAGAATGCCTTTTAGAGTACAGCCTTTGGGTCAAATCCTTGACAATATTTCAAGCTGGTAGCCAGTTGTATCATTTATGATATCAGAAAGGAAGCTGCTGTCTGTGAGAGCAACCTTGGAACAAATTTGTACGTAAACACTGGCTCACAATTGGCTCACAGTAACTCATTTTAGCTCTGTTATTAAGAACCTAAGGCTCATATTTGCCCAAAGTCAGAGAGCAAGTGATGAAGCCAAACTAATACAAGGACAAGACCTGGACAAGCTTTTTCTCTAAATGAACTGAGAAATGAGGTTGGCTGAAAGTAAGATTTCCCAGAGGGCTGAAAAACTGATGGAGGCAGCAAACAGACCATGGGTATGCACTTTTAGCAACATAAACTGAAAACCCCTCGTTCCTGTTCAAAGTTTAGATAATTGCACACACTGTTGCTGATCTGTCAAGGAACAGAGTCATCAGGCATTCAGTTTGAAACTGTTTTAAAACTTCTCAAATTTATTTAATTCATGTGGGTAACATGGGAGAGTACTGTATAAAATCAAGAAATAAAGCCACTATTCAATAATTACTGTCACAGACAGCTCAGAGTTTATGCCGTGTGCTAGGCATAGAGATCGCAGGACGTGTGTTATCCTTTGAAAGATGGAACTCCAACTGTGACCAGATTTTTCTAATTCAGTCAGTTTTCTTACAGAGCCCAGCAAAATAACTTTTCAAAAAACTGGACTGTTGTCTTTCGATTTTCCACTCTCATTTAGAAAAATGACTAGACAGGATGACATAAATAACCATTGAAAACAAAGGGATTCTTCTCCAGAAGTTTTCTCATCAAGCTTTAAGGCCATGCTTTCCATTCCTTTTCATTGTTAAAAAAAGAATTGGTTTTGGAGTATGTCAACCTTTATAAAGCCTGTTATACAGAGCCTCTGCCTTCCCAAGTCCTGTTCTGATGCCAGGGCTCCTCCCCCAAGCTGCTGGTCTTAACCATTAAGTCCATGGTTGCTAAAGAAATTCAAGTTAATCTCAAGGCCAGTTACAATCCTAATCTTCAGCAGGCTACAGCTGACTACTTGCTAATGACACAGGCCAGGCTGAGGCAGGAAGAGAAATCACAAGGCCCTTGTCTGCCATGGGAGAGTCCCAGCAGCAGGCTAGTCTGCATCTCCATCCCTGGAGCTCACTGTGCCAGATCACTGCCACATAACTCCATCTACTGGTCTCACCCACTGCCTGCCCAGTCAGAATGCTTGATACTTACCATCTGAACAGATAATTTCTACAAATAGAAAAGCACTAATCTGTCAGCCCTTCTTGGAAATGGGCAAGTTAAAATTGCACGAAGTATTATCTGTGTGTAAATGGATACCTAAAGTTCATTGACTTCCTGGAAAACTGCTGTTTCTGAAGGTCCCATTTCCTTGTAGATGTTGTACACTATCCATACAGAGGGTCTTTTTAGTCTTCATCTCATTATGGGTTTTACTCTCTAGGTACTGAGAATGGAAGAAAGGGGAGCAGGAAATCATATAGAGCATAGGATTAGCACACCTGTGTCAGCCACAGGACAACTCCTCTCATATCCATACTGACTCTAAATAATTTGTTGGAGTTGAATTCGTCATTAAATTTGTATTTGTGCTCTGCCTGAGGCCTTCCTCTAACCACTAATTAAGCTTTTGTCAAAGGGGAAGAACACAAGTAATGCCCTGGTCCTCAGCCAGGTGTCAGTGTGTTCTATGGTACGGAGAAAAACAGTTACAACAAGATTTTTGTTTCAGCTTTTAGTCCAACAAAGACTGAACAGATTTACAGAAAACAGTTTATGGGGTTAAGGGACAAAGTATGAGAGTGGGGAGAAGGAGGAATGGTGGTGGTGAACACATCCAGTAGAATTCATGGACAAAAACATTCACACACATACAGAAGAGAGGAAAGAAATGGGTGGGGTCCAATGGATAACTATACAATCAATCCCAATTTAATTTTGGAGTGAATTTTCTCACACTGGCCAAAGACTGTGCTTTAAAAATGTGCTGGGCACTAATGGCTCACGTCTATTATTCTAGCTACTCAGGAAACTGAAATCTGAGGAACAAAGTTCAAAGTCAGCCGGGGCAGGAAAGTCTGTGGGACTCTTATTGCCAATAAACTACTACTAAAAAAAAAAAAAAAGTCAGAAGTAGAGCTGTGACTCAAGTGATAGAGAAGCTCAGCAACAGCACCTAGTCACACACAAGAAAGTTCAACCCCAGGACCAGCACACAACAAATAGTCTTTAGAAGGTAACAAAACGTTTTAAATATTATTTTGCCTCCTGCTTCTGGTGACCTTTTTTGGTTAAAATCCAGAAATGAATAAGCCTCACAAGACGGAAGAACAGTCTTTTGATCCAGATGAGGCGAGGCACTAAGTGAACTTACACAGTAAGTGAGATTTTATACTTCTTGGTCTTGTCCTCTGACCACTCCATGTCTCTGACTGGCAGAGATGGCAGTTCATTTCCTCTGGAAGAAGCCAGTGATGGATGCTTGTCTGCTAGCTTTGCCCACAGCAGCCCCTTTCTTGGGCCCCTTCCGTTCATCTTTGGGCTCTTTTTTCAGAGTCATGGCAGGAGGCCTGAGCACAGAGGGTGTCTTCATCTTGATTTCCTCTTCGCTATCAGTGCAAGATTCACTCTCATAGACTTTTTCAGTCACTAGAACAAGGAAACAATGGGACATGGGTGGGGTGAGTCATTATCAAGAGAATGAGATTTTTTTCCTGGTGCAGTACTCAGGAAACTTTCTCCTGGAACAGCATATCCAGTCTCAGCTAGGAAACATGTGGGTCTTAAAGCTCTCACACCTTTTAAATGGAGCTGAGAATTAGCACCGAGCCCTCTTCTTTACTATGTCTCCAGCCATTAAATGGGCCTTTATTAAGTCATATTGGCTAGCTTTCTGAGTTCTACATTTGAATTGTATACCTCAAACACATACTCATACACCTAACACCATGCTCTGACTGGTTTCTTGAGGGTTATCTTCCTCACCATAGTTTCTGCCAATTCCCACTGCTGATTTTCCTGGTCTGTGACCTCACTGTGCATATCTTAAATACAGAGGGCTGAACGTTAGCTTCTCAACTGTTGTTTTTCATTGAATGACTACTAACTAACCCAAGATTCAGCAATCTACATCATGAAGGCAACAGTCCCAAGCAAACCCTATTAAAGGATACAGTTGTTTTAAAAAAGGACAATGCTAGAGTAAGAAACAAAAGTTGTGATTTAGAAGGCCTTCCTATTCAAACTGTGCTCCCCAGACCAGGGGCATTAGAATTTCCTATCAGTGCATTAGAAATGCAGAATCTCAGGTTGGGCTGAAGCTCCATGGTAAACTACTTACACAGCAAGCACTGGATTCAATCTCTAGTACCAAAAGAGAAGACAAAAAGAAATGCAGAATCTCAGGTCGTACCTCCAGCCTACTAAACCAAAAATTTTAACTTCAGGTAACACAAAGTCAGCAAACTAAGAAATGTATTACTTTTGAGAGGGCTCTTAGGGAATGTCCATAAAATACTATTAGTTCAACAAGCATGATCCCAGAATACCTTTCTCATCTCACATGCATCTTCCAAAGTATTATGTACCTTGATTAATGGGACAAATCTCTGAGTGTTATTTATTCAACATCTCAAGTTAGGACTGATAGTCACCTAAGGCAATGGCTTACTGCTCGGTGGTAGTAGATGCCTTTGCTATTTTATACACTGAACTCCATGTTCCAATGGCAACTTGAGCACGAAGTAGCTCATTATTTCATTTTTTTTTGGTGCTGGTATTGGGGCTTGAACTCAGGACCTGGGCACTATCCCTGAACTTCTTTTCTTTTGCTCAAGGCTAGCACTCTACCAATTGAGTCACAGTGCCACTTCTGACTTTTTCTGTTTATGTAGTACTGAGGAATCAAACCCAGGGCTCCATGTATGCTAGCAAGCACTCTACCACTAAGCCACATTCCCAGACCTAGATTGGCCTTTTCACTCAAGGTTTGTGCTCTATCACTTGAGCCACACCTCTACGTCTGGCTTTTTGCTGGCTAATGAGAGATGAGTCTAAGAACTGTCTGCCTGGGCTGGGAAGGTGGCTCAGTGGTAGAGCACTTGCCTTGCATGCTTGAGGCCCTGGGTTTGATTCCTTAGCACCACATAAGCAAAAAGAAAAAAGCCGGAAGTGGTGCTGTGGCTCAAGTGGTAGAGCGCTAGCTTTGAGCTGAAGAGCTGAGGGACAGCGCCCAGGCCCAAAGTTCAGGCCCCACAACGGGACCCCCCCCACCCCCCAAAAAAAAAAAAAGAACTGTCTGCCTGGGCATCAAACCTGGATCCTCAGATCTTAACTAAGATTATAGGTGTGAACTACTGCCACTGAGCTTTTACTTCTTATGAAGTCCTTCATGTTGATTGTGTAGGATACATTACTTGGGGGGAGTTGAAAGAGATTTCAACTCAAAAACACAGAACTTTTATTGTAGCTGAACATGCCACTGTCCATTACAAAAATGTGTTATTGTGCATATCAGATTCTTTTTTCATTCGATTGCTATGCTCTTAGACATTCACTTCTTGTCTACAAGTTCACCAATCTTCTCTCAAGTCCCTGTTGTAAATTCCCAGAGAAGGCAAGATTAGCTTTTTAAGCCCACAGAACCAAGGGGATCCAGCACAGGACAGAGCAAGCAAGGCTCCTGTGCTGGAACATTCTAAAGCAGAGGAAAGCAGAACTTTTTTCTTAGTGACCAGAGCCAAGATTCATTCATTAGGTTGTGCTTGGACTAAAATCCTTACTTGAAAGCATTATGTATCATCGCACTCAAAGTTCTTAACAGTCCTGCTGGAGATTGGACGACAACATTCCACACCTAGCTCAACTCAAGTGTTGTGTTTTAAACAAAGCAGTAATTAGCCACAAATATCTAATGAACACAAAAATATTTTACTTTCTTCTATGAGGGTAGGAGCAAGGGCGATATCGCACCAATACTTGTCTTTCTCCAAGTAAAAGGAGAAAAGTAAGAACTTCAATAGTAAATACATATATTCCACCCATGGCCAAACCACTGTCTTGAAATAACAAAACAAATCCACTCAAAGTTCAGAATTCACAAGCTCAGGCACTTTTGGCACACAAAGACTGATGTCTACATTAAGGAAATGTTATTTCCCCAACCATGTGCTATGATCAAAATGGCAGAGGCCATGGAAGAGGCCATAGCAGGGGACTTGGAGGAGGGGACAGTGGGGCAAGACACACAGCCACAGAATGTCTTCTCCAGCTTTAATAGCCATGGTGTCTAGGAATTATTTCTGCTGACTCTGAAGAACTAATCAATCTTTTAAATATAGAAATTTGAACTAAGAAAGGAATATCAAAAAGGGATGGGACATCTTTCTCTAAGAGATATGAGCTGGGCCAAGTGCAACAAAGAGAAACAAAAACAGGTGCTTCAACGGGTAAGAGGTTGACAAGGTCAACTCCACAAGGGCATAGTACTGGGAGCTGGGCTCTATCTCACTGGACCTCAAGTATTAAATGCTGGAAGTCTCACAAGTCTGGTATAATAATGAGAAGAGTAGAAACAGCTAATAACTCAAAGCCTGAGTTCTAATTCCTCTCCTGGCACTTGTAGCAAGCACATGCTTTTTCCTAACATGGCTCACAAAGAGAAGAACCAGGGAAGTGATGTGGATGAGTTATACTCATCTAGAACAAATAAGATTAAACACCAAAGAAGATTTGGTGGGGGAGGGGGATATTTTTTTTTCTCTCTCTTTTTTTTTTTTTTGTTGGTCATGGGGCTTGAACTCTGGGCCTGGGCGCTGTCCCTCAGCTCTTCAGGTCAAGGCTAGTGCTCTACCTCTTGAACCACTGCACCACTTCCAGTTTTCTGAGTGGTTTATTCGAGCTAGAGTCTCACGGCCTTTCCTGCACAGGCTGGCTTTAAATTGCAATGCTCAGATCTCAGCCTTCTGCATAGGTAGGATTACAGTCCTAAGCCACCAATGCCCGGCTGGGAATTTTTTTTTTTTTTTGAGGATGCCATTACTGAAGCTTGAACTTGGGTCCTAGGTGATATTCCTTACAATTTTTCACTCAAAATGGTGTTCTATCACTTGAACCACATCCCTACTTCTAGCTTTTTGCTGGTTATTGCTTTTTGCTGGTTATTGGGAGATAAAAAGTCTCACACCCAGGTGCTGGTGGCTCATTTTTGTAACTGTAGCCAGTCAGGAGGCTGAGCTCTGAGGATCACAGTTTGAAGCCAGCCTAGGCAGAAAAGTCCCCATGAGAAACTTTTATTTCCAATTAACCATTCAAAAACTAGAAGTGGAACTATGGCTCAAAATGGTAGCACAAAAGAGCTCAGGGACAGCACCCAGGCCCAGAGTTCAAGTCTCATGACCAATTTTTAAAAAAAGAATCCCACAGATTTTTTGCCTGGGCTAGCTTCTGAGATCCTCAAATCTCAGCCTCCTGAGTAATTTGGATTATAGGTGTGAGTCAGTGGCACTTGGTAAGAAGATTCTTGGTTCTTTCAACTGAGAAGTTGCTTTCTCACTGCTCAAATTTATAAAACAATCACACTAAAAAAGTTATCAAATGTTTCTCAATGTTTGTAAGAATACCCTAAGTTCAGATTATCTCACTTGACTCTTCATAACAAACCTACCAATAGGCAAAATAGATTATTTTACCTCCATGGTAAAGACCAAGAAAACCCACCAGAGCAAACAAAATTTTTTTTTTTTGGTCGGTCGTGGGGCTTGAACTCTGGGCTTGGGCGCTGTCCTTGTGCTCTTCAGCTTAAGGCGAGCACTCTACCGCTTGAGCCACAGCGCCACTTCCGGTTTATTGGAGATAAGAGTCTCATGACTTTCCTGCCCGGGCTGGCTTTGAACTGCGATCCTCAGATCGCGAGTAGCTAGGATACAGGCATGAGCCACTGGTGTCCAGCTACAAATACAAATTTTAACCAAGATGTCAAAGCTTACTTTTATGGCCTATGTCCCAACAAGAGCCCAGGTGTTCTGACTTCACCTGGAGTTCTCTAACTCTGCCACTCCAAGTGGCAGCAGCAATAGCAGCACACAGAGCTGTGTCATATGTGCATATGACTCTATCAGAGATTCTGGTTCCTCTCTATGGTAATAAGTCATCTCTGGATTCAAAGCCAACATTTTGTTTTACCTATGCAGTTGTCTTCATCCACAAAGGTTTTAGATTTCAGGACACGCTTTCGTTTTCTTTTGTTTTCTCCACTTGAACTCTAAAAGATCAGAGGACAAGGTATTAAGTTAGACAAAGCTATTAAAAAAAAAACAAGTAACAAAAGATTTTAAATCTCTAACAATCACTCCCCAATATTCCATTATGATAAAGTTGAAAAAGAAACTACACTTAAGACAAGTCCTACCACACGGACAAGCTATGTTCTCCATATACAGAGGCTGGATTATTCATTGCTTCTGAGAAAGAAAGCAGCATGCCGAGGAAAGAAATGGATCCACTCAAGCAATAAGGGCCAAATAGGGCCAAATGCTAGTGGCTCACACCTGTAATCCTAGCTCTTCAGGAGATCTGAGATCTGAGGACAGAGGTTCAAAGCCAACCTGGGTAGGAAAGTCCATGAGACTTTTTACCTGTAGTTAACCAAAAAGCCTGAAGTAGAGCTGTGGTTCATGTGATACAGCACTAGCCTTAGCAAAATAACTAAGGGGCAGTGCCCAAACTCTGAATTCAAGCCCCAGTGTCAACACCCAAAAAAAAAGATAAAGACAAACAGGATAAGGACCTTAGTGAAGAAGAGGCAAGGATAGCAGACCACTACAATTCACTGTTACAAGAACTTTAATGGAAGATTGGGGCTGTCCTCCATTAAAGGGGTGACCCCTAAATCAGATCATGGGCTTCTCCACCTAGGCTCCTGCTATGATATGTCATATGTTGGTATGTTAGCTTTAACATTTCAACATTATAGTCCATCTATAACAGGAATTAACATCAATTTCCCTTATATCTCCACCAATTCTTCATCCCCCTCTTCTCTTCGGCCAATAGATCAGTGCAAGAATTAAATAAGTCTTAATTATGAATTAAGAGAAAGCCAATGGGTACAAGTTAAAAACATTAGCACTTGTTTTCTCAATATTTCATTATCAACACTAATAGATATAAACAAAACACAGCAGAAGAGCAAAGAAAACCCTATGTTCCCATTTGACAGCTTTTCTCCTCTAGCCTTTTTCCAGAATAGCAACAAACATGAGTCATGGGGCTTGAACTCAGGTCCTGAGTACTGTTCCTAAGATTTTTTTTTTGCTCAAGGCTAGCACTCTACCACTTTGAGCCAAAGCTCAATGTCTGATTTTCAGATGGTTAATTGGAGATGAAAGTCTCATAGCCTTTCCTGCTTGGGATGGCTTCAAACTACAATCCTCAGATCCTAGCCTCCTAAGTAGCTAGGATTATAGATGTTAGCCACCAGAACCTGGCTAGACACAAGTTCTTTCATTGTTTCCTTCTATCTTCCCCCCGCCCCCTCCCCCCTTAATTCCAACTGCAGTGTAGCACAACAGCCCTGATGGTGAAGGCTATGAAAAACAAAGCAGCTCCCCAAACCCACCTCCTCCATAATCTTCCTGAGACTATGTCCTATAGAAGAATCTCCCTTCAGGTGAGAAGAGAGGGAATACCCACTCAGTCAACCTGTAGGAAGCAGAATGAGATGAGAGCCATCTATTGGCTTTTGTGAAGTCTACAGCAAGTCTTGATCAGCATCCAAACTATATAGATCCTCCTCAGGCAGCAAGCTCTACCATTGAATTTTTACCTTGACAGGAGGCTCAGGTTCAGTCTTTGGCACTGGATCAGGAGGTGGAGATACAGGAGGAGGTGGGGGCAGTGACTCAGCTTCATAAGCCCCAGGAGAGTCTGGGAAGACTGAAAAAAAATGAAATAAGTTTAGATAGAGAATTGCAAGCTCTAGCTGCTACAATGACTTCTCTGCCAACATTGCTAAACTTCTACATCTAGAAAGGGGCATTTTATATGGAGTAATTCATGATCCATGATAGCCAAGGCTGCTGCAGTTATCTTTCAATACACATCAAGTTTATAACCAAAACCAGAGGATCCAGAATTATCCAAGTTTAGAAGAATCTCAGAGATGATCTTAGCCAAATGTTTTACTTTACAGGTTAAGTCTGAGCACAAAGTTGGTTTACAAATATCCACTGATCTCCTACTATGTGTTATGTTATTTTATACATACAATTCTCACATACATAAAAGTTTGGAGAGATTTCTTTACTTGCCAAAGTCATAAAGCCTGTAATGGAGACAGGAGGGTTTTAAAACCCAAGTCCATCTGATTCAGTAGCTTTCTCAATGCAACTATCCACACTGCCTTACCATTCATGACCAGACATTTCTCCTCAAGACAAAGTACAAAGACAAACCTCATCCAGATGGTCCACACCAGAGGCTTTGTTATTGTGACCTGAGGAATACTTGCAATCATTTGAGATGTTTGGGGGGGGATAGGTCACCTCTGAAGTGATATTCTAACAACCAAGACTATTTTGCATGGGAACAATTTCTAATGACTGCCTCACTGACCAAGTTCTGCTGAGAGTAGGAGAAAATAATGCTATGCATGAAACCACCAGAGAAGAGAGGGCTCCAAGAGGGATCTCATTGTTTCTTAGTAGTTACAGAAATAGTGAGCCTAGTAAAGACCCATTAGAAGAAAAGTGAAGACTCCTCAACTGACCTTTTACTTAATCACCACAAAAGGATTGCTGGTCAGAGGGAAGGGTTAGATACTTAGCTTCATCTGCTCCCTGAATCTCCTGGCTGCATTCGAATTCTAAGCACAAGCCTTGGATCTGAATTTCTCCCAACTGATTAGGTCAGTGTAAAAATTATGACAGTACAGGGTTCATGGCCAAATGATCTGAAGAGGTGAAGCAGAACAAGAGCCAGAACGAAACAGTACAGGCCCACTTTATAAGCTCTGGAAAACAAGAAACAGAAATACAAAAAGAGGTCCAACTATTAACCCAGCTCTGGGACACTAGCACAGAGTAGGAGCTCAAGTGAGAGAAGTGTCACATCCCAGAACCAGTTGCCCACTGTTAGGTAGAAAGAGATATTCAGAAAGCCAGGCCACAAGGACAGATGTATGTTAGAGTGGTTGGAGGAGTTTGGGCAGTGAAGAAGCCAAAGAAAAAGAGTTGTGAGTACTCACAGTAATAAATTTAGGTGTTCTCATTCTATTTCCAGTTCTGCAACCACTTGACTTACCCAAGGAAAACACTTAATCCCAGTGGCACCATTTAGCCCCTCACCGCAGTGCATGCAGCTGTTTGTTTACCCACATTACCCCCAGGCTCTGGCTCCAAAGAGGAGGGCTGCCACAATTCCCTTGGTACTCAACACAGAGCAACAGTAACTGGGTTTTTTTTTGTTGTTGTTGTTTTGTTTCAAGTAAATGAAAATAATCACTTTCTGAAATAAATTTGGAATGAGGAACATCCAGGTCAAAGAAGACAACATAGGCCTCCCTCCTCCTTCAGCATGTCCCTAAGAGAAATGCCAAATGTAGGAATTAGATTCTATAACCCAGTACATTGGAAGAGGACAGAGGAGTCAAGAGCCCTTAACAAAGAAATTTCATGAAATCCTTGATATATGGAAAGCAAACAGGAGAACACTGACAAGAGAAAAGCTAATCAAATAATTGAGAAGGCAGAAATTGCTTTCCATGAGAGAGCTTGGTTTAGCTGACTTTACAAATTTTGTATCTATTACTTTGTTTAAATTTTTCAAAAGAAAACATTTTGAGAAATATTGAGACAAAAAGCTGCAGTTTTCTAGATCTCAGGAACATTCTTTTAACCCCAGAAATCACTATCTTATACAGTCTTATACAACTGAGGTTCAAAGAAATTAGAAAAAATAAAACAGCCTTGCTCATATTTATATTTATATGCTGGAATGGGAAGAACAGATAGCGTGCCTTCCTGCTTTATTCTATCATCAAGCCAGCACTAGGACTCAGCACATATTTAGTGACAGAACTCTAAGATATGCCTGATGTAAAGGGATGAGACAAAGTGAAATAAGGAGTGAAATTGATCCGGATATACTGTATACATGTTTAGAAATGTTACACACAGTGAAAACTCCTCATTTATTCCCTGATGATACCATAGAAAGTTTGATTGTATTAGTAAGTGTTAAATATATCTGAAGCAAATCTACCACTCTTCTGATGAAAGGCACTTAAGTAGTCAAACATCATCTGAGGAAAACAATTTTGTTGGGACAGAATAAGTACTGTGGTCAAGCTAATTTCAGCATCCAGCAGTGGAACCACTTGTTTGTCAAGACTTCTCTGGCAGAGATGAGGAATTAGAATTCCTGGAAAGCACTCATAGCTTCCTAGGAGTCAATTTTTTTTTTAGATTAATCTGTTTATTTCAAGAAATTAACACATTAAAAATAAACATCCAAGCCATGTCATTCTTTAATCTTTTAAACAAAATGTACAATTTAAATATCACACTATGGTGGAAATAACAGTAGTAAACCCATCCTTACTTAAAGAGTGGGAATCATTTGCTTATAAACATTCTCCACAAACAACCTGCTAGGATTGAGAATATTAGCAAATACTTAAAACATATCTGCAGAAATTTTATTTAATATACTCTCCAGCTATGTAGATATTATTATTGATGTTCTTCCTGGGTTTGGTCTCTTTTGCTTTACAAGAGTATGGAGAACTGCTAGAGGTGCTTATGACATTGCCAGGTAAAGAAATAGAAGCTTCAGTGGTAGAGTCCGAGCAAGAAGGTGAAGATATTTCTGAAAGGTTCTAGTAGATATAAGTACCACTGCTCAACACTGACTAAACATGCAACAGAAGAGTGGTTGGCAACAAGAACAGATACTCTGTGTGAAGTACTGTCAAAGTACTAGTGCAGACATCTTTTTCTTTTCTTTTTGTTTTCTGGTGGTACTGGGTTTTGAACTCAGGGTATCATGCTTGCAAGGCAAGTACACTACACCCCAAGGAGGTGTGACATATCAATCATCTTATTTGCTGATCATAAAAAACCTGTGTGGTAACATCTTGATTTTAGAAAGGAGGAAACAGCCAGGCACTGATGGCTCACACCTTTAACCATAGTTACTCAGGAGGCTGAGAGCTGAAGACTGCAGTTCGAAGCCAGTCCAAGCAAGAAAGTCTGTGAAACTCTATATATCCAATTAACCAGAAAAAAGACAGAAGTAGAGCTGTGGCTCAAGTAGTAGAGCACTAGCCCTGAGCACAAAAGCTCAGGGACAGTGCCCAGGCCCTGCCTGGCGCGCACACACACACACACACAACACACACACACACTCTCACACGCACGCACGCACGCACACACAGCAAGAAACAAAGATACAGAAGTGAAGAAACCTGTCTCAAGTCACACAATTAGCAGTGCAGGAAAGATAGAAACCAAGTCTGTCTGACTTCAGAGTCCATGAAAATTTCTCTGCTCCTGCTGCTCCTCTGCTAACTATAAGCTTACGACAGAAGATTGAGCTAATCGCACATTACCAGTATAACACAAACACAACAGGAATAAATGAAACATAGTGTAAAAGTTTAAAATCCTATTGGTGATGAGACAAAGAAATTTGAGAATAAAATGACAGAGGTTTATAAATTTCATCAAATGCCAAAACTTTTTGCCAGAGGAAAAACTCTACAGCCCTTGTTCCCATCTGTTATTGAAGGCTGCACACCTCTATCACATTACTTTTACTGCTTTCCAAACTAAACCACCCCACTCATATTTCTAATCACCCTAGGGTGTTATTATTTCTGTGGCCTACAGATCAGAACTACAGAGTATTTTAGAAGAATGTAATTAAGCCCAATTAACCACAGTACTTCCTTGCTTTAAGAGCTGACTCCTGCACTAATACTAGATTAAATCATCTATTTCCAATATGTTAGGCGGATGGTTTTAAAGCCTCCAGACTTTTCCCACCAACTTATTTTCTGATTGGAAATAGGGACAATTATTCCAATGAAGACATAGTCCCAGCGGGTGCTGGTGGCTCATGCCTTTAATGCTAGCTACTCAGGAGGCTGAGGTATGAGGATCACAGTTCAAAGCTAGCCCGAGCAGGAAAGCCTCTGAGACTCTTTTTTTTTTTTTTTTTTTGGTCAGTCATGGGGCTTGAACTTTGGGCCTGAGCACTGTCCCTCAGCTCTTCAGCTCAAGGCGAGCACTCTACCACTTGAGCTACAGTGCCACTTCTTCTTTGAGACTCTTATCTCTAACTAACCCCCAGAAAACTAGAAGTGGTGCTGTGGCTCAAAGTGTAGAGAGCTAACCTTAAGTGAAAAAGCTCAGGGACAGTGGCCAGGTCCTGAGTTGAAGCCCCATGACTTTAAAAAAAAAAAAAAAAGACAGTCCTAAGTTTACTCTCTATTTCATCTGTCTACATGGACTGCCTTTATTTCATTCTTTAAATGATCAGAGTTTTCCTTGATTGCCTTTCTTTCATTCACATAGTTAGGACTCTTCCTTTTCAGTAAATTTAGTCAAAGCATTTGACAAATGACCCAAAGTGAGAACGTAGCAAGTTCCTCTCTGGGATTCTCACAATGCCTACTTTGCCAGACAACTCTGAAGGGCACTGCCTTCTCACAGGGCACCAGAGGCTGCAAGCCTTGACATTTATCCATGAACATTAAGAGTTGGAAAGTTACTTTCTCAGAGGTTCAACTGCCTGGTCCTGCTTCTCTCATACTTGTTTTACATTAGTTTTTGCACACATACAAATCCATTTTCTCATTTTTTTACTCTTCCTTTTGGGGAGAACCTCTGTACTATCTTTAGTCCTTCTAATACCATTTCTTGGCAAGTCTTACATTTTTAGTTTTGTCCTAGGACAGCATAACAGGTTCTTTTGGGCATTCATTATTCTTGAATCCCTCTTATTATCTGTTTATTTGTATTTGTTCACGTGCCTTTGTGTGACACTGAATTTCTTTGAACTACATTTCCCTCATTACCTAAAATGGTTTGTATGTTTTAGGCCATGACATCTTGGAGAACTGCTAACAGCTGCTCAAGGTTTTAACCCCTGGTTCTCAAAGCATGCTTTCTAGCGTGGAGATACCTAGTACATCAATTTTGCCTAGGTGCTTTTTTCTTCTGGCTCTTCCTATACACCATATATGATTTCAGATTAAATGAAAGTAGTTAAAAGAATATCCCCTTATTAAAAGAAAGAAAACATTTTAGACAACATGTACTACAGTACTGTTTATCCCTTTTCTCTTTGCGTTGGTTAATTCACAAGATACCAAATGATCATGATTCTGATCAAAAGCTAAAGTAGATTTCAAACAGAAATAGGTGCTATATTCTTTCAACGTTAGGGTTACAACTCTCATTGTAACCCTAATAAATACATATTTCACTCTTTGAGCATTATAAGAATTGATCCCAGCCCAAAATTAATAAACAATGCCCACCTTCATCGTCACTGCTATCAGACTGAGGAAGTTTGATCCTTCTCCTCTTTTTCTTCATGCCTTCAGTTTCCTTTATTTCATCATCAGATAACTCTACTCGCTTCCCCCTTTCGCCATCCAGGAATAAATAAAGCATGTTATATGGAATGAACATGTAAATATTCCTATCTTCCTAGGTATCTTGCTTTATAAACCATGGTCTTATTTCCAAAGGCTAAAAAAGTCCAAGAGAAAAATATTCTTTTTAAGTATATACTGCTAGCTCCCACAACCAGATCACTTTATAGGGTAACCAGAGTAAAACATTTCTCTAGCTCTTTACAGACCATTGGAAGCTACAACTAGATTATCAAGAAAGGTTTCTTACTTTCCCTTTCAAGCATTTAACAAGCATCAAATTAGCAGCTACTTCCTATATACAAAAGTCTTCAATAAACACTAAAGAAACAGGGATCAGAAAAAAAAAATACTGTTCTCAAGAAGCTCTGGCCAGTCAGGTACCAGTGACTCATTCCTGTGTAATGCTCACATCTCAGGAGACTGAGATGTGAGGATTCTGGTTCAAAGCCACACTAGGCTGATTGGATTGGAAAAGTTCTTATATCCAATTAATCACCAAAAAGATTCCAAAGGGAGGTGCAGCTCAAGTGGTAGAGCACCACCCTTGAGCAAACAACCTAAAGGATAGCACCCAGGCCCTAAGTTCAAGTCCCACTACCGAAACAAAAAAGATCTGGCCAGTCAGATGTGATAGGTACATATAATTCTAATGCTTGAGAAACTGAAGAAGGAAGATCATGTATTCAAGGCCAAACAGGACTACATAGTAAGACCCAAAATAGAAGCTCCAGCCAATACCACTAGTTATAATGCAATATGATAGACTTTAATGGACAAATAAAATGTTGTGGGACATAACTTCAGAACTTTTGGATATTCTACCACACTGTTCACTTGATCGGTGAGTAATTTATATGCTAAAGATAAATACATTTAACTCATAGGCTTTGTCACTAAGTAATGTCTTCAGTTACCCTATCAACTTTTCTTTCTATCTTTTATTAGAAAAAGACTAAACCAGTATAATCCCTTAGAAAGGCTAACAAATAAACACCAGGAACTGGGATGGGTGGGGGTCAAGGGGCAAGAGGTAGGCGAATGAAGAGAAGATGGGGAAAATGTAGTCAAAACCTCCATGCCTATCTTTTTTTTTTTTTTTTGGGTCCGGTCGTGGGGCCTGAACTCTGGGCCTGGGCACTGTCCTTCAGCTCTTCAGCTCAAGGCTAGTGCTCTACCACTTGAGCCACAGCGCCACTTCCGGCTTTTTTCTTTTTGCTTATGTGGTGCTGAGGAATCGAACCCAGGGCCTCATGCATGCAAGGCAAGTGCTCTACTACTAAGCCACCTTCCCAGCCCACCTCCATGCCTATCTTACAAAATTAAGGAAAGTGAGAGAAGGGGGGAGGGAGTGAGGAGGAGTGAGAATGTTTGAAGAGGTGAGTTGACCAAGACACATTGTATTCATAAATTGCTTTGAATGGTAACTCCTTTATACAACTCCTTAAAGATAATAAGCAAATAAAGACTAAACCAAACCCAAAATAAGTAAAGGAAATAGTTTTAAAAGTATATTAGTTGTAAAAAGGAGTTTCATTGTGACATCTCCCCACACACATATAACATATCCCTATCAACCGCTATCACATTCTTCATCATCCCACTCTCTCCCTATGAAAACCACTCTAATAGGTAACATTGGTCCATTTTCATTCACCCTTTTTACTAGTCCCTCCCCACTCTTGCTGGTACTTATTCCCCCAATGGAGCCTGCCCTATACCAAAAGGAAATAATTTCTGTTTTTTCGGTTGGTCGTGGGGCCTGAACTCTGGGCCTGGGCGCTGTCCCTCAGCTTTTCAGCTCAAGGCTAGTGCTCTACCACTTGAGCCACAGCGCCACTTCCAGCTTTTTCTGCTTATGTGGGCTAAGGAATCAAACCCAGAGCCTCATGCATGCACGGCAAGCGCTCCACCACTGAGCCACCTTCCCAGACCCGGAAATATTTTTTTAACGTATGAACATAAATCAATGTAATAGAAAAATATAAAGAAAAAAAAACCCTCGCAAAGGCAAAGGTGTTATTTTTGAAGAAAAGACTACTAAAATCAATAAGCCTACTATAAAACTGACTTACAAAAATACACATTTTATCAATCAGGAATGAAACAGTGGTGGACTCTATAGTGCTGACTGAAGGTTTACAGATGCTTAAGGGACAGGCTGTATTACCAGTGACTTTATGCTAGCTAGTCCAATAGCTCAAATGAAATAAAGTACTTTAAAAACACAACTGACTCAAAACTGATCCAAGAAAGAGAAAATTTGAATGACACTATGTAAAGGAATCAAGTTCACAACAGGACTGGGAATGTGGTTCAAGTGATGAAGCACTTGCCTAGTAAGCACAAAGCGCTGAGTCCAATCTCCAGTACTGCCAAAAGAAAAAGGAGTCATTCACAATAAACACCTTCCTGTTTAAAAAAAAAATCCAGGAGTAGGCCAAGGCCCAAATTCACTAAGGGATTTTATCATTTCTTAAATATACCCAAATTCCTGCAGAAATCCCTGCAAAACCCCTTCTCAACTACTTTTATGAATTTAGCATGACTGTGATAGTAAAACTAAACAAAAAGATTATCAGAAAGCAACTGGCCTATAGTCCTCATAAACACAGTAGCAAAAACTGTTTACTATAATAGTAACAAATCTAATCTAGCTATGTATTAAAAGAACAATGCCTCCTGACTAGGGTTTATCTCAAGAATGCAAGGCTATTTTAAGATCAATTAGTGTAACTGACCATATTAACACCAAATACAAATGCAGAAAAAGCATCTGTCCAAATTCAACACCATTCATGATGAAACCTGTCACAATAACTTTCTCAATGGTAAAGGGTATCTACTAAAAATCTGCAATTTCAATCCTATCTAGTAGATAGTGCATTCCTGGCAATAATGATCAACCCATCGCTGGGGACATTTTAACCCAGCTGTACCACATGTCCCTAGGAATAAGGGTTACTGGACAGAGCCTTAAGCCTCAGAAACATCACCATTTGCTGATGTTTTCTACTCAAGCTGTCCCAACCTTGCCACAAAAGTCAGTTCTTTGTGGCCTATCAGTGCTGACAGTGTCTTTTAGAATTTCTTTCAACAGACTAATTCTACCAACTATGAGGTAGTGTCTCAAATTCCTGGATCCATTTTTAACAGCTTGTATGCTTTTTATTTTCTTTTCTAATTACATTTTACCACTTGAAAAATAAACTCATTGATATAAAAAGAAAACAAAGACCTTTTTCTCTTAAATTTGACTGGAAACAGTAACCTCTCACTTGGCAATTTGGAGTGTAATGCACACAGGCCCACGCACAACACTCAGCTCTTATGCAATGTCCACAAATTTAAAATGAAGTAGCGGGGGAAAGATAATCAATTTAGATCAGCAGGGACAAAAATATGACTTGATGCCGTAAATCACCAAAGCTGGCTGATGGCACAGACCTACTTCACTAGAAAAGCTACCAAGCTTCTCTCTTCATCTTGCTTGTACAGTTGTATCCCTAAGGCATTAAGTAGGATTTACCACTCAACTGAAAACTGCCTGCTGTCAATAAGCCCAAGCAGACCTATCCCCCAGCAGACATTCTTCCCCCGCAAGGGACAACATTTTCCTACCATTTTTTTTCCTTCTGCTGCATCTTAACAGGTTCTGCTTTTTTGCTGGGTTTCTTCAGGCCTGTGGGAGCTGCCAACTTGGCTTCAGTGACAGACACTGAAGACTGCTGCACTGCTTTTTCTTCTTTCACTGCTTGTTCTGAATCCAAATTGACTTTAAGTTTACCTACAAAGAAAGTATTGCAGATGATATACAGCCTTATCAGACAATATCAATCTCTCACTCTCAACAACCTACTTACTATGTGCCAGGGAATATGTTAGGAGCAACGGCCAAATGGGTGAAAACAGTCCTTGTCCTAAAGAAGCTCAAGGTCTGTTCAGAAAACACTTCTCCTTTCCAACTACTACTTAAGCTGGAGTGGTTCATTTCTGCCTCCTGCTAATGTCTTGTATTACAGCCCCAAGTCAAATGATAATAAAAACAAAGCTTAGAAGAAAAAAAAATCAACCTTGTGAGATAGCATCTCTCTCATTTTTCCAATGAGGAAAATGGAGAGTCACAGGTAGTAAGAGGACACAGTTAAAAAAAATGGTGATAATTAAAACCTCCAAAAACAAATCCTCAATGAAACAACTACCTGATTAATAAGTGGGCTAAAGACTTCAAAAGAGAGTTCTCTGAAGAGAAAATAAGAATGGACAACAGACACATGAAGAAATGCTCAACTTCTCTAGCCACCTCACCCCAGTTAGAATGGCTATAATCAAATCTAATAACAACAGATACTAGAGGGGATGTGGCCAAAAGGGAACCCTACTGTTGGTGGGAGTGTAAACGTGTTTAACCATTTGGGAAAGCAGGATGGAGGATCCTCAAAAGACTACACATGGAGCTCTCCTTTGACCCAGGCATTTTTGGACATTTACCCAAATCATCACAAACAAGTCATACTAAAGCTACCAGTACAACTATGTTTATCGCAGCATTATTCATCATAGCTAAGACATGGAACCAACCGAGATGCCTCTCAGTAGATGACTGGATCAAGAAAATGTGGCATATATATACAATGGAATTCTATGCCTTCATCAGAAAGAATGATACTGCCCCATTTGTTAGGAAATGTAAAGACTTGGAAAAAATTATATTAAGTGAAGTAAGCCATAGGTCCCATGGTGTCCCTTATTTGCAATAACTAGTATATGCCTAGGACAAACAGAAAAGATCAAAAGCTATGTACATATGACCATATAAGATGATGCTAAGCAAAATGAACTCCAAGATAAGGGCATGAAGCTTTATTTTTGTTGCTGTTGTTTTTAATGTATTTATAATGTACTATGTGATTTTTTTTTGTATATTCTTCCCCCATGGTATAACCTGTTTTCACTGTATTTGATTCCAGTGCCCTGCATCTTGTATATATATATTTCTAATTTGGGAAGGGGAAGGGAAATAATAAAATGCTGAAATAAGGATACAGGTGACCCATTGTAGCAATGAGATGTACAAAACACTATGTTGAAAATGAACTTTACAACTTTGGTGGCAGGAGGTAGGGGTTGGAGGTTGGGGGGGCGGGGGTTGGGGAGGTAGGAGGGAAGGGATGGTAGGGAGCAAAATTAATATGTAAATAAAAGGACGTAACATCAAGTGTCTTACCTAAAGTAACACTGACAGGAAAAAGAGCCAAGATATGAACCTAAGTCAGTCCTGACCCTTTTCCTTACAGCAAGCCAAAACTTACACACAAACATAACTGTTCAGTGTGGGACTGACAAATGTAAGCAAAATGGGCCTATCTGAGAACTTGTGAAAGCACAATCTTATTATCTGTGAAAGCATATATAACCTGTGAAAACATAATTTGTTGTACTCAGTGTAAGCAACGTCACACAATAGTATTCAAGTTGTAAACAGCAGAACTATGTACAGGTTAGTACAATAATTTATATTATATTTACACTTTTAAAGATTTAAATGGGAAACATGGATTTTGGAAACCCACTAGCCCAGTAGTGATAGTCTTGCTTGAATTTTCAATTCTACTGTTCTCAAGTATTAGTGTTTCTCAAACTCTCCCACCAAAATATCCCAAACTCACTAGGAAATAAAACATGTTTAATCACAGAACTTCACTCCTTTGTATAGTTGAATAATATTCCACTGTCTTTATATATACTATGTTTTGTTTATTCATTTAACAGTTGATAACCCTTTGATTCACTCAACAGATGATGACCCTTTGGGTCATTTATACTTTTTGACTCAAAAAATGTTGCTATGGACATTTTGTACATATTTTTGTGTGGACATAGTTTTAATTAACTTGAGTAGATATCTGTCACTGGAATTAAAGATTAATCCTTGTTTAACTTTTTAAAGTACTGCCACATGTTCGGAAGAGTGAGTTTACTATATTACACTCTCCACAGTAATGTATAGAAGTTCAGTTTCTCCACATCTTTGCCAACATCTGCTATTGTCCAGCATTAAGTTTATACAGTTCAAGTCCCACAATGAGCTTTCTTTATCCAGCTTCCAAGTTTTATTTTCATTGCAATGATCTTGTCTTGTGTCAAATATAATTTAAAAAAGAAAACCTCATAATTTTATTCTGAACATTAAAGCTCTTAAAAAATACATTAAATCTACTTTGCAAGTGATTTTACTAGGTGAATACTGAACTCTTGTATTTTATCTAAGCTTCTCCTTTCTCTCTATTCTATACCATTACAACATCTGCCTAGCAATCACAATAATTTTTCCCATGTATTTACTTATCTGTCTCTCCAATTGACAATAAAGGCCATGAGGGGAGGGACTTTGCCTTTTTTTCTCCATAATACCACCAATACCTAATACTGACAAACATATAGTAGTTGCTCAATCAATATTAATTAAATAAAAATAAATGTAGGCCAGGTATTGTGGCTCATGACTGTAATACTAGCTACTCAGGAGGCTGAGATCTGAGGATCACAGTTCAAAGCTTGTGAGACTCTCATCTCCACTAAACTACCAAAAAAGACTGAAGTGAAGCTGTGATTCAAGTGGTAAAACACTAGCCTTGAGCAAAAGAAGCTCATGGACAGCACCCAGACCTTGAGTTGAAGCTCTAGGACAGGAACCAAATAAACAAACAAACAAATAAATGTACACTTATATAGAATAAGTATTTTTACAGTTACCAAACATTCACATCACACACATTAAATAATGTAAAACTTCAGTTTCTTAAGGTTACAAACACACAAATATGTGGCCCTTATCAAAACTGCCAAGAAGCCACAATCTGACTGGATATGGTGGCAGCACCAGCATCAGGACTGGCCACCAGCATGATGTTCCATCACAGAAGTAGGAAGCCTTCCTGTGCAGGGGGTGGGGGAGTGGTTTCTCAATAACCTTCCAGCATTGCACTTTCTACATTCTCTGGGCACAGAAAAATGTTTTTCCCTGAAGGTTTTCATGGCAAATAAAATACCATCATCCCAATCTTCCCTTGATCACCAATTTGGTTACCATGGAAAGGCAGATTTCAGAGCTGGTTTTTTTTTTTTTGCACAGGCATGTAACAAAATGCCATGAAATCATTGTACAAATCTATGCTCCAAGAAAAGTGTGCCATAATTATCCAGCAGCTTCCAAATTCTTCCTAGTTTTCTGTCACATACCCCAGGGGATGTAAACTTGATATGGGAAGTATGAAAAATATCTAAGTATTGTTTCTTTCCATAAAAAATCTTGTTGGGGGCTGGGAAGGTGGCTCAGTGGTAGAGCGCTTGCCTTGCATGCATGAGGCCCTGGGTTCGATTCCTCAGCACCACATAAGCAAAAAGAAAAAAGCCGGAAGTGGTGCTGTGGTTCAAGTGGTAGAGCACTAGCCTTCAGCTGAAGAGCTGAGAGACAGCGCCCAGGCCCAGAGCTCAGGCCCCACAACCAGACCAAAAAAAAAAAAAAAAAATCTTGTTAATTAAGTAGTTTTTAAAATAAAGATTTCTGCTTTCTCAAAAAATAAATAAATTTAAATTGCTACCTGGATCCTTCCAGTGCATGCAGAGTACTTGATTCCTATATGGAAATAACTAAAACAGAAGACTTGTTTTTGTGGCTCTCTGGGATATAGGAATAACCAAGGTCACAGAAGGCAATGGATGCCAGCATCTACAATCTACACTGCTGTACCACTAAACAGATTCCTTTCATGAGGCTGGGAAGGGACGGGAAGGGTAAACAAAGGAGGAGGCTACAATGCTTGATAAGAAATGTACTCACTATCTTGCCCATGTAATTGTAACCCTTCTGTACAGTATTTTCACACACACACAAAAAAACTAATCTCAAAAAAAAAAAAGAAGTATACTCATTATGTTGCCCATGTAATTGTAACTCCTCTGTACACTATTTTCATAATTAAAAAAAAAGAAAATTACATATATATGTACATACATATATACATATATGCACAATATTATATATATATACAGATATATATGTATACTTATATAAATATATATGTACACGCATTCAATAGGAGTAAACAACCCCTTAGGAAATGCAGGGGAGCTAGCCATGTAGCTCTGCAGTAAAGCACACTGCACATATGTGCATTCGTAGTCCTCAGTTCCCAGAACCAGCCTGTATTGTGTTACTGGCAAGACAAAATAGCCTTTACTAATGCAGGTTACTGAGTCATACAGTCCTGCTTCACATGTGTGAGGCCCTGAATTTATCTCTAACATGTCACTGGAGGGAGGGATGAAAGCTTCCCAGCTTCTATGCAAAATCACAGGCCCTTGAGAAAAGCCCCATTTAAGGATATATCACAAAAAGGTAAGTTTTACAAGGTGAAAGTTTTAACAAGGATTCATATTAGTATAACCAGGTTTGAGGAGAAACATTTCTTGTTCCCAATGCAAGAAATGGAAGCTAAACACCCATTTGTTTTAAACACTCATTTTCAAGAGCTCCATGAAACAAATATTTCATTCTTTTTTTTAGGCAGGAAATTTGAAGCAGAAATAGTATAATCAATCTACCCTCCAAGAGATATTAACTGAGCCCAGCTCACCCATGCAGTTCATGGGCCACAGGTTAAACTCTTTAGTACATTAGTCATTACAGGGTAAATTTATATTAGAGAATGTATGGCTAGGCACAAAATTGGCCTTTGCCTCAGGTATGATGTATTACTGAACAGATATCAAACACAAATCAAAGGAAAGTAAGAATATGCTTACTCATAGCAGCTTTTCCGAAAAAATTGCTCATCACATTCCCCTTTCCTGGTGCTTTGCTGCCTGCTGTAGACACCTAAAAGCACAGAAAAGAACACATACATGACTTTCTTCACAGCATTTAGGCTGCTCTTGTACTTGTCTTGAACTATCTCTTCAGTAACAGAGATGGTAGACATAAGAACTAATCTACTATAACAATGGTCTAGACCAGACAGTAACTAGATATTAATTTCTAAAGCTTTGTTTCTCAGAACTTTTACAAAAATTATCCATGGATGTATCTAAACTTTTCCGAGCACATTTGAAAACTATTAAGATTAACAGAATTAAAACAAATCAGAGGCAGTGTGGTACACTACACAACAGGGGACAGCGGACAAACTGTAACACTTTTAGTCATCAGAAGTAGATCTGAAAACGACAAGATTCAAATAATAAGAGGATTTACATAAAGATCAAACCATGACCACATAGAAGGAATTCAAAAAGTGTTTTTGTTTTCCTCCATCTTTCTCTTTTCCACATGTAGAAAGAAGCTCAAAAATAGTAATTAACAACAATTTCAGTTTTCTGGATTTTAAGATAGCATTTTGATGTTTGGGTTGTTGTTTGTTTTGTTTTTTGAGATAGGGTATCAGGCTAGCCTCAAGCTCACTTTGTAGCCTAGGCAAACCTCAAATTTGTGATCCCCTTGCCTCAACCTTCTAAGTTCTGAGAATATAGTACTATGCATACCTATGTATGTATGCACAACAATACTGAGTACTATCATTTTTTTGTTGTTGTTGGAGACTGGGACTCAAACTTGGTATTTGACCCTTTTGCTCACTGACTGGTACTCTACTACCTAAGCCATGCCTCCAACACCTTTTTTCTTTCTTTTTCTTTTTTAGTAGTGACACTGGGGTTTGATCACACAGCCCCACACTTGCTAGGCAGATTCTCTACCACTTGACAGGCCTGACCTCAGTCTTCTGATTTATGGCTTCCCACATAGCTGGAATGATAAGCACAGTTCACCATACCCAGCATTTTTGTTAAGATCAAGTCTCACAAAATTTGTTCTGAGCTAGCTTTCAAACTACAATTCTCCCGTCTCCCAAGTAACTCCTAAGTAGCTGGAATTACAGGTATGAGCCATCATACCTTGCTGGTTTGTTGTTATTGTTTTTAAGGTCAATGCTCTCAAGTTAGCTCAGGTGACTAAACAAACAAAAAAGAAGTTAATGAAGACAAAAGGCCAAAAAATTGTGTACAATGGATTAAGATTGTTAAATATACTCAGAAGTCATATATGTAGCAAGGCTGAGACTGTAAAATGCTGGCACATTAATACATAATTCCTTGATCGTTACAATTGTTTGAGCAGTTGTCACATGTACTATTTCAACTAGAGTCCACAACATTCTTATAATGCAAAGGGCAGGTATCTCTATTACAAGAGAACAACCCAAGGCTTGGTGGGAAGTATTATCCAAGGGATGATTTTTGATGAGAATCCAAAGTATTAAAGGGCCCAGACTAAAGTGGAAAAATCAGAATCAAATATCAGAACCTTTTATAATTAAAGTACACAGAAACTATCACACACAACTAGAAACCCATTCTATGCTATAATGAAGACATGTTCAAAGAAGACTTACATTCGTTCCTTCCTTAACCTCTGTTTTGGTTTCCTTGTTGGGATCTTGGGTTTTAGTAGCAGCTTTGGCAGCAAACATTCCCATAATTCCTTTGGGCTGCTGAGGAACCTGTTTGGAGGCAGGTGGGCTATGACCATTGGTGGACAATTCATTATTGACTTGTGTCTCACTGGACGCCTCAGGATCTGACTGCTCAAACTTTCTGGAAGAGGAAGATTCTGCAGGAGGTCTGGGAACTGCTGCTGCACACTGAATGGCACTAAACCTTAGGATAGAAATTATCCATGTCAGTATCAAACCTTATTTTCAAACTTTTGCTTTTTTAATGTAATACCTTCTACCCTAATATAAAAGTAAGATATACATCTACTTAACAACAGAGCGAGGACTGGAATCAGGAGCCTTCTAATTCAAAAGAGTAAAATGACAGCAAACAATAATAAAATATTTAGTAATTTTACCACTGGTGGAAAACCAAGTGGTTATCCCTTAAAGACATTCCTCTTATAGAGCTAGGCATTCAATAAACATTGATGGAATAAAAACTAAAAGCTTTAAATATTAACAAGTTTCCTGGCAACTCTTTTTGCCAGAATGGATCGTGCTTTAAAACATAGAGGAAACAGGGAACAGAGCCACTGGCTTTTATAACTTATCCTTTAGTCATTTGTTCCTAATTTCAGTAATACCAACTTACAGCACCAGACAAGTAATTATGCAGAAGGTCAAGCAAAGACACTAGTGAATAGTTTGTATGGCATGTTAAAGGGAACATTATTCTTCTCTTATTCTCTGATCTCTGTTGATTGTGCCAGTTTCACATAGATCCTTAATGGAACATTCTGCAGTGTGAATGGATAAGCATTTAGCCTTCTTGGTTTCTCAGCATTTTCTAACAAAGGAAAACATTTAACTTCCCCTGCTTTTGCTCATTGGAGGAAGGAGACTTCATTAGAGTTGTTCATCTTACACTTCAGGCACCCAGCACATGGCCAGTGTAAGGCAGCACACTGCAGGAAAGACATTGGAAAAAAGTGGCTGAGAGGGAGATTCTATCTTCTCCCCCTTCCTTAGTGTATCTCTTTGGGGGTGGGAAATGGGGGATGATTCAGAAAATACATGGAGAGAAGAATTATCAGAGATCACCAGCACAACTTCAACACTGACTGCTAGAATAACTGGCCTAAGAGGGGGGAAAATATCCTTGACCTAACATTTCATTTCAGACTGAACAATCCCCAAACTACAAAACCGTCAACTGACTCATTATGGTCCACAGCAAAAAGCCTTTCATTAATCCAATCTCTGCTGTATTGGAGCTAAGGACAGATGGAAACAATTTACTTTTACCCCTGGTCTTCCTCTCTGGCCTTGCAAGGCTTCCATGTATGTGGGAAAGAGCCATGTTTTATTTCATTGTCAGCACCTAAGGTTGGCCCCACAACAACTCTTTCTCTGTTGCGTCTGCATTCCACACCTTAGGGTCAGGACCGGTTACCGGCAATGAGGAGGAGTCCATGTTAGACTGGGACCAGGTCCGAAAAGAGAAGAATCTGTGCTCAATTCTGAAACTGAGATTTTCTTCCTGTTACAGCATTTTTTAAAATATACAACTCATGAGTCAGATCTCAGGTGGCCCATAATTTTCAGGACGAAAGACAAACTTCTTTACTAGAGATAAATTCCTCACATTTTCTACCAAGGATACTGCAAGTATTTAGGTAAGGTTTCACTGAAGTGCTTCCTGTTACCATACTTCTACTTGTCCTGTTTGTTTTAATGGGCCCAAAGCAAACTGCATTTTCAATCTCCAACTTACTTTTACTCTTGCTGGCTTGTTTCATGCTATGACAAGATTGTAATGATAGATGGATAATATATTTTACAGAAACCTATCAGGGGTATTAATGTTCTCTTGAACTTAATAGTTACAAGCCCAGATTCACTGGGCTTTTAAGTTATATTCTCTGGCTACATAATTATTTATTAATATTTAAATGGACATTATACTCCTAAGTCTTGAACTGAAAGAACTATTATCTACAACTAATTGTTTTTTTGTTCAACATTTTTCTATTCAACAATTGTTTATTGAAGGCTTACTATGTCCCAAGCACCATTTGATGTATGCAGATAACAAAATGATTCCTACTCCTGTGAGATTCATAAGTGACAATTCCACATGTTGGCAATTCTGTATTCTATTGTTCCTCCAGGACTATCTCTGTCTGCTATTTTGTCTCCCCAAGTGTCTTCAGCCTTTCCTCCTCCAGGACTCTCTTCCAACAATATAACTTCAAATCATATTCAACTTGAAAACTGTACATATTCTTCCTCCAGTCTCCATCTCTTTAGTCTCTTCTCTCTTTCTCTCCATTTCAGCCACATTTTCTGCGCTGCCTCTCTTCTTCATGTCCTTGTTTCTTCAGCTGATCAGATGTACTTAATGGAAATGCTTTTCCTAAGGCCATCACTGCACTCAACAGGCACTTCTCAGTTCTTGTTTTCCCTGGCTTCTCAGCAGCATTTGACCATGTCCAGCAGTCCCTCCTTCCTCAAACTCTTCCCTTAGCTTCTGGAACCCCACACATTCTTGTGACTTTCCTATTATCTGTGGCTGCTAACTCTTGGGTCCCTGTCTTTCAGCCCAACCTTAAAAAACTGCTATCACTGCTGGGCACCAATGGCTCACACCTGTAATCCTAGCTATTCAATAAGTTGAGATCTGAGGATCCCCATTTGAAGCCAGCATGGGCAGACAGATCCATGAGACTTTTAGCTCCAATTAACCAGAAAAAGCTGGAAATAACAGTGTCACTCAATTGATAAAGCACCAGCCTTTGAGAAAAAAGTCCCAGCACGCGTACACGTACACACACACACACACACACACACACACACACACACACACACACACACACACACACACACACACACACACACACACACAATCATTAAATAGTGTTTACCAGGATGGAAGAAAGATAGCCTCTTCAACAAATGGTGCTGGCAGAATTGGCTATCCACATTTAGAAAACTGAAACTAGATCCTTATATATCACCCTGCACCAGAATCAATTCAAATGGATCAAAGACCTAAATGTAAAACCAGGTACCATGAGAATATTACAGAAAGGGATAGGGGAAATACTAGCGCTCATAGGTACTGGTTTAAACTTCCTAAGATCCAGAATCACAACAAATCAAAGAAAGACTAATAAATGGGACCGCATCAAACTGAAGAGTTTCTGCATGGCAAAGGACAAATTTAGCAAGATAAACAGAAAGCCCACAGAATCGAAGAAGCTCTTTATTAGCTATGCATCAGACAAGGGCCTCATTTCTAAAATATATTTAGAGCTCAAAAAATGAACTAGCCCCCCCCCAAAAAAACCCAAATCCTCAAAGAAACAAAAACCCAATTAATAAGTGGGCTAATGACTTAAAGAGAGACTTCTTAGACACATGAAGATATGTTCAACATCTCTGGCCATAAAAGAAATGCAAATCCAAACAACATTGAGATGATACCTCACCCCAGTTAAGAATGGCCATTATCAAGAAAACTAACAATAACAGATGCTGGCCAGGATGTAGCCAAAAGGGAACACTGCTACATGATGAGTGGGAATGTAAACTTGTTCAATCACTCTGCAAAGCAGTATGGAGGTTCCTCAAATGACTAAACATAGAACTTCCCTATGACCCAGCAATTCCACCACAAACAAGGCCACACTGAAGCCACCAGCACAACCATGTCGACTTCAGCATTATTTATCATAGCCAAAACATGGAATCAACCCAGGTGTCCCTCAGTGGACCAGTGGATCAAGAAAATGTGGTATATAGTCACAATGGAATTCTATGCTTCCATCAGAAAAAATGGTATTATTGCACCATTCATAAGGAAATGGAAAGACTTAGAAAAAAGTATATTAAATGAAGTAAGCCAGACCCCAAGAAACATAGTTTGCATAGTTTCCCTCATTTGTGGTAAACTAGAATGTGCCTACAAATCTATAAATAAACCCAATGGATGGTAAAAGACAAAAAAAATTACATTTGGACATGATAAATTATACAGGCCTCTAAACATTCACATAGTGAGACCAAAGGAGGATATTCTTAGGAAAGGCTCACAAAGGCTCAATAGTTATGTGTATATAATCACATATCCAATACCACTCACTACTGCACTGCAGACAACTGTCATTTCCTCCCTGGAACTCTGCTCCCTTATGACCTTGCTTCCTTTCTGCTCTACTTTTTTTTTTTTTGTCAGTAGTGGGACTTGAACTCTGGGCATGGGCACTATCCCTGCACTCTTCAGCTCAAGGGAAGCACTCTACCACTTGAGCCATAGCACCACTTCCTGTTTTCTAGTGGTTTATTGGAGATAAGAGTCTCATGGACTTTCCTGCCCGAGCTGGCTTTGAACCAAGATCCTCATATCTCAGCCTCCGAGTAGCTAGGATTACAGGCCTGAGCCACCGGCACCTGGCCTCTGCTCTACTTTTAACACTGCAGCCAGTCATCTTTCTAAAATGTGGTTCTTATAATTTCATCCCATTTGCTTAGAAATTTTCAGTGGCTCCTAAGTGCTCTCAAGATAAAGTCTCCATTCCTTATCTTAGTAGTGAAAGCATCACCTGACTCCAATCTCCTGAGTATCCTTACCTCTCACTAAGTTCCAACTGTACGTATTTGCATCATTTCCTCTTTTCTGTTTGTACTCTCCCACCCTTTTGTCTGGTTATTTCTGTTGGGCCTTCAGGCCATTTAGCTGTCCTAACTGTTAAGAAATCTCTCTGTCTTGCTACCTCATTATACTCATCCAGAAGTGGGGTAAGTGCCCGCTATAGCCAAAATTTTCCCACACTGTTCCTCCAATTAGAACGCTGCCACCCAGACTCTCAGTGCTCAGAACCTTGGGAGCAAGTGACTAGGCCATATTCTGTACATTGTGAAACATAAGTATTCATAAGATATTTGCTGAATAAATTCCAATTACTACATGTGTTTTAGTAGGTACCCATATGTTTAGAGCACTGAATTGAACCTTTAATACAATCCCACAAAATAGGTACTATTACATCTAATTTGAAAATAAAGAACCAAAGCTCAGAATTTCAGGAACAGGTTTTTGAAGGACAACATTTGAACTTGCTCCTGAAGGATGGGTAGAATTTACACAAGCAAGAGACTGGGGGAAGGGAGGAGTGGGGCACAACAAGCATTTCTGGTGGTGGTGACAGGATAAATACATGAGAAATAGATTTATGGGGAGTCCACTGGGGTTTTCAATATGGGTTGTGACTGCTATTTTTCACCTTATGATGTACTAATAAAACATGTGTCTTACTGCAAGATAAATGGGGTTTTACTAGACTTGGCATTCACTCTGAAGAGGCAGCCATTGTATAAACATCTTACAAAATCAATTTGTAAAGAAGCCCACAAGGAACACTAAGGAGCTTACTTGCTACAGTTCTGCAAGTTGCTTTTAAGGATGTCATAGTCGGTATTGAACAGAGGCCCACTGTCCTTTAGCATAGCTTTCTGGATGCTGTACACATGGATGCTGGCAGTCACAGCTAGCTTGGACTTCACTGCTACAAGTCAACAGGAAAAACAGTCTGTTAATACACAACTTCATGGCATGTGGGACTTTAACAAGAAACCCTTCAACATTAAAACCATTTGCAATCTGCAGTGGTCTAAAAAACTCTAAAAGGCCAAAGAGCCACATACACTCTTCTGTCTGCAATGAGGACATGATGTCGAGGTAGGTGGTGATGAGTCATTTCTAAGCACAGCACCTGTAAGAGTATCACTCATCCAGTGGACACTCGGCAAATACTGATGATTGATGATGACTACGATGATTTTTTTTAACCAGTTAAATAGAACTAAATAATCTCTCCTGAGAGGACTCATTTATGTATCCTAAATTTAGTTTGCCCAGGTTGGCATAGTAGATAATCACTGTAGAAATCTTTGCCTCTCACTGTGGAAATTCATCCCAAGATGAGATGAATATATGAAGAGCATAAGAACCCTGATTCTTTTTTTATACATTTTTTATTGTAAAAATATTGTATAGAGGGGTTACAGTTACATGAGCAAGGTAATGAGTACATTTCTAACAAGCATTGTTGCCTCCTCCTTTGTTTTTTCCCTACCATCCCTTCCCTCCCACCTCTACAACTACACTCCCCCCACACCTAAATTGTAAAGTTTATTTTTCAACGTAGTGTCTTGTACATCTCATTGTTACAATGGGTCAACCTGTATCCCTACTTAAGCATTTTGTTTTTTCCCTTCCCTTCCCCAAATTAGAGAAGTGTATACACAAGATGCAGGGCATGACATCAAATACAGTGAAAACAGGGGTTATACTGTGGAGGAGGAACATACAAAGAAACAAAAAAAAATCACATGGTACATTATAAATACATTAGAAACAATAACAAGAAAAGACCACTTGTGTCCCTATCTTTGGGTTCATTTCACTTAAAATCATCTTATCTGGTCATATGTACATAACTTTTGACCTTTTCTGTTTATTCCAGACATATACTAGTTATTGTAAATAAGGGAAACCATGGGACCTATGTTTCTTTGGGCCTGGTTTACTTCACTTAATATAATTTTTTCCAAGTCTTTCCATTTTCTAACAAATGGGGCAATGCCATACTTTCTGGTGGAGACATAGAATTCCATTATATATATATACACATATATGTATCATATTTTCTTGATCCATTCCTCTACTGAGGGGCATCTGAGTTGGAAGAACCCTGATTCTTATGAAATGTTTTTGAATTGGATATTTGTGTGTGTGTGTGTGTGTGTGCGCACGCACACACACATATGCCAGTTCTGGGGTTTGAACTCAGGGCCTAAGCACTGTGACTGAGCTTTTTTGCTCAAGGTTAGACTCTTCTTCTACAGCTCCACATCGTTTTTTTAGTGGTTAACTAGAAAGAGTCTCACAGACTTTCCTGTCTTAGCTGGCTTCTATCAGAGATCCTCAAATCTTAGCCTCTTGAGTGGCCAGTATTACAGGTATGTACCACTGGCATCAGACCTGAATTGGATTTTTAAACAATAGAGCAGCAGCAGCACTAATAGTCTTAAGTCAGCAGGACTTATTTTAAAAGGCTAACTTTCAGGAAAATATTCTTTTTGAACAACCCGTTATGGAACACAAGACACTACTGCCTGTTGATGAAATGTCCTTTGTGGTATGATGGTTTTTGTATGTCTGTCATGAGTTCTGTCATCCTGTGATACAAGTGCTTTGTAACTATCAGCAGTTTTTGGCCCTAAAAATGGGAAGTTAATCAGATGCAGTATCATATTTTATTTAACATATTTCTGAAACTAGTAATAAAATAGGGTTCCTCAGTTACAGTTCAGAAGGTTAGGGATGGTATATAGTGTTCCTACATAAATGCCATAAGAGGAAAGAAGAAAGACTTGCTACACTGCTATAATACTTACCTTCCAATTTATCTTCTCTCACTACTGCAACCTTGTGGCACTACAAGGAAATAACACTTTGTTAATGTTTAAAGTACTAAATTTGGCAATTAGGAAGTTTCCCTGCCCCATAATCCAATTGTGCTTAGATATGAAATTAGGTAAACACTGAGTACCCTTAAAATGTTAAATCAGGCGCTGGTTGCTTATACTTTTAATCCTAGCTATTCAGAAGGCTGAGACCTGAAGATTGTAATTTAAAACCAACCTGGGCAAGGAAGTCCACAAAATTCTTATCTCCAATTAACTAGCAAAAAGCCAGAATTGACAGCATGGCTCAAGTGGTAAAGTGCCAGCCTTGAGTGGAAAAGCCAACCGAGAGCATGAGTCCCTGAATTCAAATTCCAGTATCAGCACACACATGAAAAAGTTACAGATTAATAAAGCCAGACACCATTTATAATCTCAGTAAGATTAAAACAAGAGTACAGATGTCAATACCATAATAAAATACAGCATCTCAAATCAGTACATGATTTAGTGAGAATGCTTCTATAACTCTACAGAACTAGAAAAAGACTGGATCTGTCTCACACCACTTATCAGCACTAAATTCTGAATGGATCAGAATTTACTTTCAAATCAAAGTAAAAAGATAATATATCCAATAGAAGAAAACAGGTGCCTTCTTCTATAGCATGAGATAACCCAAGAATAAGGAAATATTTCCTACCTGTAATTCAAAATCCAAAAATAATTGAAATAATCTATAAGAACTAACAACTTTTGGATGAAAACAAAAAACTATACAAAGTACAAAACTAAGTGATGAAATGAGAAAAACATTTCCAACTTCTATCACAAAAGGTTGTAAAAATAAACAGATTAAAGACAAACATTTTTGAAAAAATGGACAGGAACAAACTAATCCTAGCAAAGGAAAGCAAATAGCCCTGAAACATGTATGCATGTGCTAGACAGAAACATATTGGTGAGAATAAAAGTATCTGGTAATACCCAATGAAAGTACGTATACATTTATCCTTTGACTCAGCCTCTAGAAAATAATTCTAGAACAGATTAAAAACACCCAAAACCCATACACACTAAGCTATTTACTATAGCACTATTGTTAACAGCCAAAGATTACAAATAAACTCAAAAAGGGACTACTAAGTCGACTAAGGTGAATCTATCATTATAGTCCTATGTGGCTGTAATAAATATTTCTATAATTTCTCAAATAATAAAAATATAAAACAGTAAAATAGATTACACAGTAAATGTTTATCTAAGAAAAAGGGTAATGTGAATATATAATTGTTTATGTTAAAAATATACACAATATCAAAAGGAGAAGATAGCCAGTGGCTCATGCCTACAATCCTACTCAGGAAGCCAAGATCTAAGGATCACAGTTCTAAGCCACCCTTGGCAGAAGTCTATGAGACTCATCTCCAATTAACACCCTCCCCCCCCCAAAAAAAAAAAGTCAGAAGTGAAGATGTGGCTCAAGAGGTAGAGCATTAGCACTCACCTTGAGCACAAAAGCTCAGAGACCTTGCCCAGGCCCTGAGTTTAAGCACCAACACCAGCCTAAGAAGAAAAAACAAAACAAAAAAACCAAAAACTACAAGGGACCTACAACTACTAAGGCACCAACAAATCAAAGGCAAAATGGAAAAGGCTTCATGTAATACTTATAGATAGTACATTGGTAGATTAACTACAATTAGTGTTTTAGCAGGACCTGACTATAGACAAGCAACTATGAAATATATACATACATTTTTTGTTTGCTTTTTTTGACTGTACAGAGCCCAGACTTTTGAACTCAATTCTGCTGTCTAAGCCTCCTGAGTGCTGGAATTATAGGTGTGCACTCACATACCTGGCTATAAGAAAAAAACCTTAAAATTCATTTTAATAATTGTATTATCAGTAAAACTACTGGTTTTGCCTGGCACCAGTATCTCACACTTGTAATCCTAACTACTCAGGGGGCTTAGATCAGAGAAGAGTGGTACAAAGTCAGCTAGGGCAGAAAAACTCCACGAGACTCCATCTCCAATGTAACAGAGTGTCATACTGGAGACAAGGCTCAAATAGTAGCATCCTAGCCATGAGAAAGCAAGCTCAATGCCCTGAGTTCAAGTCATAGCACAGGCACAAATATTATATATACATTTGGCTTTTCTTACCCATGCATTTAGCTAAAACATATATATTAGGAGCCACCAATATTTCTAAGATAAAAGAGCAGTATAAAAATCAAGTAACTTGTTTCAAAATTAACCATAAATTTGAATTATGACTATGTGTTTTCTCTTAAAAAGAACTGCACACTAAAAGAACCTACAAGAAAAAGAGCATTAAGAACTAATCACTCAAAAACCATGCAGACCTTCAGTAAGAGCTCTGGAAATAAGAGTTTATACCTACAGAGAAAAACTAGATAGTCCGGTGTGCCTAAGCACTGCTATAAGATACTAAAAATGTACACAAACAACAGAGCGGAAAAGCCAGCTTGCTGGTGCCTAACAACACAAACCAGAGTGGTGCTCTGATTCTGGCTTCCTGATAATAAGGTAAACACAAGCATAAGGTCAGCATCATAAAGCCAGAGCTGGCAGGGAGTAAACCCTTTGAACATATAGACAGTATTAAGACAGAGTCTTGCTATGGAACCCAGACTGGTCTTGAACTGTTATCCTCCTGTCTACACCTTCTGAATGCTGAAATTACAGATGGGTTGCCACCATGCTTAGTGTCAGTTAACACCACAAAAAATCAAAACATCACCATATTGTTATTTTAAAAATACATATATTTGAGGATGATACTGCCCAAAAGGAAATGTATTCATCATCTGATTTATGTAACTGTAATCCCTCTGTACATCACCTTTATAATAACTTTTTTTTTTAAAAGAAAAAAGTATAGCCGGGCACTGGTGGCTCACGCCTGTAATCCTAGCTACTCAGGAGGCTGAGATCTGAGGATCGCAGTTCAAAGCCAGCCCGGGCAGGAGAGACCGTGAGACTCCTATCTCCAATAAAACAACCAGAAAACCGGAAGTGGCGCTGTAGCTCAAGTGGTAGAGTGCTTGCCTTGAGCTGAAGAGCTGAGGGACAGCGCCCAAGCCCAGAGTTCAAGCCCCACAACCGACCAAAAAAAAAAGAAAAAAGTATATAAGTATATTTGAGGCTAGAGGCATAGCTCAAGTAGTAGAGTACTTGCCTAGTATGGACAAGGTCCTGAGTTCATTCCCTGACACCACACAGAAGAATAAAATCCATTCTGATTTGTTAGAAATGAGTCAATATCAACATTAGAAGAATGTACACATAAAAAAATCAATATTTTATCAACTGTAGTGAATTAATAATGCAGACAATGATAAAAATCAATCTCAGCTAAACATTACTACAGGAAAAGCTAATGAGAAACTCATAATAGATAGATCAGGTTGATAACCTCTAACCTAAATCACAAAAAGAGGCTTAAACAAACATTGCCTTGAAACTTTCCTGAATGAGATTAGAGAGAGGTTCTGCTTTCTGCATAGTTAAGTATTTTTTATAAATAATCATGACTATCAGAAAAATAAAAATTATTTTTATTAAAATAAATCTAAATCTATACCAAGCCTATAGTGCTCTTTTCCTTTCTAGAAAGAAACATTAAAACTTTAATTAGAAAAAAATAAAACAAAAATAAAATCTGCTATTATGAGAAAAGCATGGGTTAGCAAACATACTTGATAGGCAATTCCAGTGCTTCCTGGTGAGGCTGTAAGGAGTGCTACAAGTCCATGTGGTTCCAACAACAGCAACCTCATTCTTAATTTTTTTTCTTTTCTCAGATCAGTCAGGGGGCTTGAACTCAGGGCCTAGAAACTACCCTTGAGCCTTTTTACTCAAGGCTAATACTATACCACTTTGGGCCACAGCTCCACTTCAGGTTTTCAGGTGATTAATTGGAGGTAAGAGCCTCAAGGACTTTCCTGCTTGGGCTAGCTTCAAACTGTGATCCTCAGATCTCACCTTCCTAAACAGCTAGTATTACTGGCATGAGCCACCAGTACCTGGCTTAATGTAATTTTTATATGAAGAGTCCAATAAAGACTGTGTTTGAAAAAGCACTTTGAGCAGAATTTAAATGTCCTCTTAAAAATAGAAGGTACTTCATAAGCAAGCCACAGCTTTCTAACTTTTGCTATATTTGGGTCTTACGTGGTCCTCAAATGCCCATGTGTTAAAGGCTTAGGCCCTGGCTTGGCATTACAGAAACTGTAAGACATGGGGCCTAATGGGAGGTCTTGGGTCATTGGGAGCATGCCCTTCAAGAGGACTGTAGAGCCCTAGACTCTTTTTCTCTCTTTTGCTTCTAGCCATGAGATGAAGGTGTCCTCTGGCATGTCTCTTACCATAATGCCTCAATACATAGAAGCTGTCCTCTGGCATGTCTCTTACCATAATGCCTCAATACATAGAAGCAATGGGGCCAATGAACCATGGATTAAAACTTCTAAAATCCTGAGCCAAAATAAACCTTTCTTCCTTTTATTTTTTTGGTCAGTCGTGGGGCTTGAACTCAGGGGCTGGGTACTGGCTCTGAGCATTTTTGCTCAAAGATAATACTCTAACACTTTGAACCACAGCACCACTTCTGGTTTTCTGGTGGTTAGAAATAATAGTCTCAGACTTTCCTGCCCAGGCTAGCTTCAAACCATAATCCTCAGATCTCAGCCTTCAGAGTAGCTAGGATTACAGGCATGATCTACAAGTACCCATATCCTTTCTTCCTTTTAAGTTGATTATCTGTTATTTTATTATAAAAACAAAAAGCTGACTAATAAAACAGATTACAGGTTGTACAGAAAAATGTGCTCTGGAATAAAATTTTTATGCACTTTTAGGAACTCACGCAAAAATCCTAAGTCTCAAATATTAACCATTAAAGATAATCTAACAATCCCAAATTAGGAGTTCTTGTCATATCAGAGTAAAATCTACATTATTCTAAAACATAAATTACTAATTTTAGATCCTAGTCAGAACTCTTAAGTTTTTAAAATGTTAACATGTACTTTTCTTTCAAGTTCTCAAAGATTGGTGACCCCTGCCAAAAAAAAAAAAAATCATAGCAGGTTATTAATCCAAAAACCCAAATCAAAAATTCTCCAAACTCTGAATCTTTCTGAGCACTGATATGATTCCCAAAATGGAATTCACTTTGGAAACTTTTGTTTCATGCATGAAATAATTAAAAATACTGCATAAGACTAACTTCTGACTATGTGTACTAGATATGTGTATGTGTATAGTATGTGTTTGTATAAAGCTTAAGTGAATTTCATAATTAAATTTGAGTTCCATCCCCAAAGTATTTCATTATGTATATGCAAATATTTTCAAATCTAAAACAAATCCAAAATTTGAAACACTTCTTATAAGGAATATTTCAGATATGAGATAGCCAAGCTGTTCTTTAAAGGAACACAATGGTTCCCAAGGAAAACTACACTTATTTGAAGATTCTAAAAAGAGAGAAAGGAGTTCCTTAAACTCAGGAACAGAAAAGATGTCATGCAGTTGCAAACTGACAGCATCTACTTCAGAATGATACAGGAAGAGATTTCTGATGGCAAGTTTATCTGAGAGTTTCAGGTATATAATACAAATGATTCCACACTTGTAAATACCTCTGATTATCATTTGGCTTACCAAAAGCTTATGAAGAAAGAAACTAATGGCTACAGAAATATAGGATCGGATCCCACCAGCAGTTTGCTTCTAAATTACTAAATTAAGATTACAGTTTTAGCTGTGTGCTGGTGGCTCCTGCCTATAATATCAGCTACTCAGGAGGCTGAAATCTGAGGATCATGGTTCAAGGCCAGCCCAGGCAGAAAAGTCCATGAGACTCTTTATCTCTAATAAACTACTCAGAAAAAGCCAGAAGTAGCACTTTGGCTCAAATGGTAGAGTGCTAACCTTGAGCAAAAAAGCACAGAGACAGCACCCATGCCCTGAGTTCATGCCCTAGGATCAGCACCAAAAAATAAAAAATAAAATGATTAGTTTTAAATCTCACGTTTGGGGCACTTTCTAAAAAATAAACCCAGGGCTTCGAGTGCAGTTCATTGACAATGCATGTACCAAGCTCTGGATTCATTTCCCAGTATTTAAGTCAGGGTTTTTAATTTGTAATTTTTTGGGAAAGTCTGAAGAGAACAAAACACATACTAGCAGATCTCTGAGAAGGAACCTGATCCTTGGGCCAAGACTCATGGGATAGGTGGTGGTAGAAGGCTTTAGAAAGTTGAGAACATAATGCTACACTTTGGGAGGAAGCAGGGATGAGGTGGGGGGCGGGGGGGGGGGGGGGGGGGGGCGGGGGAGGGGTAATCAAAGTCACCAGGGCTCACTGGTGTGGGAAGAACAAAGCTTCTACAGGGAATGACCTCTGTGCTCCTGAAAGGTAAAGTTAGCAGACCAAGAAAGCTTTAATGAGATGATGAAAATGCAGCAGGTGTCCATGTTGACAGATTAACAGATACCAAATAGGATAATAATGTAAAAAGAAGATGCAGGAGAATAAAGATGCTCCTAACCCATGTTACTATACTGCATTAGCTAAGTCCTGGAGCTAAAACCCCAGTCTGTCAGCAACTTAAGCTACAAAGCTACCAAAGTAAGCATTCAAAATTATAGGCCAGGCACAGTGAATCATATCTATAATCCCAGATATTCAGGAGGCAGGGACTGGGAGAGTGACAGTTCAAAGTCAGCCTGAGCAAAAGTTAGCAAGAACCCATCTCAACTGAACCAGGTTTGGTGGTGCATGCCTGTAAACCCAGTTACATGTGAGGCATAGGTAAAAGGACCATGGTCCAATTTTGGGCACAAATGGGAGCCCATATCTGAAAAATAATTAAAGCATATCCAGTTCATATCCCAGTTCAACTTTCTTAATACTGAATCTGTGTTTTGCTCTCCCCTGGAAATTAGGTTGTAACAGTTTTTTAGTTCATTATAAAATTCTGAGAACTTACAGAATGTCCATTCTGAATAAGACTGCCAGACACCAAATAAGTGACATGCAGTTGGGCTCCTGAATTTTCCTTCCGTTTCCTTTCAACATAATCATACAGCATCCTGTTCCAAAGAAGGGAGAATTCATTAGTAAAAATCTCAACTCTTAATTTATGACTTAAAAGTTAGATATATGAAATCTGATATGACCGGGAATTTGACTTACTGGTAGAGTAATGGCCTGGCATGCATAAGGCCCTGGGTTTGATTTCTCAGTACCACATAAACAGAAAAAGCTAGAAGTGGCACTGTAGCGCAAGTAAAAGCTCAGGGACAGTGCCCAGGCCCTGAGTTCAAGCCCCAGGACTGGCAAAAATAAATAAATAAATCTGATAGTCCATTGAATTTTCTAAACAGCAGAACTTTTGTTCAGTCTATACAGATACACACACATACATAAGTGTGTATATATTATATATATATATATTTCTTTTTTTTTTTTTTACAAAAGATAGACTTTAGGTGAAACATTGAGTCTGAGTTTGCAGTGACACAATAAATAGTAAAATAAAATAATGACCAGCCAAGAGAACCAGAGCCTGCATGAGAACAGTGGCAATGATATATAATGGACATGATACCAAATCCACAGTAAATTAATTAGTTAGCTATAGAATCTAGTATAAAATAATTTTTCTAGATCTCTCTTAGTATCTTGAGGTATTAAGCAATAAAGTTAGACTAGACTCAATTCTCCTAACCTGGGATTCCTGTTACCCTCCCTCCCCCTTCAAAGTATTAGCAAATAGAGATGGGGGCTTTGTTTTTTGTTTTCTTTCCCCCAGTACAGTGGCTTGAACTAAGGGCCTTGGTGCTTGAACTAAGGGCCTGAGCTTCTCTTGCTCAAGGATGATACTCTACCACAAGAGTCACAGCTCCACTTCCAGCTTCTTTGGTAGTTTATTGGAGATAAGAGTCTCACAGACTTTATTTTGCTTGGACTGCCTTTGAACTGCACTCCTCAGACCTCAGCTTCCTGAGAAGCAAGGATTAGAGGTATAAGCCACCAGTGCCTGACCATATGACTTTCTTGTTTGATTCAAAGTTTTCCACAAATTCTAAGACTTTGGTACTCCAAAATATAAGGTTTATGGTTCGAAGCCAGCCCATATGAGACTCTACCTCCGAAATAACCTAAGTCTAATTTTATAATTACTCAGATTTAATTACTAATAACTACAGAATGTAAGTTTGCTTTTACTACCCAGTTTCCAGAATATTCATTAATCTTAGATAACCAACATTAAATGCAAAAATTTGCTTTTAGTAAAATCCTTTCATTCATTTTTATTCCTCTCATCCAGCAAATATCAGAAGTTGATTCTCTCCCATAACTTAAAAGTTTAACAGCAAAAAGAGACATATCATTTTTATTTTATTTCAAGAAACAGAGTTCTATGTGTCATACTTCTGCCAAGGATAGCAAAAAATTTTTTTTTCAATATCAAGAGAAATATAACCTAAACTGCTAATCACTCTCTTCCTGAATTGTCCCTTAGCTTCTGAGTCTCCTGGTTCTCCTCAACTGCCTCTGCACTCCTTCCTGAAGATTTCTCTCTTCCTTTTGCTTAGCTGTAGCAGTGGCTTTAGCCATCTTTTCCCTCTGTTAGTGAGTAGCCATGTAGTTTAACTGGGTCTGAGGGGGTTTTCTGGAACATGAACTATGCTTGGTCATCTACTTCTATGTGTTCTCCTTGGTCTGTTTTATTCATGTTGATGGCTTCATCCATCCCTGACATCATCATCATTTGCTCCAATCACCAAACCTGGTGTCATTGCTCTGAATGTCTCCCTATCCAGTGAGTGGCCAAGTCTCAATCAGCTCTTCCTCCTGAGTAATTCTTATCTCCATGACCCTTGAATCTCCTGACGGGGCTATTCCAATTCCAAGTGTTAAGTCCCCTTCTATCCCTTCCTTTTCCACTGTGGCCACAGTGATGTTTTAAAAATGCAAATCAGGTCATTTAGTCAGTACCATTTCCACTGTGTCCAAAATTCTAAACACTCTTAAGAGTATTAAAAAAGGGCTGGGAAGATGGCTCAGTGGTAGAGTGCTTTCCTGCATGCATGAGGCCCTGGGTTCGATTCCTCAGCACCACAAAAGAAAAAAGAAAAAAAAAGCCGGAAGTGGTGCTGTGGCTCAAGTGGTAGAGTGCTAGCCTTGAGCTGAAGAGCTGAGGGACAGCGCCCAAGCTCAGAGTTCAGGCCCCATGACTGGAACCCCCTCCCCCCAAAAAAAGTTGTTTGCAACCACTAAATTTTGAGGGGATTTATTATCTGCAGCAATAACAAGCTGAGCAATGTGAACTAGATTAACAAAGTTTTGGCCTTCCAGGAGCATATATTCTAGTGAGAGAAGACAAGTACAATAAAAAGAAAATACCAGACAGTAGTAAGAATTATCAAGTGCTAGACAAATGGATACCTATATTGATACAAATCAAATTGCACTCTTTCCTTACACCAGGCATGAAAAAATAACTCCCAATTATTCCTAGAAGACATGAGTAATACAAATTCCATTCCTCATTTAAAAAGTGCCTTGAACTAATAATCTGAAAGTTTTAGTGTAGTCTTAATATGAATTTTTTTTAGGTTAGCAAGCATATAATCTGAAAAAAACTTGAATATAGTGACAATTAGCAATTATTAAAGAAATTAGCATGACATGGTGGCTCATTCCTATAATCACAACTAATCTGGAGGTAGATTGGGAAGACAGTGACTTGAGGTCAACCCAGGAAAAAAAACAAAATTATCAGGACCCCCACCTTAATCAGTAAACCAGAAAGACTGGGCTGTGAAGGAAGTGGTAAAGCACTTCTAGCAATCACCAAAATAACAATAAAAATAATAATAGGAAGAGCTGGGCACTGGTGGCTCATGCTTGTAATCATAGCTACTCAGGAAGCTGAAATCTGAGAAGAGTGATTCAAAGCCAGCCCAGGCAGGAATGTGCTTGAGACTCTTACATCCAATCAACCATGAAAAAGACAGAAGTGAAACTGTGGCTCAAGTGGTAGAGCACTAGCCTTGAGCAAAACAGACCAGGGGCAGCACCGAGGTACTGAGTTCAAGACCCAAGGTGGGCATTAAAAACAAACAAAAAAACCCAACAATAATATGAGTATCACAGTAAAAGCCAAGCCAGGACTGAGCCTATCCAGTGACACCCTATCAAAAATTAAAGTGAAAAGGCTAAGGTGATAGCTCAAGTGGTCGAGCACTTGCCTAGCAAGTGCAAAGCCCTGCATTCAAACACCAATACCACCAAAAAATGGGCTCCAAATAAATCATTTAATTAAGTATAAGAGAAAAAAATACAAAACCCTTAGGAAAAAAACAAAAGGGGAGGCAGAAGGATCATGAGTTCCAAGCCAGCTTGGAGTACAGAGTGAGGTTAAGGCCAGCCTGGACAGCAAGTCCTTGAGTCAAAAGAAGAAAAAAGAAAGAAAGAAAGAAGAAAGAAAGGAAAGAAAGGAAGGAGAAAGAAAGAAAGAAAGAAGGGGGAGAGGAAGGGAGGGAGAAAGCGGAGAGGGAGGGATGAAGGGAGGGAGGGAAGGAGGGAGGGAGCAAGGAAGGAAGGAAGGAAATCCATAAGCATAGGTCTTTACAGCCTTCATAGGCTGCATCTAAAACGAAGACAAAAGAAAAAATAAGTTGGACACTTTCAACAATAACATTTGTACTTCAAAGGACAGCAACAAGCAAGTGCAATGACCACCTATGGAATAAGAAAAAGATTTTGTAAATCATTTATCTGGTCATAATCTTATATCCAGAATATATAAACAATTCTTAAAACTCAACAGTAAAAAGACAATCCAATAAAAATTGGTGAAATTTTGGGATAGGTATTTCTAAATGGCCAATAAACACATAAAACATCATTAGATATTAGAGAGAAACAAATCAAAACCAAGTCATGTACTGATGGCCATTCCTGTAATTCTAGCTGAAATCAGAAGGATCATGGTTTGAGGCTTACATAGGAAAAAAGCTCATAAGACCTCTTTTCAGGCACAGGTGGATGCAGTGGTATACACCTGTCACCATAGCTTTATGAGAACCTGAGGTCAAGAGGGCCCTGGTTCCACGTCAGAAAACTGGCAGAAAATTGCAAGACTACATGGAAGAAGGTGAGTGTGGTAGCATATACCCATAATCTCAGCTAAAAGTCAGACCCTGTTTCAAAAATAATCTGTGCAACTGGCACTAGTGGCTAACACCTATAATCCTAGCTACTCAGGAGGCTGAGATCTGAGGATTGCGGTGTTAAGCCAGCCCAGGCAGAAAAGTCCATGACATTCTTTCTCCAATAAACTACTCTGAAAAAATTGAAGTGGTGCTGTGGCTCAAGTGGTAGAGTGCTAGTCTTGAGCAAAAGAAGCTCAGGGACAGAGCTCAGGTCCTGAGTACAAGCCCCAGGACCAGCACAAAAAAATTACAATAAAACCCAGTAAAAATAGCCTGGGTATGGCAGTCCTAGAACTAGGAAAAAGTAGACAAGATAATGCATTATTATTTGGCCACAAAAAGGAATTAAGCAGGGATAAATGCAATAACTTGGACAAATCTTGAAAATATTATACTAAGTGAAAGAAATCAGATATGCAAGAGTATACATCCTATGATTTCATAACTAGTATAGGCAAATCTATAGACAAAAAGAAACTAATAGCCATCTAGGGATAGAAAGAGTAGAGGTTGGAGAAATGATGATGAATGACTATTAATGGATATTTGATTTATTTTGGGGTGATGAAAATATCTGAAAATGACTATGGTGATACTTGCATGACTCAATAAATATACATATATTATCATATATAATATATATATACATTATATAAATATATTAAAAATCATTAAATTGTATGCTTTAAATGGGTATAGTATGTGAACTGTATTTCAATAAATCTATTTTTCTTTTTTCAGTACTCAGGTTCCTGTGCTGGATAGGCAGGTACTCTTGAGCCATGCCTCTAGTCATTACTTCCAGGTAGAGATAATAGTACAGAAGGAGTTTACATATTGTTAATATAGTGAGAAAGCAAGTGGTATGGGATGAAGTTGAGAAGTCAAGTAGGGGTTAAGACACTGTAAATGCTATTAAAAACTATATGTAACCAGGCAAACATCATATGCATCTTTAGTTCATTTTAAGGAAATCCCAGTCCTAAATAAGCACCTTAAACTCCAACAGATGTATATAGTAACAGCTGCTACAACTAATTTTTTAAAAAGTCACTTATAAATGTCCATACCAAAAGTAACTGAGGGTTCTTGAATTTGGGTCGGAACTGGTTAGGAGCAATCTCAGTGAAAACCAGTCCGGCAGCTAGGCAAAATGGCTCAAGCCTGTAATCCTAGCTATTTAGGAGGCAAAAACTATGTGATTGTGTGTATGTGTGTGGTGGTGGTGGTGGTGGTGATGGTATCATGGTTCAATATTGGCCTGGGTAAAAAGAGGTTCTCCAGCTCCATCTCAACCAATAGCTGAGTACATTGGTATAAGCTTATTGCCCAGTGACACAAGAAACCACAAGTAGGAAGATCAAACTCAGTCCAGCCCAGGCATAATGTAAGACTTTACCTCAAAAATAATACAAAAAGGAGCTGGAGGTATGACTAAAGTGGTAAGATGTCTGCATAGTAAGTGTGAAGCTCTGAGTTCAATTTCTAGTATCAGAAACAAAAATAAGCCAACAGTTTCAGGACCTTAAACTGCCAAATGAGTCCCCTAGATCTGTCTAAATTAACCCAAATAAAGGCAAATCAAACTTCTCTAGAGCTCAAGGTCTTCCTAAGACTTGCCATGAAGCATGTTCTTATAACTCAAAAGAAATTTCCTCAGGCCATCCTTAGGAAGAAAGCAAACCAAAATGAGCATTTAACCTCCAAATATGTGTCCTCAGCTAGTTCACCAAATCTTCTCCTTAGGACATAAACAATAACCTGTATCTTTTGTTGCCTTGTGGGTTTTTTGTTTTTTTTTTTCCCAGAGCTGAGGACTGAACTCAGGGCCTTGCGCTCGCCAGGCAGGCACTCTTCCACTGACCTAAACCCCCAGCCCCAATAATCTGCATCTTTTAAAAAATATATTTTATTTTGAAGATACTGTACAAAAATAATCTGCATCTTTAAGGTAAAAAAAACTTGAAAATTATTTCAAAAACTTGGCTTCTCCCTTTGCCCTCAAGTTTCAGCAAGGAAAAATAACATATCAAAATTCAACAAGGGCCATGCATTGCCAACCTAAACACTCTCTTTTAGTTTTACTTAGTTTTTCTGTCTTACACCATTATATAGCTTGTGCCAAACAGCTGATGCCCTCATGGAAACATATGAGTAACAACCAAGGATGGGCCTAAGAAGCACTCAAGAAAATATAGTGAAGACATAAGACAACAGACATAAATCTGAGTTATAAACTGGACTGACTAGTCCACTTAATAAATCTGAAATAACAAAGTGATGTTAACCAGAGGCAGGCCTACAAATAAATCCAGTGAATTTATCACCATACATTTGTATACAAGCCCACCCATCTCCTAAAAGAGGCAAAAAAAAAAAAAAATCAAGGTAATAAAAACTAGTATTCTTTTCCAATTACCCAGGGAAACAGAAAAAAAAAAAAGTTGTCACCTAAGAAGTTATGTGCATAGTTAAAAACAATGAAAAAAAACTCATGTCATTAAAATTGGTAGAAAACTGGACTTACTGTTTTGCCTGATTAACATGAACCCCTAGAGTGTAGCTCAGCCATTTGTATGTCACCTGCAAGAAAAAACAATTCCTTAAGTTTTATTGACTCCAGAGTGTAAATCAATCACAAGGGCCCAATCCTAAAAACTCTTTATTCTTAGATGAGTATGCCTTATAATCAATGCCACTGTAGTTTAGAAGAACCATGTGAGCAAGTAGGACCAAGGTATTTCCTAAGAAGTTTGCTTAACAGACTAAGTAAGGAAAAACAATCTAAAAGGGCAAGCTGGATATACATACTCGGTATTCCCTGCTCTAAAACACTTCCAGTCAGGCACTGATAGCTCATCCCTGTAATTCTAGGTATCGAGCATCTAGGCCAGTCTGGGTAAGATCTATCTCCACATTAACTAGCAAAATGCCAGACTGGAGACGTGGCTCAAGTGGCAGAGAATCAGCCATGCAAGACTTAGGACCCGTAAGCACACAATTCCAATTCTAAACACTGAGCTTCCAACACAGAGAAGACTATTAAAATTTGGATAAAGGTGCCACACTTAGCATTAGTAGGAGACAAACTTAAGGTTCCAAAAGTCCCTATCCCTCACTAAGGACACATAAACATGTTACTTGGTCCCTCTTGCTTTTATATGCCCTTCTCTGTAAGGACTACCCAGTGCGCCTGGGTGCACAGTAGGCCCTCAATCATCCCAATTTCATTTGCCCAGGCTGCTCACAGCCAGCCACTCACTGGATTAACCCAGCGCCAGGGGGCCGGCCACGCCTCAATCAATATTTAAATTTCCAGGAAGAGGAAATGGTCGTGATCTTGAACAACAGGTCTCACAACCGGGAAAGGACTGAGTCTGTCACTGCAGATTTGGGACTCTGGATGCCCGAGTGTCGGGACGATCTTACAAAAATTCCCAGGCGACGCCCCTCCCTGGGGCCTGACCAGAAAGGCGGGAGTCGGGTGCCAAGCTGCCGGCACGCCCACCCCGGGCACGCGGCCCTCCGCCAGGGTCCTCGCTTGCCCCAGGGCACGAGGCACGCGACTGGCCGGCCTCCCCGCGGCCAGCTCCCCACGAGGCCGCAAACACCAGGGGTCAAGGCCCCGGCGGCCGGCCCAGGCCCGAAACCCCCTCGCAGGCCCGCCTTCTCCATTCTGGGCTCCTTACGATCTTGTTCTGGTCTGTGACGAACTCGTCTATGTTTTCCAGATAAAGCTGGTCTGCCATGGTGCTGCAGCGTTGAACCGCACCGACCCCTCTGACGGCCAGAACCACAGCTCCCGCCGGCGGGAAACCGACTTCGCTCCTTCCCGGGTCTCGGGTCGTTTCCTATGGTAACGGGGCCGACGCGCTACGGCGGCCGTAGGGGGGCCAAACTTGTCCTGACCGCGGAGCGTGCAGGCTGAGGTGGGCGGAGCTACGAAGTCGCGAACGACGGCATGAGGTGGGCGTGGTTATGCTCTTAGTCTTCTAGGTGCGCGGGCCAGGCTTCCGTATATTTATAGAGTCATGCAAGTATCACCATAGTCATTTTCAGATATTTTCATCACCCCAAAATAAATCAAATATCCATTAATAGTCATTCATCATCATTTCTCCAACCTCTACTCTTTCTATCCCTAGTTGGCTATTAGTTTCTTTTTGTCTATAGATTTGCCTATACTATTTATGAAGTCATAGGATGTATACTCTTGCATATCTGATTTCTTTCACTTAGTATAATATTTTCAAGATTTGTCCAAGTTATTGCATTTATCCCTGCTTAATTCCTTTTTGTGGCCAAATAATAATGCATTATCTTGTCTTCTTTTTCCTAGTTCTAGGACTGCCATACCCAGGCTATTTTTACTGGGTTTTATTGTAATTTTTTTGTGCTGGTCCTGGGGCTTGTACTCAGGACCTGAGCTCTGTCCCTGAGCTTCTTTTGCTCAAGACTAGCACTCTACCACTTGAGCCACAGCGCTGGTGGCTCACGCCTGTTAATAGTAGCTACTCAGGAGGCTCAGATCTGAGGATCATGGTTCAAAGCCAGCCCAGACAGGAAAGGCTGTGAGACTCTTATCTCCAATAAACCACTAAGAAGCTGGAAATGGTGCTATGGCTCATGCGGTAGAGCTCTAGCCTTGAGCTGAAGAGTGCAGGGACAGCGCCCAAGCCCAGAGTTCAAGCCCTACAACCAACAAAAACAAACAAAACATTTTCAAAAGAAGACTTGTTGGGGGTGTCAATGGCTCAGATCTGTAATTCTAGCTACTCAGGAGGCTGAGATCTGAGGATCATGGTTCTAAACCAGCCCAGGCAGAAAAGTCCATTCAGCATCAAAAAAGCCAGAAGTTGAGTTGTGACTCACATTTGGTAAAGTGGTAGCCTTGAGCACAAAAGCTCAGGGACAGTGTGCAGGCCCTGAGTTCAAGCCCTAAAATTATCACAAAAAGAAAAAAAGGCTTATTAGTTTTGTATATAGTTAAAAACCTTAACAATGACAACCTTCTGAGTTTATTTCTCATGTGTTTTTTACATACAGTAAAAGGACATGTTGTCTAGCTTAGTTCCAAGTTTTCCCTTTACTTCTAATTTTCAGGCTGGGTTAGTTATCTCCTTTGGGAAATGACTCAAGTGGCCTTTACTGCTTCTTCAGTACCTTTAATTCTGTGTGTGTGTGTGTGAGAGAGAGAGAGAGAGAGAGAGAGAGAGAGAGAGAAAGAGAGAGAACGCACATGCACATGCACCTTTCCTGGGGGCTTGAAGTCAGGACCTGGGCACTGTCCCTAAATTGCTTGCTTGCTTGCTTTTTTTTTTTTCTGAGCTCTTTTTACTCAGAGTTAGTGCACCATCACTTTGAGCCACAGCACCACTTCCAGTTTTCTGGTGGTTAATTGGAGATAAGAGTCTCTTGGACTTTCTTGCTGGGGCTGGCTTCAAACCTTGTGCTTCAGATCTCAGCCTCTTGAGTAGCTAGGATTACAGATGTGAGCTTTCTGGGCTTTCTTGTTCACCGCTAGCACTCTACCACTTAAGCCACAGCTCCACTTCTGTTTTTTTGTTTTGTTTTGTTTTTGGTGTTTAATTGAATCTCTCTTAACTTTCGTACTTGAGCTGGTTTTGAACCATGATCTTCAGATCTTAGCTTCCTGTGAGTAGCTAGGATTACAGGCATGAGCTACTAGCATTTGGCTCTAGATTTTGTTTTTGAGAACAGGATTTTGCTCCTTTGCCAGGATGGCCTCAAATCTGTGATTCTCCCACTCCACCTTCTGAACAGCTGGGATGGCAGGTGTACGCCATCGCTCCTTCCCCGCCTATAATTTAAATTTAAACACAATTATAGGTGTGTTTGCCACAACTCAACTGTATCACTGTCTCCAGCATTCGTCCCATCATTAACTGCATGTTTGAGGATGTGGCTCAAGGATGGACCCTCACCTACCAAGCACAAGGTCCTGGGTTTGATCCCAAACACTGCAAAACAAAACAACAGCAGCGGAAAAACCCCCAAAACCAAGAAAACCAAAACAACCCTCTATTGATTTTGTTTTTCATAGCAGTTCTGTTTTGTAAATACTAAATGGCTAAACTTTTGTTCAATCTCTCTCTCTCTCTCTCTCTCTCTCTCTCTCCAAAACTGAGACTCACACTCAGTATCTAAGGCTTGCTTTGCTCATGGCTGGTACTCTATGACCTGAGACATATCTCTAACTCCTCAGTTTTTGTAAGTGTCAGATAATAAAAATGTTTTTTAGGAGATGGGACTACCAAAGGACAAATTCTTCTCAGACAATCTTATTCATTCATTCTTTAGTTGGGTTTTTTTTTTTTTTTAGTTCTTTCTGTGAACTTGAGTACTTTCTGTGAATATATATTCCAATTGAAGACTTATTTAGTGCTGATTGGAGGCAGATAAGTGAACAGACAGATGGCTTAAAGACCATATTATAAGACAGGAAATGAGCAGAAGGCACCAAATTGGAGATATCCAATAAGCCATGTCCCCTGTGGAACGTGTCTATGCTTAGATTCTAGCTGAGACAGGGAAAGTATACAATTTATAGATTGTAACCGGCTATCACTCACCCAGAGTCAGAGCTGAAGGTAGACCTCCTGGGAACACCAGCAGTTCGGGGGCACAAAAAGGAGGAAATGTCTAAAAAAGAGAAGTGAAAGGGAATAGCCCTCAGAGGTTCTTTTTGTTTTCAGTGTGGAAGCGAAAGTGAGTTTTTCTGAGAGAATCGCCAGCTGTGTCATCTGTCCATCCTCCTAGCGGAATTGGGTAGACATTGAAAGGAATGCCTTGGATTTGGCCATTAGGAGGTCTCTGGTGACCTTGGCCAGAGAAATAAGAGGTACACTAGCCAGAGTGCAGTGAGTCAAGAAGTAAGGAAGGGCGAGGCACCGGTGGCTTATTCCTATAACCCCAGCTATTCAGGAGGCTGAGGTCTGAGGATCGAGGTTTGGAGACAGCCCAGGCAGATCAGTCTGTGAGACTCTTATCTCCATTCAACTACCAAAAAGGCCAGAAGTAGAACTATGGCTCAAAGTGCTACCCTGGAGCAATATAAGCTTAGGGACAGCACCCAGACCCTGAATTCAAGTCCCAGGACTGGAACAAAAATGGAGTGAGGATGAACAAGAACTGAAGACAGGGCAACACAACTCTGATCATGAGGAGGTGGTAGAAGCGAGGAGGATCAAGAAGTTCATATGCATCTGTGTAAGCAACAGAAAGAGGAAACGCTGCCATAGGCATTTGTCTTAGAAACCAGCAAGACAAGCATTCTCCATTTAGTCTTCAGCAAGGGGCACTGACTGCAGAAACAAAGGCCATACAGAGATCCTTGGTTCCCATAGCCTGAGACTTCTTCAAAGACCTTTTCAATCCTGGATTCCCAGCCTCCTACTTGGCCAAAGCTACAATGGGATAGGTTCTTGGTAAATATTTGTTGACTGATAACTGAATGGATGAAATTGAATTTTAAGTACTGTTTTGCTATATGGTTCCTTTTGAAGAACTATAGTGCTGTTTGTGGAAGGTGTTGTCCACTTTTCCTTCCACCACTGAAATTGTTATATAGTCTTATCAAGGCAAGCATTATTGATACCCTAACTGAGAAAAGCTTTCTTCAAAGGCCCACTGACCAGAAATGGTGGAGGGAGGCAGAGGGAGAAGTTCAGGAATAATATATAGAACCAATCTGAGGTTCCAACCCAGCTGAGACCGGAAAGTCACACTGCTTTTGGAGACCCCAAAGGAAGGCTTCAAATGCTACTACACACACGGGCTTCACACACTGAATTTTAATAAATGCACTGTCTTACCTTTCTATATTTTCTTCTAAGACTATGGAGTCAAAAATCAGATAGTCAATGTTCCCAAACTGACTCTTCGTTTCCTTTTATTCTCTCCCCCTCAGGGAGATTTCTCCATGATACCATTAACCTTCTTATGTCTGCCCCATTTCAGACCTTCCTTATCATCAGTCTTGTTTCCTTTAAGTTGTCTTTCTGCTTAAAAAAAAAAAAGAAATTCATGACCAGTGTCGAAGCTCACACTTGTAATCAGAGCAATTTTGAAGGTGGAGAATGGAAAGATCTTGGGTCAAAGCTAGCCTAGGCAAAAAGTTCATGAGACATCCTCAACACACACACACACACACACACACACACACACACCATCTCAATCAATACAAGTTGAGTGTGATGCTACATGCCTGTCATCCCAGCTCCAGGAAGCATAAATAGGAGGACTGCAGTCTGGGAAGGCCGAAGCATAAATGAAAGACCTTACTAGAAAAATAACTAAAGCAAAAGGGTTGGAGGAACTGCTCAAGTGGTAGAGCATCTTCTTAGCAAGAATGAGGCTCAATTTGAGCCCTGTTGTCACCAAAAAGAAAATTCATGTCCCTCTTTCTCTGGCCTCATCTCTGTTCCAAACAGCCATGACTTGCCCTATTCCAATCTATCTTTGTTGTTGTTACTGGGGCTTGAACTCAGGGCCTGGGCACTGTTCCTGAGCCATTTTGCCCAAGGGTAGCACTCAACCACTTTGAGCCACAGCTCCACTTCCAGTTTTTGAGAGGTTAATTGGAAATAAGTGTCTGACAGGGACTTTTCTGCCAGGGTTGGCTTTGAACCGTGATCCTCAGAGCTCAGCCTCCTGAGTTGCTAGGATTATAGGCGTGAGCCACCAGCGCCCTGCTCCAGTCAATCTTTTTTTTTGTTTTTTTTTTGGGGGTCTGGTTGTGGGGCCTGAACTCTGGACCTGGGCGCTGTCCTTCAGCTCTTCAGCTCAAGGCTAGCACTCTACCACTTGAGCCACAGCGCCACTTCTGGCTTTTTTCTCTTTTTTTGCTTATGTGGTGCTAAGGAATCGAACCCAGGGCCTCATGCATGCAAGGCAAGCGCTCTACCACTGAGCCACCTTCCCAGCCCCTCCAGTCAATCTTTAACACCACTTTTAAGATGATATTTCTAAAATACAGATCTGATTGTGTTTCTCCCTGCCTAAAATCCCTCCATAGTTTGGCAGTTCCCTATGGGTTTCAGGATAAAGGCTTAATTTTCTTAGCAGAGAGGGAATGTTGAAAGCCCTTCACTTCTGTTCAGATTCTGGCTTTATGACCATCGGCAAGCCACCTAATCTCTCTCAGCTTCAGTTTTATCATCTGTAAAATAAAAATAATAATCAGACATTGAGTTTGAGATATTAGTAGAATACCATGCTAATAATTAAACAACACCTCTCATTTGGATGGTGAGTCATAGAAGTTCACTAAGCTTTTTATCACATCTGATCAACTCTGCTAATAAACAGAGATTGTTTAGCATAGCAGTTTTGACAGGTTGTAAAAATGGCTACAAATTATTCCCTTCCCTTTAACTTACACCTTTTGAAAGTGCCCTTCCACACTGACCCTGGTAGCATAAAGGTTTGCTATGGCTAGAACTATGCTTGTCATGGAGACGTGTTCTTCTCTTATTATACCTGGAATCCTAAAACCACCAAACAATGAACATAAGCTAGACTGATGGAGGACAGGAAACCACTGGAGAAGAATTAACAAATATGTGAGCAAGGTCATGCTAGATTATCCAGCCACCAACCAACTCACCAGGACCTTTGTGGGAGCCAGCAGAGATTAGCTAACTTGTCCAATACCAGAATGTGGCTGTAGTATTCTACTGAACAGTGGAACTGTAGTCTAAGAAGAAAAATGATTATTATTTTAAACCTATGTTTCAAGGTAAGTCATTTTAGAGCAAAGGCTAGAGTGAGAAAGAGAATGACAGAGAGAGAGAGAGAGATTTAGATTTAGAGAGATTTAAGAGAGATTTAAATCTTGGAGTTTAGCTAGGTGCTGGTGGCTCACACCTGTAATTGTAGTTACTCAGAACACTGAGATCTAAGAATTGAGGTTCAAAGCCAACCCAGGCAGGAAAGTCCACGAGTCTCTTCTCTCTAATTAAACACCAGGACAAAAACCAAAACCTAGAAGTAGAGCTGTGACTCAAGTGGTAGAGTGCTAGCCTTGAGCAGATAAGCTCAGAGATAGTGCCCAGGCCCTGAGTTCAAGCCCCAGGACTGGCACCAAAAAAAAAAAAATCTTGGAGATTAAACAATCTGGCTTTGCATTATAGCGCTGTCCTATGTGGCTCTACTTTTAGAGCTTTAGTACCTCCACTTGAACAGCAGGGGTGAGGCCAGTGCCCATACCTTGGGATCACAAGGACTCAGTAAGATGATTGACGTCAGACATCGGCTTCTACACAGCTTGGCTCAGCATAAAGGAGAGCATTGTTTCCATTGCCCCTTTGTTCAGATGAGTGAAATAAACATGAAAAAAGAATGAATCCTGAGGTGTTTCATGACTTTTCCCAGGTCGCACAGACATAAACTAGTTGCACTTAGGACCCAGACTTCCTGGTCCCCCACCCATGTAGAATTCTTGATAGCCTAGTGGGGGGTGGGCAGCTGGGGTTAAGGAGGAACATTTAGTATCCACCTGGCTCATGAACTCCCTTGTATCTTGATTTCATAGCAAGTCAGAGCAGGCTGGAGTTGTTGGACTTTTTATTTGATTTTTTATTGTTATTATAAAAGTATATACAAAGGAGTGACAGTTACATAAGTCAGGTAAAGACTATGGACAATGCCACCCCTTCCTTAGCTCTCACAGTTTTTCCCTCGGGACTTTTTTTAAAATTGCTTTTCTTCCTTTTATTTGCTGTTCCTCTTCGTAATCTGGAGTTAATGAGTAATCAAACTGACGTTTTTATAAAAACAATTCAGTAGTATGAAGTCCCACTCCATCATTCGTCTCTGTTCCCATTTTACCCATCTTTTCTGCCTGTACTGATTGTGTGTGTGTGTGTATGTGGGGTGTGTGTGTGTGTGTACACACGCGTGCATGTACATGTACACACAGTGAGCCTGGGGTTTGAACTCAGGCCCTGAGTATTTATGCTAAAGGCTAGTTCTCTATCACTTGAGCCACAGCTCTACTTCTGGCTTTTTTGCTGGTTAATTGGAAATAACAGTCTCATGAACTTACCTGCCCAGCTGGCTTAGAACCACAATCCTCAGATTTCAACCTTCTGAGTAGCTAGGATTATAGGCATGAGCCACCAGCTTTTGGGTTGGAAGTTTCTCTTGATAAGTTATCTAGTTATCTAGTTACTGAGTAGCCAGCTCAAGTCTTATTGGAAGGCCTTTATGGGGGTGCCAGGTGGCACTTTCATAAAGGACTGCTGGGTACATACCACAAATGAACAGCAGATGGCAGAGTCACCCCTCCTTTGCTATTTCCTACAAGAAACTGCTGCTGCCCCTTCAACTTGAAGAGAAAGCCAGGATCTCAACAGCCAACCAGAAAATAGTCTATGGCACGAATTTTAGTTGAATAAACTGCCTGGGTATAAAGAATAAGAAATCTCTCACTAAAATAATATTTGTGGCTTTTATTTATTTATTTTTGAGATGGAGTCTTGCTACATAGCCCAGGTTGGCCTTAAACTCTCAATCCTGTCAGCTTCAGGAATGTTGGGATTACAGGTATGTATCACCACACCTGGTATGGTTGGAATCCTCTGTCAAGCCATATGCTCTACCATGAGCCAAAGTCTTTGTCATTATGTTCTTCCTAACATAAGCCACATTGTTTTACCATTGAATAATTTGATGGATGCCTATGCTCTTATTTTTGAAAATATATTTCTTATAAATGAAATATCTCTTGATCATATCTTCAACAAAAATTGGAAAGTTAAGACCCAAAGTGAGAGGACTAAAAGTTTTTTTTTTTTTAAAAGGCAAGGGAAGGTAAGAGAAGAACACAATTCTTCGTGAAAATGGAGTGTGCACAGTGTGTCTGTGTTGCTGGGACATAATCTGCAGCTTCATTACAAAAAATAACACAGTAAGAACCAGAAAAAGGAGAAGTAGAAAGTGGGGGTGAAAGCTCAAGAAAATTGAAACAAAAATTCTTTCTTCCCAATGCAAATAAATGTGTCTATTATACAGTTAGTTAAAAGGAAGCATATTATCAGTGAACAAACTGAAGTTGGATATGTGAAACAGTAACACCCTCTGGAGGCATTTGATGTGGTTTCTTTTTGTTTTTGTTGCCAGTACTGAGTTTGAACTCAGGGCCTTGTGATCATTAGATAGACTAGTACCCTACCACTTGAGCCTAATCCCCAGTCCTGGCTGGAGGCATTTGAGATCACACTCTCTAATTCAGCCCCTCTTCTCTGTGGTCCCCAAACTTCACATTGTTCGCTGTTTCTAGTTCTTCCTCCTCACCCTTTTCCTCTTCCTCCCACTACTCCTTCTCTTCCTCCCTTCCCCTCCTCCTCCTTCTACGTCTGGTAGTCCTGGGGCTTGAACTCAGAGTCTTGCTCTTACTAGGCAGGCTCTTTACCACTTGAGCTGTATTACCAGTCCTAAGCCCTACTGTTTTTGGATGAGACAGCTGAGGCTCAAAGATGGGGTTTCTTGCCCAAGATCAAAAATCTCCAAAGTGATAAAGCAGACATTAGAAATCATGTCTCTAGGGCTGGGAAGGTGGCTCAGTGGTAGAGTGCTTGCCTTGCATGCCTGAGGCCCTGGGTTCGATTCCTCAGCACCACATAAGCAGAAAAATCCGGAAGTGGCGCTATGGCTCAAGTGGTAGAGCGCTAGCCTTGAGCTGAAGAGCCAAGGGACATCGCCCAGGCCCAGAGTTCAAGCCCTCATAACCGGCAAAAAAAAAAAAAAAGAAAGAAAGAAAGAAAGAAATCATGTCTCTAGGCTCCATACCCTTTGCTTCTTCTATATATCCTGTGACTACAGAGCTTAGAGGATCAGGGCTGAGGGAAAGAACATGAAGTTGGCACAGGGAGCCTTAGGTTGTAGTTCTAGCTGTGCTACCAACTGATGTGTGACCTTAGGCACTGAGGGTAACTTGGAAATGTGTCCAAGTAGCCAATAATAGTTCTGTGCTGGGGCTCAAAATTAGTCCAGGGAGAAGGAATATAAGCCTCAAGTCTATCTGATATAAAAATGAAATACACTTGTGCTCAAGAGATATAGCACCTGTCTACCACGCACAAAACCCTGAGTTTAATTCCCAGTACCAAGGGGGAGGGGGGTGGAATGGAAGAAATGAAGGAACGAACCAATGGTTCATGCCTGTAATCTTAGCTACTCAGGAGGCTAAGATCTGCACGATCCAGGTTCAGGTCAGCCCAGGCAGAAAAGTTGACTAAACTCCATCTTCAAAATAACTTGCAGGGACTGGGGATGTAGCTTCGTGGTAGAGTGCTTGCCTAGCATACATGAAGCCCTGGGTTCAATACCTTAGCACCACATAAACAGAAAAAGCCAGAAGTGGCACTGTGATTCAAGTGCTAGAGTTATAGCTTGAGCAAAAAAAACCTCAGGGCCCAGGCCCTGAAGTCAAGCCCTAGACTGGCCAAAAAAAAAAAAAAAAAAAAAAAAAGCATAAAGCAGTCTTCTAGAGCACATAAAACCTCATTATGTTAAAGTATAAACATAGTAAGCCTTTATCTTGATACATAACAATTTTGAAATTATGTTGGAACATTTATAACAAATTATATATTAGGACTCAAGTATTAATCAATATTGGGAATAATGCAAACAAGTCAATGTTATGCATCCTTACATTCGTATTAACACACTTAGCTGCTATCAGGAAGGCAAAGGTAGTTTCACTTCCTGAAATGCCATTTGTGAGGTGCAGAACTCAAGCCCAGTAATGGGCAGGGCGGTAGAGCATTTAGCTTACTAAAGTAAAAGCCTAATTTTAATTTACCATTTCTAAATAGAACAAGATTTTTCCTTTGATTTTGTGCAGCACAACTTCCTCTCTCACTCTCATCTCCTTCCCTTCCCTTCTCTCTCTTAATCTTTTTTCCTATCCCTTTCGTTGTTTTCTCTGTTTCTTTCTCCTTTACTTTCTTTCTTTCCTCCCTTCCTTCTTTCTTTCATTCTTTCTCTTTTTCTCTTTCTTTCTTTCTGAAATTTCAACGCAGGGTTCTATTCTTGTTAAATGCTTTACCACACCTCCAGCCCTTTTTGCCTTGATTACTTTGATATAGAGCCTTGCTCAGGCCTCAATCTGGACTAAGATTCTTCTATTTTACACTTCCCTCCATAACTGGAGCTACAGGCACCACTGCCTCTAGCTATTAGTTGAGAACGGGTCTGTTGAAAGTTTGCATGGGCTGTCCTCAAACCATGATCCTTCAGATCTCAGCCTTGGGTAGCTAAGATTACAGGTGTGAGCCACCATGACCAATCCGCACAAGTTTCTTAATCGAAGTTCTAAGAAAATGTACCTACTTGACTGAATCTGAAGCATGAAAGAATGTGGCATAATAGCAGAATAGCAGAACTTCCCATACAATCAAGCTTGGCAGAAAGTGGGATTTGGCAAGCAAAAGTCAGTAGAAATCACTAGGTCTTAGGATCTTAAATGCCGAATCAGGGAGTTTGAGATTAATCCTGTTAACTATGAGTATTATTATTATTATGCTCACCTTTGGTGCTCAGCTCCACCCAGACCTGAGCCCCTCCCATCCCTGGAGTTCCCTCCTGGCCCCTCCCTCTCTCCACCCAGACCCACCTGAAATCCCACCTGAGCTCACTTCCTTCCCTCAGACCCCTCCTGCTAGCTGGATGGTGTAGGATGCCATGTGCTCCCTCTTGGGGGAAATATGGCTTCTCACCTTTCTCCTGTGCCTGCCTGCCTCTGCATGGTCCCCTGGGATGGATGTGTGGGACCCTTCAATGAGGATCTAGAGAAGTGATGTATTTATATCTGAATGTTAAATGTGTAGCTCCGAGGGCCAGAGATGTAGTTCCATACTAGAGTGTGGGGTTAGCATGCCTAAGGTTCAATCCCCAGCACCAACCAAACCAAACCAAACCAATCCTAGGTACTTGGGAGGCTGAGGCAGGAGGATTGTGTAAGCTCAGAAGTCTGGGACCAGCCTAAACAACATTGAGACTCTATCTCTTATTGTTCTGCAACAATAAAATACCACCACGTATTCATTAGAGTAGCTATACAAAAAAGACAAGCAATATCAAGTGCAAATGAGGACATCAAAGCAACTGGAACTCTTGTGCATTCTGACAGAAGTGCAATTGTTATAACTACTTTAGACAACAGTTTGATGATGTGTACTAAAGTTGATAACACACATGCCTGCATAATCATTTCCTTTCTATTTTTTATCAAACACCATGTGCAAGATGATCTATAGCAGCACCATTATAATGGCTCAAAACAAAATTCAAAATGTCCATCAGTAGTTGAGAGGATAAAGACATTGAGATAAAATCAAGCATTGGAATATTATATAGCAATGAAAATGCTACTTACAATGACTAGAGTGAACCTTACAAATTAATGAAAGTGAAAAAAACTAACATCATCTTCAAAAAGTCCAAAACCAGGAAAATTTGATTGATCAATCAACTGATTGCTGGTATTTGGGCTTGAACTCCAAGCCTATGTACTATTGCTTACTTAGCCTTTTTCTCAAGGCTGATACTCTACCACTTGAGCCACAGCTCTACCAGCTTTTTGCTGACTATCTGGACCTACAAGTCTAACAGAACTTTCCTGTCCAGGCTGGCTTCAAACCTTGATCCTCAGATCTCAGGCTCCTGAACAGCTAGGATCACAGGCATTACAGGTCCCCAGCAGCAAACCTGATTTATAATGGTAGAAATCAAGATGGTGGTTACCTTTCCACTGTGAAGAAGATGGGATGGGCCCAGACAATCCTTTGCAATACTGGTAGTGGTCCATTTCTCCCCATGGCTGGTAGTTGCAAGGTGGAGCACTTTCCAGAAATTCATTGTATTCGACAATTATTTGTGCACTTTTGTATGAATACTATATTCCATTGAAAAGATTCCATTGTCAAAGAAAAAGTTTAATAGTGGAGGTCCAGTGGTGGATCACTTTCCTAACAGGCACAAGGTCCTGACCATAAGCATGCACACACACACACACACACACACACACACACACACACACACACATACTCCTTAATCTATGAAACTGCGTTCCAGCCACCATGTGGGTTATAAGGAGTAATTACTCAGGCAGAGAACCTAGCAGGAAGGCTGATGAACTAGTGGAGGTGCCTGTTGTTTTTTTCTTCCTTTTTCTTTTTTTCATTTCTATGGGTGACAGCTGACATGTTAAATACAATTTGGTGACTTTCAGGCAAGTGAGCTAAGCTGTTGGGAGAAGAGTGACAAATGCAAGAGGGCACCACAGGTAAAAAATTTCCAAATGACTACATAAATAACAATCAAGGTTTGGAAATCTTTTCCCATTCCTACTCCCTCCCTGAAACCAATGCGGCCATAGTAACAAATAGATAAAGGTCAGAGAAGGTGGGTCATCCGATTCCTTAACCCCTGAGAATATTTCCCCCTTCTGCTAATTCATCCTCTTTTCCTCCATCCCTTCCAAACCCTGAGTTCAGGACAAGAATATCACACATCCTTTCCCAGACATTTGGTCTTCATTTCTTTCCTCCTCTTTTGCGTCACCTAAGTCCTTCTGGATCCCAAGGAAAGGAACTGAGGGCCTGGGGCCCAATGGCGAGAAAGGAGCCTTTGCAGAAGGTCACTATCCATTGGGCAGAAAGGATCCATGCTCCAGAGCACAGTATGCTGAGCACTTGGAGGCTGGGAAGTCAGCCAGTGTTTCATCTTTTGTTTTTTCCTCCTGGGGCTTCCTCTCCCAGAGGTGGATGGAGAAGGGTCATGGGGGACATCCTGACATCTACAAATAAACCTTTCCCTTGTCATTGGTCAGGCAGTGCCTCCAGGACAGACAGACCAAGTCCACATGCAGAAACAGTCTAGACAACAATGAAACCTTCAAAGGAAATTTACCCATTCCATCACAGTTCCCCACAAGAGAAGGCAATGCTTTGCCCTCTGTCTCAGAAGCCAAGACTGATGGATCACTGTTAAGGTGTGAGGTGGAGTTAGATGAAGAAATCCCAAAGAATGAGAGAGCTACTGTGATTCCCCAGTACATTAGGAGCTCAAATACACACTTACTAAATCCATGAGCATATCGAGAGCAGCTGGTTCATTTCCGTGAGCCAAAGGAGCTAGGCTCAGAATGGCAAAGAGTTTCTCAAGTACACACAGTGAACTGCTATCAGATGCCAGACTAGGGATCAGAAATGCTCCATTTCCACCAGTTTTCCTGCTACTGGTGATAGCAGTACACAGAGGAGGAAGAGCTAGCTGGTGTCTTACCTCAGAGCACTGGCTACGTGGCTGCATCCTGAACTTTGGGGATCAGAGGGTATGAAGTTTGGCCAGGCTCCAGTGGCTCACACCTGTAATTTTAGCTACTCTGGAGGTTGAGATCTGAGGATTAACATTTGAAGCCAGCCTGCCACCCTACAGGCTCTGCCTCCCAAACAGGTGGAATTTACTGGTATACATCACCATGCCTCACTTGATCAATGACTTTAGAAAAAAGACTTGTCCTCAGAGGAATCTCATGGACGACCCTATGGCCCCAACAAAAAGAACAACCAACTTACTGCGAGTTTACAACCTGACTTGGAAGATAAGGCTTTGGCTTTTCAGGAAAGTACTATTGGACACTCTAGGGAGATCCCCCAAAGGATCTAAAACCTTTAAAAAAGATTGGTTAGTTTTGATTTGGGTTGTTTTACTTTATTTCATTTGTGGGGATGGAGCCAGGGCCTCATGTACAGGAAGTGCTGTACCAGGAGCCACACCACCAGCCCAAAGATTGGTTTGGGACATCTGACCGCTGCAGCAGCAGCAGCGTGTAACTGATGTCCCTTCCCTTCATCTTCTCTCCTTCTGGGAGGCAGTGGTGGGCTTACCTTGAAACAAATGATGCTTACATTTTAGAACTCCTCATTGCATAGGCCCTTTATTTTTTATTTTTATTTTTTGGGTCCAGTCGTGGGGCCTGAACTCTGGGCCTGGGCGCTGCCCCTCAGCTCTTCAGCTCAAGGCTAATGCTCTACCACTTGATCCACAGCACCACTTCCGTTTTTTTTCTTTTTGTTTATGTGGTGCTGAGGAATCGAACCCAGGGCCTCATGCATGCAAGGCAAGCACTCTACCACTGAGCCACCTTCCCAGCCCCTGCATAGGCCCTTTAGATCTATAAATTTTGTATTATAAATTATATTCCTTCTATTAAAATGTGTGTTACTTTTCTATTAACATATAACTAGCAACCACAAACATCACAATTTTTGGTGATGTTGTCAGTTATGTCACCTAGTTGTTGTTGGCTCTTGTCTGTAATCCTAACTACTCAGGAAGCTAAGATCTGGCAGATCTTGATTTGAAGCCAGTCTAGGCAGAAAAGTCTGAAAGACTCCATAGCCACTTAACCAGCAAGAAGCTAGGCTGGAGGCATGGCTCAACTAGTAGAGTAACCAGCAGTGAACAATAAAGTAAAATGAGGCCCCAAGTTCAAGCCCTGGAACCAGAAAGAAAAAAAAAATCTAGTCTGAGAATCTGAATCCAAACTCAGTACCACCAAGAAGAATAAATAAAAAATAATATAATAAATAATAAAAAATAAATAAAAAAGACTAATACCTCTCCACCCTCTGACTTCCTCTGGTTCTCCATCTGATCATCACTGTGGAGTATACATCCAAGAGGATCCTCATTCAGAGCCAGTCAGCATGCCAGCACTATGCTCTAATGAGCTAAATAAACTAATTTTATCTGTTCAGTGCTTTGGATATTTTGTGACAGCATAAAAAATGGACAACTAAATTCAAATAATATATACATTGTATGAGCTAATACTGCATCTTTCTCTAAGGATACCACCCTAAGTCATCATTAGAGTTTTAATAAGTGAATTTCTACCTTGTATGATGTGATGTCTCTACACCATCTATCACCAATGATGTGGTCCTCACAGTTAACCAGATGGTGAATGGCCCTACTTTGAAATCCCTTTTTCTTACCAGGCACCAGTGGCTCATCCTTGATATCCTAGCTACTCAGGAGGTTGAGATCTGAGGTTGTGGTCTGAAATCAGCCCGGGCATGAAAGTCCATGAGACTCTTATCTCCAATTAATCACAGAAAAATAACTAGAAGTGGCACTGTGTCACAAGTGGTAGAGCACCAGCTTTGAGCAAAAAGAGCCCAGGGTCCAGAGCTCAAGCCCCAGGACCAGAAACAAACAAACAAACAAATAAATAAATAAATAAAACATACTAAAATAAAATCCCTTTCTCACTTGCTTTTTTTACTTTGCTTTGCACCAATTTGCACAGACTGAATTCTCCAGATTATGAATTTGGTGTGCAAAATATTGACCTAGGATTCACATCTGTGGAAGGGGAAAAAAGGAAGAAAATCTAGGCAGAGGAAAAGCTTAAATGCTCTGCTTATCTATTAAAGCTTCTGCCAATACATGGGGACCTCAGGAACATTTCTAATGCATCTGAGTTATCCCATGGTACTCAAATTGCCAAGTGCTCCCCATGCTTTGCTCATTCAGACCTAACAGGCTACCCTAGGAAGTGCAATGCCTTGGATACTTGGATAAGCAGCTAGAGATGTAGAGCATCCCTGCGGCACCCCCTGAAGGAACTGCCAACTAGAAGTTGTCTTGCTGGAAGAACTCCCATAAATTGGGTCAACAAGTTTGTTTGACAATTTGTTTGTTTGGTTTTGTTTTACAAAGTGATGACTGTCAAAAGCATAAACAATGTATAGGAGAAACTCTAGGGATAGTGAAGCTAAAATCTTTCACCAGAAGAGACAAGGACAAGGAAGGTCTCTAAGTCTGTTTTTCACTCCTTTAATAAAATACCTGAAGCAGGTTATTTTTTAAAGAAATGATATTTGTTTTGGCCCATGGATCTTGAGATGCAAAGTCCAGAGGACTCATCTAGTGATGACCTTCTTCTAGAAGAGACCCAAGGGGCACAGAGTGTAACATACAAGTGACAGGGAGCATGTGTGCCTGTGTCAGTGTGCCAGGTCTCTACCCTTATAGACCCACAAATATTCTATCATGGAACCATCATCCTAATGGCCTTAAATAAAGCTAACCACTTTCCACAGGCCTCACCTCTAAATACCATAGGTATTAATTTTTTGCTTTTAAATATAACTTTATTGTTGTTATTATTAAGGAGCTTACAGAAGGGTTACCATTTCATAAGTGAGGTAATGAGTAGTTTCTTTGTGGGCAATGTCACCTCTTCCTTTGCTTTCCCCCAGTTATCCTCTTCCATCTCGGCCCATAAGCTGGGTAGTTCATTTTCTACATAGTGTCTACTAAGTACCATGCCTGCATTTGCTCATCCTCCCTCCCTCCATTTCTGTGTCCCCCCTATGCTCCCCTCAACAGATAGGAAGAAAAAATAAAATAAAACAAAACAAATGCCATCACCACCACCACCCCAAAAATGGTTCCATTTCCTATAATTTGTTTTAATAAATAGTATTGTATATTTGGTATTCATTGCTGTGACAAATACCTGAGAAAACAACTTAAGGTAGAAATGATTCGTTTGGGCACACATGCCTGTGCTGGAGGCTTCCTCTTTCTTTTCACTGTTATTCTCTCTGGGCCTATTGGAAAATACCTTGCACATCCAGAGAATGTCTTCCTCCTTAGTTAATGGTTCTGGAAACTAGCTCCCAGACACACCCAGAAGCATGCCTTTGGAGATGAACAAGAGGAGATCATCAATGAAATTGATGAACATGATCAGCTGTCACAAACTTCTACAGGAATGGGGGAAGGGTGGTATTTAGGTATGGTTATACTAAACCATAGCAGAATTGCTACTGGAAGTGGGAAGGAGAAAGCCATGCAAAGAAAGGTGTACAACTTGAGGGAGCCAAGGAATGCTCATTCTAATCTCAGCCTCTTTCCTCCAGTCTTCTATTGATACCAGAAGCCAGAGGTCATGGCACTCTATTGGCTTAAACCAGGTAGATCAGCCTCCTAGAAAAAACAAGCAGCATGGGGACAAGTGATATGTGGATTTTATACATTAAAACAAAGTAATTTACCACTTGGGGAAGATAGTACAGGAAGTCTTTGCAGATCCCTCTTTTACAATGAAAACTCCGTAATTAAAAGAAATGATTAACTATTTGAAGTGTAAAACTTTCCTAAGGCATATAACAAATGAAAAAAAATGTGTATTCAAGAAAGTATATTAGGTCTGGGTTCTGGTGGCTCATGTCTAGCTTCTCAGCAGACTGAGATCTGAGAAAGATCAAGTGAAGCCAGATCAGGCAGACAAATCTGGAGGGCCAGCAAGAAGTCAGAACTGGAGGCATGGCTCAAGTGGCACAGCACTGAATGAGAGCTTGAAGCCCTGAGTTCAAGCCTCAGTGCAGGCACGCACACACGCAATAGAGTTGAAGGCTTGAGTGCTAGCGTGCCTACCTAACAAGCACAAGGCCCTGAGTTCAAACCCCAGTGCTGCGAAAGAAAGAAGGAAAGAAAGAAGGAAGAAAGAAAGAAAGAAAGAAGGAAGGAAGGAAGAAGGGAGGAAGGAAGGAAGGAAGAAGGGAAGAAGGAAGGGAGGAAGGAAGGGAGGAAGGAAGAAGGGAGGAAGGAAGGAGGAAGAAAGCAAGGAAGGAAGGAAGCAAGGAAGGAAGCAAGGAAGGAAGGAGAAAAGAAAAGAGCTTGGTCCCCAGCACCACACACAAGGATACATCAGAGAATAATTATTCAAAATAAGTGATGACTAAAAAAGTCCTAACAGTAGAAGGAACAAAGATGAGGATAACAGATTTCTTGATGAAAATAATGAAAGTGAGAAAAGTGTGACATCTTTTAAGTGTGGGGGAAAAAAAAGGAAAAAATGCAAGCCCAAAATGCTATACCCACTGAAACTATCATTTAAGAACCAAACAAAGAAGTAAAGCTTTTTTCAGAAGAAAAAATGAAAAAATTTATCACTGGATAGGAAGAAAAAAAGAGATCTATACAAAAGAATGAGGAACATTTGGTATGTCATCCTCATTTCTGATTTATATCTGTTTAAAATAAAATTGTTCAAGACAGGTGCCAGTGTCTCATGCCTGTATTCCTAGCTACTTAAAGGCTAAGATCTGAGGGTAAAGGTTCAAAGCCAACCAGACAGGAAAGTCCATGAGACTCTTATTTCCATTAACCACCAAAAAGCTGAAAGTGACCCAGAGCTGGTAGTTCAGGCCTATAATCCTAGCTACTCAGGAGGCTGAAATTTGAGGACTGAAGTTCAAAGTGAACCCCAGACAGGAGAGTCTGTGAGACTCGTATCTCCAATTAACCAGCAAAAAAAGAGGGGTGGGGGGCTGGGAAGCTGGCTCACTGGTAGAGTGCTTGCCTTGCATGCATGAGGTCCTGGGTTTGATTCCTTAGCACCACATAAACAGAAAAAGCCAGAAGTGGCACTGTGGCTCAAGTGGTAGAGCACTAGCCTTGAGCTGAAGAGCTCAGGGACAGTGCCCAGGCCCAGAGTTCAGGCCCTGCAACGGACACACACACAAAGCAGAAGTAGAGCTGTGGCTCAAATGGTAGAGTGCTAGCCTGGAAACTCAGGACAGTACACAGAACTGGCAGAAATAAAGAAGAAAGTAGTAAAGGAAGGAAAGAGGGAGGGAGGAAGGGAGGGAGGGAGGAAATGAAGGAAGCAAGCAAGGAAGGAAGGAAGGGGATGGAAGGGAAGGATAAAACTGTTCAACAGAAATTAACAAGGCAATGTAGAATTACAATAAATGCAAAAATAAAATATAATATTAATGGTACAAAAGACAGGAAAAGAGAAATGGAAGTATATTATTTTCTTATTCGTATACACATTTAAAACAGCACATCACTTGAAGGTAGACTATGACCTAAAGATGTATGCTCTAAATTCTAAAACAACACTGAAAGACTAAAACAAAGTGTCATAGTTAATAAATGAACAAAAGTAATAAAAATAGAATCATAACAAATTTAATTTTATAAGAAGTTTGGTGACAGAGACTCACCTTTCACATTTTTTAAAGTATTTTTTTCAGGCTGGACATGGTAGTATGAGTCTATCATCCTAGCTACAGTAGAAACAAAAACAGAAGCATCATAGTCCAGGTCAGCCCCAGGCAAAAATGAGACACTATCGCAAAAATAGACAAATGCCAACAGGGGTAGGGTATTGATCAAGTGTGCCTGTCTAGCAACAGTGAGGACCTGAGTTCAAGCCCCAGTACTGCCAAAAAAATTTTTCAGTATTTTTCTAGACAGTCTTGTCTCTTTTTAATAAATATGGCATTCCTCAAAATGCAAAACTAACCATAGCATATTTTATTTTCAATATTCATTTTCCCCTTCTTGTTACAGTTCATGACCATATATTACAATAAATGGAATCTCTGGAAATGCTTGCTACTAACAACTTAATCTGGCCACAGGGCTTATGCTTAGCACTGTGGCTATAGCTGTAAAAGCACAGAATATTTAAGATTGATGAGACTTCAACAAACACTCATTCCAAACACAGCTCCATCCCATTTTACAGAGTATGAGATCCAGAGAGCTGAAATGACTTATACAAATCAGTGTAACTGCAGAACAGGAGCTAGAGTCCAAATCTCCTGGCTCCATTCAATTCCATTCAATGTAACAAATACTTCAGCGCGTCCCTGGGGACTCATCCAAGGAAAAGGAGTGGTGGGAGTGTTCTGGGAAGGGGCTCTAGAGTTGGGTGACTTCACCTGGTGGGGGCTCAATGCCAGGGAACAGTAGATTGTTTCTAGATAGCTGTTACTCTCCCCCCACCACCCATGGGCGTGTCCTGAGTAAACCAATCCTAAAAATGACACCAAGCTAGATTAAATTCCTGCAGTCCAGGAGGCCAAGTAAAAGGTATGAACAAGCGCATGAGGAGAGCTTAATTCTGGCAAGAATTTTAAAATGCAGGAAGAATTTGCAGGTGGAGCAGGTAGCACGTGAATCATGCTTGTGCCATAGTCGTGGTAAAGGCAATTTGGAAGTGTGCAAGTTAGGCTCAAACCCAGGTTCAGGCAACTGGCAAATTCCCTTCATTGCTAGAGGCCTGTTTGTTGAGCTATAAACCTGTGACAAAACATCTCCAAAAAGACTTATTGGGAGAATTAAATGAGATAAAGTATATTAATGGTGGCTACTAGAACTCTTCTCCCCTCCCACCTCCCCTTGATGGTCCTGGGGCTTAACTCAGGGCCTGGTAGCTCTCTCTGAGCTTTTTTGCTCAAGGCTAGCACTCTAACACTTGAGCCACAGTTGCACTTCTGGTGTTTTTTGGGTGCTTAATTGGATATAAGAATCTCAGACTTTCCTGCTCAGGCTGGCTTCAAACCGTGATCAGGATTATGGGTGTGAGCCACTGGCTCCTGGCTTAGAACTCTTATTATTCCAGGCACTTCACCTGGGAGGTGAAGTGTTATTGGCATGGTTGTTTTTAGAGATTAGGAGGCTAGAGCTTGCATAGATGAAGAACTCAAGTTTAGTACACTGCTAAGGTATCAGCCACATGACTGCAGTAGAGTGCACAGTGAGGAGCAGTAAAGTACCTGTTAGCTGTTCTTCATCCTAGAAGTTCTACTCACTTCCAACAGGCCCTGTGGTTTCTTGGATCTATGTGAAAATTGGCTATGTTCATCTCTGTGAAGCCATTTTGACCCAAAGTGGCCACTCACATTCAATGCAAGGATGAAATTCTGAACAATGAAGAATGCTCACTAAATAGCATACAAAATGCTTCTCATACTTGAATAAGGCATGAGTCCCTCACTCCACACTTATCATCATTGTCATCATCATCATCATCATCATCATCAGTTCTGGGGTTTGAACTTGAAGCCTCCATTTGCTAGGCAGGAGCTCTACTGCTAAGCCAAACCTTCAATTGTTTTGTTTGTTTGTTTGTTTTGTTGTTCTTCTCCTTGGTTTTTTTGTTTGGTTGGTTTTGTCAGTCATGGGTCCTGAACTCTGGGCCTGGGCGCTGACCCTCAGCTCTTCAGTTCAACACTAGTGCTCTACCACTTGAGCCACAGCACCACTTCAGACTTTTTCTGCTTATGTGGTACTGAGGAATTGAACCCAGGGCCTCATGCATACAAAGCAAGCGCTATCACTGAGCCATCTTCCCAGCCCCTTGTCCTTGTTTTTTACACTGGTTATTTTTGAGATAGTCAGTTCTTTCCAGTCACACTTAGACCACAATCTACTTATTGTAGGCCTCCTATAATAGTGGGATGATAGATGTGTGCCTCAGGACCCAGCTATGGGTTGAGAAGAGGTCTCACAAAATATTCTGGCCTGGGCTAGCCTCAAACAGCAGTCCTCCTGACCTCAGTCTCCTAAACAGGATGACAAGCTTGACCTACCTTGATTTTTAATACCATTTACATATTTATAAGCATGCAACTCAACATAAATTTTTTGTGCTATGACTTTTCTAAATCAGGATAAGTGATAAGTGAACAAAATACTAACCCTATAAAATATAAATAAACATTTCAACTGTGCTGCTCAGAATAAAAGCCTAGAAAACCTACATTTTTTATTATATTAGGCCATGTTGAAAACAATATGAGAAAGGGGCTTCCCAGGCAATGTGATGAAGTGAATATTTTTTACCTCTCTTTGTTAGAAAGAAAGAGAAAGAAAGGAAGAAGAAAGAAAGAAAAAGAAGAAAGAAAGAAAGCATGAGATCTATTTCTCAATTTGCCTTGGCTAGACTACTTGGCACCAAAATGTTCACCAAACACCAAAGTGCCAGGGCAGGTGGGAAAGGATTGTCAGATAATTCTAAATATTCTTACTTACATATGTTTGCATTGTCATCAAAACTAAATAGACTATTTAAAAGTGTTATAGGCAAGTTTTAACCACCTACAAATCCATCTATTAACCCCAAGGGGGTCTACAGACTCAGGTTTGAGTAACTTGGGTCTAATAATTTCCTAATCTCTATGCTGTCTTTACTGAAAAGCTCTAAGGCAGGACATGGGTGCTGGGGATGAGAACAACTGAGTCACACAGCAACATCTCCTCTGGAAGACTTCTCTAGCTTCCACATACCTGTACCATACCCTACACACCCAGTTCCCAGCTCACAGACCTCAGTAGCCTAATCATTCATCCCACTTCCTGTCTGGCCATCCCCCCCCCCACCTTTGTCTTTCAGACTGTAAGCTCTAAGAAGGTAGGGCCTGAGTCTGATCATTTCTGTTCCTCACTTCCCTATACAGGGATAGACTTAGGTGTGAATATAGAAGGAGGGAAAGAAGGGAAAAAGGGAGGAAGGGGGGGAATGAAGGAAGGAAGGAAGGAGGGAAGAAGAAAAGAAGGAAGGAAGAAGAAAAGAAGGAGGGAGGGAGGGAAAGAAGGAAGATAGGGAAGGAAGGAAGGAAGGAAGAAGGAAGGAAGGAAGGAAAGAAGGAAGGAAGGAAGGAAGGAAGGAAGGAAGGAAGGAAGAAAGAAAGAAAGGAAGGAAGGAAGGAAAATGACCTCTCAGATTCCCTTTCAGCTCTGGGATATTTAGCTCCATCCTCCAGCTCATCATTTTCTTTTCTCTCTCCAACTTCCACTTTTGCCTCTGTAAGGGTCTGAAAAGAACATATCCACATATCCTCATACAATATGAAAGATAAGATATACTCAGAGGCCATGTGTTACCTCTTCTCAGTTTGCTCAAGAAAGAGCTAAAATAAAGAGAGAAAAAGTGACTTTCCCTAGGGCACCCAGATCCAATATAACTGTACCAGACCAGAAGCCTTGTGCCCTGATACCCACTTCAGAGTTTCTTCCAGGACATTTTCTAAGTCACTTAGTATTTTTGGTAAGGATGGCCACGGGGGAAAGCAGTGTTCCCAGTGACCTCACCTCATCATGGCAGTGTTTTGAGAACAAACTGGATTCTCACGGTTCCCCCAATGGTGGCAGGGTGCCCATGTCAGGCAAGGTATTTTTCATTCTGAAAAAGAAACAAAGATAGCGTCAGACCTCCTTTGTAATTTCCCCCAGAGCAGCTGGAATTGAAAACCTCTTTGTTTCCCTTCCCAGCTTATAATGCTACCCTAGTCCTTGGTAAAGTAGTTGTAAGAAGGTGAAGTTGGGGGCCTAAATAAAATCTGTACTTGTTTATTTATGTATGCATTTATTTCCAGGTATATTTATTTTTTGGAACCTAGGCCACTATGGATATCCTGTAGTTCCCGCTTGCCTTTCCTCATTAATTTAGTTATCTCACTTTTTTCTCCCATGGCCCCAAAACACTAATGTCATTCCTGACCTCCGGACATCCTTCTTCCTTCCAGGCAGTGAAGCAGTCCACCTCCTCAAGTCTGGCCTTCTTGGGGAGGCCATCCTGGCTTTGACCTCACAGCCACCAGACTGTCATTCAACATTTAATCACTTCCACTCTCTTCTTACTCTACCAGTTCTCCCTTACCCTGACTCCTGGCCATGGTCCCTGGGATCCAGGTGGAAAGAAATCCAAAAGGAAGGAAGGAAGAAATGGAGTCCTAGAGTCCAATGTTATTTTAGGGACATATAACAAATTACAAAAATATATAATAACTGTATTTATACATGAAAATAAATTTATAAAAATTATAAACATTTAACCAATTACATTTTTATTTCGTCATGTAAGTTATCACTTGTATTGTGATTTTTTTATTATTCCTTAAAGTTATGGCTAACCTAATACAAAAAAAATGGTCCTGAGTACATCCCTATCCTCCCTTCCCTCCCCTTACCCCCCAAAAAGAAAAAGAGCCAACTGCAGTGGTAAAAACTGTAATCCAAGCTACTTGAGAGTTGAAGGTGGGAGATAGAAGGCCAAAGCCAGCCTAGGCAAAAATGAGACCCTATCAAAACAAAACAAAAAACCTAAAGCACTAAGGACCATGGTTCTGGCTTAAGTGTGAAGCAAGTGGGTTCAACCAGTGCCACCAAAACAAAAGAATCAATACCATGTTTCAGACATGCTATACTTAGATCTCCATATAAACAAATGAGTTGCCATGTTCTCATGCCTGTAATCCTTAGCTACTCAGGAGGCTGAGATAGGAAGATTATGGTTCAAAGCCAGCCCGGGCAGAAAAGTCTTTGAGACTCTTATCTCCAATTAACCACCAGAAAATGGAAAGTGATGCTGTAGCTCAAGTGGTACAGTGCTCACCTTGAGCTGAAATGCTCAGGGACAGTGCCCAGGCCCAAGAGTTCAGGCCCTACGACCTATCCAAAAAAAAAAAAAGAGTCATATGATATTATGTTGCTTAATATTGCAAAATATTTATTTGTTACCTTTGCAATTGATGTAAATATGGGGCAATTTTTAGGCTGTTTCTAGATCACAAATTGAAACACAAAAAGAAGGAAGAAAACAGATTCTTTGCTCTTCTTTTCTTTCTTTTTTCTTTTTTGTTTGTTTGTTTTGTCTTGTCAGTTGTGGGGCTTGAACTCTAGGCCTGGGCACTGTCTCTGAGCTCTTCAGCTCAAGGCAAGCACTCAACCACTTGAGCCACAGCATCACTTCTGGTTTTCTGGTGGGTTTATTGGAGATAAGAGTCTCACAGATTTTCCTGCCCGGGCTGGCTTTAAACCATGATCCTCAGATCTCAGCCTCTTGAGTAGCTAGGGTTACAGGTGTGAGCCACCAGTGCCCAGCTTTTTTTTTTCTTTTTGTGCTAGTCCTGGGGCTTGAACACAAGGCCTGGGAACTGTCCTGGAGCTTTTTTTACTCAAAGCTAGAGCTCTATACTTGAACCACAGCTCTACTTCCAGCTTTTGTAGTGCTTAATTGGAGATAAGTCTTACAGACTTTTCTGCCTGGACTGACTTTGAATCAAGATCCTTAGATCTCAATTTCCTGAGTAGCTAGGATTATAGGCATGAGCCACAGATGCTTGGCTGATTCTCTGCTCTTCTGGGAGACAGCATTCTATTATGTATTCATGCTATCTGAGAGAAAAGATTTCCTGCTGCCCATTAATTAATGTGTCACTCTTCTTATCCAAGATCTGTTGCCACTGCACGCTTACCACACTTTGGGTGGCCAGCAGAAAATCAACCCACAGGGTATGGAAATAGTCTGTACCCATAAATGAGAGGGTGATAATTGAACAGGTTAAATACATTTGTCCCAGCTGTTCAAATGAGGTACTGCCTGGGGATTTACCTGTATTTATTTATTGTGTTTTAAGGACAACAAAGCAAGACATGGGAGAAGTATGAGCCCGGGGCCCGAGTGAAGGTAAGGCAGGAGGAGCTACGGGTCATGCACTGCCAGTGTTCAGGTTGTTGAAGCAAAAACTAATTACTTATTAAAATTTATGTGTAAGGGAAGGGGGTGTGGGTGTTGACAGACAGGCTTTTAAAGTACAGGGCCCAAGTAGTACAGTACCTTCTTCATGGCTATGAAGGGAGTAAATACAGTGGTTGTTTTAAAGCTTTTAGAGTGCTCAACACATGTTCAATACTGCATCAGTGGATTACTCTGTGTTCTCAGACTATAGGACCGAGGGTGAAGGCAGGTGATGGTTACTTCTCAAAATAACCAAGGCAGAATACTGCATTGGCACAGACAATGTGTTGCAGGAAGGGGTGGGGAGACATAGTGAAGGCATATTCTCATGACCTTTAGACTTAATTCAGCCTTCTATAGTATGAAGACTTTTTAGGGTGATAAGAGCCAAATAATGGTTTTCACATCCTGCAAATTTAGAATTACTAAGAACCTCTTCTAGTCACTCTGACTCCATGTTTATATGCTGTTTTTTTTTAATCATTGAAACCCCTGGTTCTAGACACACAAGAAATTATTTAACAAATCATTCATTCATTCATTCTGCAAGCATTTACTAAGAACTTTCTGGGTGTCAGGCTCAAGGCTAGGTGAAATGCTGGAATAAAACTATGCATTTCTCATTCTGAAGTAGCTCACATTCTCAGATAAATAGTGAAGACACAGCACATAAACCCGTATCTCTGGTATTCCTGTTTAAGACCTCCAGTTTATGTCAGGACATATCTTAGTCAGGAACACTTAAGTTCATCTTCTAAGAAACAAATTATTTGAGTTATTTCCCACACCTTACACACACCTATTTATAAACTCTAGGTGCTCTGGATGAGGGCCTTACATAATTCTATCTCTTTTCCTTTCCCCTCAGAGCCTAGGGCTATTTAAATAATGTGTTTTTTTTTAACTAAAGCACTGTCATTGATGACTAACAATGACTTTTCTGATCTGCTCTCAAACCTGCCATTGTACATGTTTTCCCACACCACTTTATGTCCTTTTCTAATTTCTTGGCCCTGAGCCTGGGTTTGATTATTCTTTCATTCCCACTCTTCCCTACTTCCTGTCTCACCCCACTCTGGGACTGTTCCCTAACTATATGAGGATTAGTTAATACTTGTGCTGGAGGGATTACACCCTTAGCCCCACAAATTACAAACTGAATCACTCTAGCCACAGTGACTACCTCCCAGTCTAAAAGGGAAAGTAGGAGAGGAAAATTGCATTTATCCTCATTCCCTCTCTCCAGTAGTGTCCTTTTCACCCAAGAAATCTTATATCCATTAGGCACAGCACCTGGTGGTGATAAGCTTTCCAAGGGCCTAGAAAAATGTGTAAGAACAACCCCCCCCTTGCCCCACCATTAAAAATATCTTCGGAAACAACACTGACACCACAAACTGTTGTTAACTGCAACCTGAGGTATCGTGATGGGATACTGGGCTGAAGAAAACTAGAAAAATACAGAGATGTGGCAGATAGAAAAAGGGGAAGACCAGAGGTCCCAAGGCTTTCCTGCACTTGGGTGCTGAATTCCCACAAGCAAGCATATTTATTTGAGTTCACACAGGGAAGGTTACCATGGATACATGCAAAACATAAAGCATTCATATTAATATTGCAATCAGAGCTAAAACAGAGTTTGTGAGAGACACTGATTCCCTTATTGAGACAGGAGTCTGCTGCCCTGGGAAAGTCCAGAAATTATGTCTGCTTATCTAGTCCAAAATTAAGCTGTAATGTCTGTAAAGGTCCCCAACACAGCTGCCAGACTAAAGAAAGTGTGTGTGTGTGTGTGTGTGTGTGTGTGAGTGTGTGTGTGTGTGTGCAGAAACCCAGTCTCTTCACCCTCTCCAGAGCTATATGCTTCAACCCTTCCATGGCTAGCTCTCAGTGTTCTGAGTGCTGTGAAGGAAGCATTCCAACCCCTCAAACCTTTCCCAGGTTTCACCGCTCAGCTTCAGAGTTCCATACAACAAACAGAATATGTTGTGGTAGACATCCCCTATCAGGATCTAGTCATCCCTCCAGCTTTTGGGAATGGATAGCTGTTAACTCACAACTGAGTTCCTCTTAGGGACGGAGCTTCACTAAAACTTATACAAGTGCCTTCATAGATTGTCTACAACTGGTCGACACATATATAAATTTTTATCCCCTTGCTTTAATTTGGAATAACTCTAATGGGTCACACCAGGCTCAGAGAATTCCTTGGGACTGGCTAAGGTCTCTGATGTCGGTTTTTTTCCCCCCTGTTCAACTTCTCCCTTTGCCTAATCCTGCTTCTATTACTCTCTTATAGGTGCTGGTCTGCCCCATCCTACCCTACAATAAATTTCTTGCACACTAATCTCCCTTCCAGTCTTCACAAAACTCAACCCCACATATATTGCTATGTTTTACTTTACTTTTTCTAGCACTTATCACTGAGACATTGCTTTAACACCTGCTAGGCAGGTGTTCTATCACCTGGGCCATGACGCTAGCCCTTGTGGCTTTATTGATTTGGGGGCTAGGGTTTCTAATTTATGCCCAGGCCCACCTGAGCAAGGATCCACCGATGTCAAGCTTCCTATCGTAGCTGAGATGGCAGACTCCTGCCATCATACCACCACACACCACCATTCTATCCACTGAGATGAGGTCCGGAGAACTGGCTAGCCATAAACCGAAATTCTTCCCATCTCTGCTCTCTGGGTAGCAAAGACTGCAGGAGAAGCCACCGTGCCCAGCTATTTAGTATTTCAATGCTTGCTTACTGCCTGCTCTAAGCACGTAAACTTAACAAGGTCAGATTTTTGTTTCTGGTCTTACTCCGCTGCACCACGAGCTTAACCCTGAGGCCACAAACACACCACGTGCTACACAAGAGGGCTGGGTCAGGCCCATCCTGCTGGGACTGAGATTCCTGAACTCAGGCTCAGGGCGTGGCCTCAGTCCCTGCCCCGCGCGGAGGGCGGAGCCTGCAGACCGCGCAGCACGCGCGATGCCGCCGCCCGCCGTCAGGGTGGTGTGGCTGGGTCGGGCGCGCTACGCCGAGCTGCTGGCGCTGCAGGAGTCCTGGCTGCGGAGGCTGCAGGCCGAGCCCGGCCCCGATGCCGGGTCGAGCCTCGAGGCGGGCGCGCTCCTGCTCTGCGAGCCAGCAGGGCCCGTGTATACATCCGGGCTACGCGGCGGCCTGACTCCCGAGGAAACGGCGCAGCTGAGGGCTCTGGGCGCCGAGGTGCGCACGACAGGCCGCGGCGGCCTGGCCACCTTCCACGGCCCGGGCCAGCTGCTCTGCCACCCGGTGCTCGACCTGCGGCGCCTCGGTCTGCGCCTGCGCACCCACGTGGCGGCGCTGGAGAAGTGTGCGGTGCGCCTGTGCGAGCTCCGGGGCCTGCGGGACGCCCGCGCGCGGCCCCCGCCCTACACTGGAGTCTGGCTGGGTGAGCGCAAAATCTGCGCGATCGGTGAGCACCATGGGGCGGGGCCAGGCCTGGGTGGGCGGGGCCAGGCCTGAGGGGTGAAGGGAGAGCTCTGGCGGGAGAAGGTGTTTTTGGAGTCAGTTTTGAATTGCACTGGCGACCCGCGTTATTGTTTTGTAGATTCATCGCAGCAATTTTATATTCGGAAACACAGGGGTCCCCAGAAGTCTTCTGATTCAATACTCATTATGACAGATGGAAGGACTAGAAGTGAATTGCTAGGTTGCTTCCTGTGTGTCAATTTTTAAAGTTTTAAAGCATCAGATTCTCAGTGTTTAAAGCAATTCCCTGTTATGAGGGCAGCGCATGTGAAACAACATTACTACCCCCTCCTGTCTCATTTGGCTGGAAACCCTCAGTCTGTGTACAGTGCACGTGCCAGAAACAAAATGTGAAATCCAGCGATCGGGCCTAGGAGGGGGAGGCTGTGGATTCTAAGATCATTTGCCTTGCTTTTCAGGTGTCCGCTGTGGAAGGCACATCACATCCCACGGCCTGGCGCTGAATTGCTCCACGGACCTTACATGGTTTGAACACATCGTGCCCTGTGGACTGGTTGGGACAGGTGTCACTTCCCTAAGTAAGGAGCTCCAGCGTCACGTCTCCGTGGATGAAGTAATGCCGCCTTTCCTCGAGGTCTTTAAGGAGACCTTTAAGTGCACTTTGGTCTCAGAGGGCCCCAATTAAAAGGGATTCATACCGCCAGGGTAGTCTTGTCCTGGAAAGTAACCCAATCCAACTCCAGGTGTCAGAGTCCAGATTAAAGAACTGCTTGTCATTCTCTGACTATAAGACCAAGAGCAAGATTATGAGCCATGAGCTATTGTTTCCTTATGTGTACCCTGATTTATTTATATCATCTCCACCTACCTCAGAGACATTAGATATGGAAACACCATGAAAAGCAACATGCTATATAAAGCATTGGTATGACTATCAGCACTCATTTTTCAGCTTAGAGGAACTCAGATGTCACTTTCATTTTCCAGTTGCTTTTCTTTTTTGTCCAAGACCAGGACTTAAACTCAGTATCTAACCCTTTTGCTCACTGGCCATTGTTCTACCATCCGAGCCATGCCTCCAACCTCTTACTTTTTCAGTGTTATGTCTAATTGAGCAATTCTGGTCTCTAGTTTCTTTGACTTTGTGGGAATCAAATCTCTGAACTACCCAGTGAATGTGATATGATATGGTTTTTCATTATCAGGAGACCTGGGTGCATTTTGCAATAAAGGGAAAAGCCACTTCAAAGGTAGAATCTCTAAACTTGGTAATTTACCTAAGTTTTCTTAGCATTACCAGGTAGATCAGAAGCTACAAGAAAAACAGGAATGATTTCTCACACTGGCCAAGCACTGAGGTTTTCTTAGATGAGATGTCTAAGGTTGTGTATAATCATTTGCTATTTAACAAAACCAAAGCTTATTGACAACAATAAACATTTATTGTTTGTATGGGTTGTATAGCTTGGAATAATCTTCACTAGCTGTTTATAGATTGTGGTGTTGCCTGAGCTTACAATAAAAATATCAACTATTAATTGAAGGCTTGACTGAGGCTGGAGGACAGCTTCCGAAGTGCTTCACTGAATTGTCTGGTTGTTCTTCGTTATTGACAGGAGGGAGGCCTCAGTACCATATTGACCCCTCCAGACAGCTGCTCTAATGTTCTCTGGCTTCCCAGAGGAAATTATGCCAGAGAGAGAAGGACAGGTCAGGAGTTACTATGGCTTTTATGATCCAGCCTTAGAAGTCACTATTCTTTCTGTAGTACTCTAATTGATGAATCTAATTTCATGAAGAGGAGGTGATGATCTTTAGCGGTCATCTTGGAGACTGCTTCCAATAGCCCACTAAGAGTGAAGAGTGTTGACTGAGAAGTGAGGGGATGCTGGTTCTAGTCTTGGCTCTGTAGAAAAGTTGTTTCCTGCCAGGCACCAGTGGCTCACGCCTGTAATCCTAGCTACTCAGGAGGCTGAGATCTGAGGATCACAGTTCAAAGCCAGCCCGGGCAGGAAAGACCATGAGACTCCTATCTCCAGTAAACCACTAGAAAACTGGAAATGGCACTGTAGCTCAAGTGGTAGAGTGCTCGACTTGAGCTCAACAGCTGAGGGACAGAGCTCAGGCCCAGAGTTCAGGCCCCATGACCAACCAAAAAAAAAAAAAAAAAAAAAGTTGTTTCCTCTCTCTAGGCTTCAGTGTCCCCTTAGACCAGTGCTGGTCACTAGAATTATAATGGGAACCACATTATAAAATCACATTTCCTAGGAGCCTCATTAAGAAGAGAAAAATAAAAATGAGTGATGTTAAGTTTTAATATGTTTAACCCTATTTACTATACTTCTGTATAAAGCAATATAAGCATATTAATGAGATATTTTACAGTTCTTCATTCTAAGTCAGATACTTAATGTGAACTTCATTTGACCAGCCACATTTATAAGTCTCCTCACATTGGAGATCTGACTTTTGAATACAAATAATTTATGTGAGTTATTTAACACAAAAAGGTGTGTAGCGGGGGGGCGGGGGTAGTAAATGTGTGTGTGTGTGTGCGCGCGCATGCGTTTGAGAGAGAGCGAGAGCTGATATCTGGGCTTGAACTCAAAATCTTGTTCTCTCACTTAGCTTTTGCACTTAAGGCTGGAGCTCTACCACTTGAGCCACACTTCCATTTCTGGCTTTTTGATCGTTAATTGGATGGAGCCTCATGCCTGAGCTTTGAACCACAATCTGAAGATCTCAGCCTTCTGAATAGCTAGGATTACAGGCATGAGCCATGAGCCCCCAGCAAGCTGAAATGATTTTAGAGGTATATTCCCAACCTTTTGTCATACAGAAATGAAACTGAGGCTTAGGATAAAACACACAGTCACACGGTGAATTAATGACAGAGCTAATACTAGGTATCAGGTACAAGCCCTTTCCCATGCTTTTTTTTTTTCCTGGTGTACACCCTTGAACAATATGTCTTTGGTCAGTCAATATTAGTTAATTAATGGTTTATCCACCCATAATTTGGCCCTTATCCTTTCTAGGTCTTTGTTTCCTATTCCTGTGTGCCAAATGCTGCATTTTAGGGGTCTAAGGGGAAGTGGTTGATAATTACCTTTCACTATCACTGCCAAGATGGGAAATAATTATTCTGGGAAGAGCTGTTCTGTTCTCATTTTTGGAATTCCTGTTTTGCCCATCTGATGATCAGCCTCCCTCTCTAGTTTCCCTAGTGTGTGACTATACAGCTTGTTCTTGAACTGTTGCAGAGATGAGGAAAGAAACAAGTTATTCAGCACATATTCACAGTGCCAGATACTAGATTAATCTTCCTTAGTACTTCTACAATAGTTTATTCTGTTCTTCTGGATCGTAGCAGATCACTGCATGGGTAGTGACTGGTTTTACTTGGCCTTCCTGAGCAGTTTCTTTAGATGAAACAAGCCTTGTTACAGCATCTGCCTCAGGGTATGAGAAAAATTAAGTGGCCTAATGACAGACTGGTAAAACATTGAAGTGTTGGCACGGAGTAAATGCTCAGATATTGTCATCATTGTTAGAATCTGTTCTCTATGAGGCTTTTTGGGGAAATGATCTTCAGATCCCTTCATTTCCCCTCAAGGTATTAAGGTCCTCAAGAGCAGAGCTGAGCCTTTCTTGTTACCTCACTTCTGCCATGTAACACTGGACCTGATGTAGGAGAGACTAGTTGCAAATAGTGATTAAGGGCTGGGAAGGTGGCTCAATGGTAGAGCGCTTGCCTTGCATGCCTGAGGCCCTGGGTTCGATTCCTCAGCACCACATACGCAAAAAGAAAAGAGCCGAAAGTGGCGCTGTGGCTCAAGTGGTAGAGCTCTAGCCTTGAGCTGAAGAGCTGAGGGAGAGTGCCCAGGCCCAGAGTTCAGGCCCCACAACTGGACCCAAAAAAAAAAAAACAATAGTGATTAAGTAAAATTGACCTGTTTAAAGTCTATCTTGCTTACCTGCCTGTGTACTAGCTTTATCCATGCATGTCCCATTATGTATAGTGTCCATGGCTCAGCACCACACCCTTGGTGTGGACAGATCAGCACAGAACATGGCAATATGTCATTCTCTGACCTGGACTGGGGGTGGGAGAGACAAGCGGGCACTTATAGGATGCTGCTGGCCTACAGGTGTGTTCGTTGACCTACAGGATTTATGACTATATGTATAGATTTTTAAGTTAATAGTTAGAAGTATTTAAAAATGGGCCTTCTGCCTGACTATTGGTAAGATGAGAAGTAGGTATATTGGATAGTGTGTTCTCCAGTTAGCTGTAGCAACACCCCCCTCTCTCCCAATCCCTGGATGATCCATAATCTAGACATTCCCTAGTTTTGACATGCAGCAGTGTGGACTCATGTTGGCACCAGATGTGTACTGTAGTGAGAGGGAGGCCATAGCTTCTACTGGCTATATGAAAAACACTTAATATTACAAGTCACCAGGGAAATGCAAATCCAGATTATGAGAAACTGCATTACTCCCACCAAATAATTATTGAAAAGACAAAAGAGAACAAATGTTGGTTAGGAAGTGAAGAAAGGGGAGCCTGTTTATAGAAATATAGATTAGTACAGCCATTTTAGAAGACATTCAAAAAAATTAAAACAGCATATAACCAAATAATCCTTCTACTGTTTATTAAAGAAAATTCGATTCGTAGGCTGAAGCGACATCTGTACTACCAGGTTCTTTGTACACTATTCACAATAGCCAAGAAATGGAAACAAGGTTAAGTGCTCATTCATTGATGAATTGATAAAAATGTGGTATGTATATGCAATATGGAATGTTTTTCAGCCTTATAAAAAGAAATCCTAGATGGGGACTAGTGGCACATGCCTGTAATATGCAATATGGAATGTTATTACCTTATAAAAAGAAATCCTAGACTTTTGGCCCATGCCTGTAATCAAGGGGCCGAGATCTGAGGATTGCAGTTCAAAGCCAGCCTGGACAAAAAAGCCCATGAGATTCTTTTTTTTGGGGGGTCCGGTCGTGGGGTCTGAACTCTGGGCCTGGGCGCCGTCCCTCAGCTCTTCAGCTCAAGGTTAGCGCTCTACCACTTGAGTCATAGCACCACTTCTGGCTTTTTTTTTTCTGCTTGTGTCGTGCTGAGGAATTGAACCCAGGGCCTCATGCATGCAAGGCAAGTGCTCCACCACTGAGCTACCTTCTCAGCCCCCCATGAGATTCTTATTGCCAACAAACTACTCAGGAAAAGCCAGAAGTGTCACTATAGCTCAAGTGGTAGAGCATAGCCTTGAACAAAAGAAGTTCTGGGACAGTGCTCAGGCCCACAGTTCAAGCCCAAGGACCAGGAAAAAAAAAACACATAAAGAACATTCTGTTATTTGCAACAATATGAATGAACCTATTCAACCTTAAAAGAACAGGAAATTCTATCATTTTGCAACTGTATTAATGAACCTAAGTGCAATAATTCATACAGAACAGCATAGAATCTACAAGTTGATACTAAAATAATTATTAGAGGTTAGAGAGGATAGGATGAGGGAGGGTAAAGGACTGGTCAACAGGTACAATGCTATACTTAGATATTAATAGTAAGTTCCGAGGTTAATCTATTGCATAGTAGGGTAACATAGTTAATAATGTAGGATAGGGGCTGGGAAGGTGGCTCAGTGGTAGAGCGCTTGCCTTGCATGCCTGAGGCCCTGGGTTCGATTCCTCAGCACCAATAAGAAAAAAGCCGGAAGTGGCGCTGTGGCTCAAGTGGTAGAGCTCTAGCCTTGAGCTGAAGAGCTGAGGGACAGCACCTAGGCCCAGAGTTCAGGCCCCACGACCGGACCCAAATAATAATAATAATAATGTGGGATATATTTCAAAAATAGCCAACAGGTAAAATTTTAATGTTTTCACTAAGGGGAAATGATTAACAAAGTGATGAATATGTTTAGTATCCTGATTTGATCAGGGCATAATGTGTACACACACTGAACTATCATACTGTATCCCATAAAGATGTACAGTTATTGTCAATCAAAAACAAATAAAGCTGCAGCGGGGTTGGTAGCTTACACTTGTAATCCTAACTACTCAGGAGGCTGAGATCTGAGGATCATGATTTGAAGCTAACCTGGGCAGGAAACTCCCATGAGACACTTAACTCCAATAAGCTACCAAAAAGCTGGAAGTAGAGCTGTGGCTCAAGTGTGAAGAGTGCTAGCCTTGAGCAAAAAAAGCTCGAGGACAGTGCCTGGACCCTGAGTTCAAACCCTAGAACTGGCATAAAATAAATAACAAAGTAAATAAAGCTTAATTTTTTATAGATATTTATTTTTAAGTCATAAACACCTTTTAATCTTCACAATGATAGTCGTCATTTTCTTAATCTACATTGCTTATGAACTCTGACCTGTAGCAATAATATATTTTTTTTTACAAATAAGATGATATGTACGTTTCTTTCCTTTTGCTTAGTATCAGCTGTTCCCTCTTTCTCTCTCATTCTCTCCCTCTCATTCCCACCCTTGCGTTGCTCAGTTCACTTCCATCAATGTCCAGTATAGCTGATGGGCCCCTCAGCTGTATTTTTTCATCCGCTTTTCATTGATTCTGTGCTCTCCCCCCCATCTCCCCTCAGATGTACACGTGTATGCACCATATATGAGGTAAAGAATACACCATCTAAAAATGATAGGACAAATTAAGAAGTCCTTTGTTTCCTTATCTTTGAGGTTCTTATCAGTATGCATAGGTTTTTATTTTTAAAATAAAAACAAAAAGGGAGCAATGACCCACTTGTTTTGGTGCCCCTGTCCCCTGATCGAGGGGTAGGCACAGAATGGACAGCCTGAAATGTTCGATGTGTTCACCAAAAACTTCTGGCCCTCTGCCTTCTAGACACAGGACAGGATTGTACTTCATGTTCTCTTCGTGGTTGGGAGGGTCAGATGGCATGTTCTGGTTAATGAGTTAGGAATGGAGGCGGCACAAAACTTCTCAGCTGGGGCATGGCATAGTTAGTGCCAGATCCTCCAGAGGTTCTCTTTTCTTCCTTAACCAATTAAAGACAGCGGCTGCTTCCAGAAGGACTGCAACAAGCAAAACTTCCTGCTGCTGGACACAGGCAAGAGTTAACTCACTAAAATGGGAAATTGTCAATCCACAGCATAACCTAGCCTGATTGCTACAATATATTTATATTAATCAGGACACTTGCATTTGGAAATGAGGAAACCCAACTCTGAGATAAGCAAAGCAGAAAGCAAAAACAAAAGACAAGGGTGACGTTTATTGGAAGAGGTTCTGAAGTCTCATTGGGGTCCAATGGTAAGACAGCAGCTGACTCAAAAACAAGACAAGAAGCTGGGCACCAGTGGCTCACACCTGTAATCTTAGCTACTAAGGAGGCTGAGATCTGAAGATCTTGGTTTGAAGCCAACATGGGCAGGAAAGTCCATGAGACTTTTTTTTTTTTTTTTGGTCGGTCGTGGGGCTTGAACTCTGGGCTTGGACACTGTCCCTTATCTCTTCAGCTCAAGGCTAGAGCTCTGCCACTTGAGCCACAGTGCCATTTCTGGTTTTCTGGTGGTTAATTGGAGATAAGAGTCTCACAGACTTTATTGCCTGGGCTGGCTTTAAACCACGATCCTCAGATCTCAGCCACCTGAGTAGCTAGGATTATAGGCATGAACCACCGGTGCCTGGCAATGAGACTCTTATCTCCAATTAACCACCAAAAAAAAGCCAGAAGTAGAGCTATGGTTCAAGTGGTAGAGTGGCAGTTTTGAGTGATAAAGGCAAAGATAGCACCCAGGCTCTAAGTTCAAATCTCAATACTAGCGCACGCACGCACACACACACACACACACACACATACACACACACACAAACCTTAAAAACAAAAATAACAGGACTGGACACTGAAGTCCTGTAGTGACCCCCCCTCTCGTTCTCTCTCTCTCTGTTTTTCTGTCTCTGTCTCTCTATATCTCTCTCTCTCCCTCTCTTGCCATTCTTCATGGCGCATGTTGCCTTCATTCTGCTGTACTTCAGTCTAGCTTTCTGTTTCCCATGCCATACAGTAGGGAATGCTGCCATCATGAATATTGGGGCAGAGTTAAAGAAAACCCCAGGTTTCTGACCTGAGTGAGTAGGTAGATAGATGCCAAAGATATTGCTGAGATGGAGAACACTGGATGAAGACCCAAGTCTGGAAAAGAAGATGATGAGGTTCATTTTTGACAAATCAAGTTTGAGACACTTGTAGGAGATCCAAATAGAAAAAGCCAACAAACAGCTGAATGAAGCATGGGGGGCGGGGGGAGGGCAGTGATGGCTTAGAAATGGAGCAGGAGGAGAGATGAGGGCTGAGAACTGACAAATGTGACACTTAGGGTAAGGAGGAGGAGCAAGTGGTACAAAAGTGGCACAGAGACCCAGAAAGAGATAAAATAGCTATCTCATTCCTTAACCCAATAACCCAGCAAGACAGGTAGGTGTATTTGATGAATGAAAAACACCAAGACTTCTAGAGAAGTCATGTGGTTGGTAAGACAAAATCAGTCCCAGATTCCCAGCCTAGGGTTGACAGAGGCTGGCATCCTGGAGAAGAGCCTCTAACATCAGGTGGACAGAGCCAGAGAGGAAGCAATGCCTGAAGGCTACAGTCTGGCAGGGGTTGGGCCTATGGCATTAGGTCAGGCCACTATGGTGGATTCCTGACTCTCCTTCCTGCCAGTCTGCTTTCTACCTCCTGTTCCCACCCCCAGGGCCCTTCCTCAAGGAAGGAAGCTGAGCATACAAAGGAGGATATTCAATACCCTTGGCTCTCCCTTCTCCGCCCCCCAACAACAACAACAAAAAAGCAAACCTTCTTGTTTGCTCAGAGTGTTTTCCTCAGAAACAGATTGTCCATGGTCCAGGGAAAGAGTGCTGAGAGTAAGTATGTGACCAGGAACAGTTGCTTGTCCCACATGGAGTTCCTTCAGGGAGGCTGGCAGGAAACCACACAGGTGTTAGAACCAGCCCCTACAGGATGACTAAGTGGCCCTTGCTTTGAACCAAAAGCCTCTCTCTCTGGACACTCTTATGAAAACCTTATTTCTTGCAATTTAAATAAAAATCTATATCTGATTTTGTAACTTGACAATTACTGAAAGACCCTAGTCCCCTAGGATACTTTCGTCAACGGGAGGGCGCCCCAGAAAACTCAGACTCCAGGCCGGGAGATGCAATAAGCAAGAGGAGTTTATTTGACGGTTGCGCAAATGGACTCTCTGCCTCGGGAAGGGAGAGAGTCCCTAGCAGCAGTTACAAGCCTTTTAAAACCACAAGATTAACGCATAACACAAAGCATCCCGTGATTGGTCCATTTAAAGGTCACCGTATACACCAACAATCACTTTGCCACGCGGGAAATTTGGTAACACTCTTTGTAAAATGATGGGCACAGTACAAAGGGGAGGGCTGGGGCTAATAGTTGGTCAGGCTAGCAAGTTATTGTGCTCTAAACTAATTAGAGGGTACTTCTAAGGTAATTTAGAAGTGGTTGCCAGACAGCCACTATCTCCAATCCTAGGCCCGGGGAAAGTGGTCTGGAATGTGTCAGGTACTTTGTCAGGTACTCCCTGCCAGAGGGTCGTTAATTTCAGGGTCCCACTGTTAGGGGAGTTCACATCATTAGTCCTGCCAGATGGCCATTATCTCGGGGTCCCATTTGGAGGATTCCTGAACAGGGACTAAAGAAACGCACCTGTTTGTTCTTTATTTACAACCACAGACCTTGTCCTGGGGCCAATATCTGGACTCTGAGATTTTTACCCAATTTCTTATTTTCAGGGAGGGGGTTGGTGCTAGCGCCAGCAAATTTAAAAAAGCAAAATCAGCAGTAAGCAATTGTAAAATGTAACTCTAATTTTAATCTTTCATTACCACACCATACTATAATACCTAAAGTAATAATCAAACTTTTGCACACATAGTCTAGTGATCCTTTTCATTTTTGTTTCCTTTGGGGGGGGAGTAGTACTTATTATGTAGATAACAAGTATATATGTATTCTCCCACCTGCTAGGCTTCTGAGCCATGCCTTCAGCCACACTTTTCATTAGTTACTTTTTATTTTTATTTTTATTTTTTTTTGGTTGGTCGTGGGGCTTGAACTCTGGGCTTGGGCGCTGTCCCTCAGCTCTTCAGCTGAAGGCTAGCGCTCTACCACTTGAGCTACAGCGCCACTTCCGGTTTTCTGGTGGTTTATTGGAGATAGGAGTCTCACGGTCTCTCTTGCCCGGGCTGGCTTTGAACCGCGATCCTCAGATCTCAGCCTTCTGAGTAGCTAGGATTACAGGCGTGAGCCACCAGCGCCCGGCTTTCATTAGTTACTTTTTAAGATAAGGCCTTGCTCTCCAGGTGCAAACCTAAGCCTCTGTTCACCTACTGTGTAGGCTTTCCATTGCCCCTGGGATCACAGGCATGTGTGGCTGCAGCCAACTTCCCTTCCATGGAGATGAAATCTTGAGGATTTTTCTGCCCAAGCTGATCTGTCCTCTCCTTCCCCCCAATCTGAGCCTCCCAATGTAGCTTGGTACATCATCACAAAGACCACTAAAATCAGGGGCTGGGAAGGTGGCTCAATGGTAGAGTGTTTGCCTAGAATGCATGAGGCCCTGGGTTCAATTCCTCAACATCACATAAACAGAAAAGTCCAGAAGTGGCACTGTGGCTCAAGTGGTAGAGTGCTAGCCTTGAGCTGAAGAACTTAGGGACAGTGCCCAGGTCTAGAGTTCAAGCCCCATGACTGACAATAAAAACTAACAAAGACCACTAAAATGGTTTTAAAAGGATGGAGAGGTGCTAGTGACACATATCTGTAACCCTATCTACTCAGGAGGCTGAGATCTGAGGCTCACAATTCAATGCCAATTTAAAGTGCTAGCCTTGTGCACAAAAGCTCAGGGATAGCACCTGAGCCTGAGGCTCAAGCCCCAGGACTGGCATAGATACACACAAAAATAGTTTCTGGATCCACATCATAGACTTCTTTTTAATGGACTTCCATTGACTAATGTGTCTCCAAGCTGTGTTGCTTAGGATTGAAAACAGTATTCCTGGTATTATCTAGTATAAGGTGTGTCAATATGTCTTGGGCTTGAAGACAGTTATGGGTCAGAACAGGTCCATGTTTTACAAAGATCACACAGCCTGGGGAAGGAGATATACTGGTAAACAGGTGTGTATAATAAAATACACATGGACTGAGAGCAGTGTTCATCGGAAACATACAAAAAGATGCAATAAACTTAAAGGGAAGGAAGAGGCAGTCATGGCTGAAGGTGGCACTGAATTGGGTAGAACTCTGGGTTGTAAGCAACAGAAAACTCAGCCCACACTAACTTAAATGAAAAAAAGAACATTTCAGAGTGGAGGATGTAGTTCAGTGGTAAAACATTTGCCTAGCATGTACAAGGACATGGTTTCAATCTCAGCACTATGAAAAGAAGGACAAGAATCTTTAGATCTTATAACTGAAAATTCTTGGGATAAGTCTTGAGGCAGGAATAATTCTTGAGTCTCAAACATGACTTCAAGACTTAGTCTTTCTTTTTCTTTTTTTGTGTCAGTCATGAGGCTTGAACTCTGGGCCTGGACACTGTCCCTCAGCTCTCCAGCTCAAGGCTAGTGCTCTACCACTTGAGCCAAGGCGCTACTTCCAGCTTTTTCTGTTTATGTGGTGCTAAGGACTCAACCCCAGGGCCTCATGCATGCAAATCAAGCACTCTACCACTGAGCCACATTCCCAGCCCAGTCTTTCTTGCTCTATCAGTTAACTCTGCTTACCTTAGAATTGACTTTATTCTGTCCTGTGTGGTAACAGAGAAAACTTCTGGTACTACCATAGCTAGATTCTGCAGCTTAGCCACACCTACTTTTATATACATTCAGCCTAAGGCCCTAGAAGGAACTGGACAAATCCCTGTGCTAAGAAGGGCTGGTCACAACCCCTTGGAAACCAGCATTTAGGGCTCAGCCTTACCTGAACCACATGGGCTAGAAACAAGGGAGATAGGAAAGGGTAACTCCCCACAAAGAAGAGAGAGATTCTATTCTCCAGAGAAGGCCAAGATATTCCAGGTCCACTAATGGCCTCAGAAGAGAGGTCAGGAGAAACATGCAAATCTCTGTGGTGAGAGTGCATGTCCTGTTCCAGATGATAGCAGGTGCTCTGACTTTTCCATTTCTGTTCCACAGATCGACTTCTAAACTGCCTGTCTTTTGTCTGAGGATTTTTGGATGGGCAACAGATATCAACCCATGTGCCAGTCTGTATAAACACTTAATGTGCCCCCCCAGAGTTCAAGCCCCATGACCGACAAAAACAAAACACAAATAAAATAAAATAAAATGCGCCCCCTTCCCCCCTCATCCCCCCCGCAGAAGCAGTTCTCAGCCAATGACCAACTCTGCTAGCCTCTCCCCTAGGGGTCTCTTCCCCTAGCCTCTCCTCTAGGGGTCTCTAGAAGACCCTAAAAGAACTAAGCTTGCTAAAAGGACACAATTTTTGTCAGTCATGGGGCTTGAACTCGGGGCCTGAGTGCTGTCCTTGAGCTCTTTTTGCTCAAGGCTAGTACTGTGCCAGTTTGAGCTACAGCGCCACTTCTGGTTTTCTGGTGGTTAATTGGAGATAAGAGTCTCTTGTACTTTCTCCTGAGTAGTAAGATTATAGATATGAGCCATGGGCATACAGCTAAGGGGACATTTTATTGTAAGTCCCACACCTCTACCTCACTACCTAATTTCTTAAGTAGTTCCTGGGATCCCTTCAGATCTGAACCACTTGTGTTTAGATCCTGGTCTACAGCCTGCTAAAATCCATTCTTCTAAAAGGGAAAACCTAAGTCAATGCCAATAGTTTTTCTGTTATTGTTCTGCTGCCACATAATCCTTTGACACCTGGGAGTTTACAAGTATCTAAAACCTTTGAAACATTGTCCTTCCTTCCAGAAGCTGGTAGGAAAGCCAATAATAATTCCTCCATAGCTTTCAAAATGCTTCCCCTGAATACTATGAAGTTTTCACGACCTAGATTCCTGTTTAACGGCAAGGAACTTGAGACTTAACATGGTACAATGATATGGTCCAGGACCCAGAGATGTGCTCAGCTGACTACTCCCTCAACTTGTGTGGCTTGAGGAGCTATAGGAACACCAAAAATGAGTCTCTTTATCAATCAAGTTCCTGCAGGAAGCAGTTTGAGAAGACTCTACTCAGGGATGTGCAGGGAGTGGGTACCCTGGAGCTTGAAACATTGGCATCATTGCCACTCCTTGGCCTAAAGGGAAAGAGGAAAGAGGGACCCACAGTCAGGGAAAGCTCTGAGAGGGCTGATGGGCAGATGGAGATCAACTGAGGGCACAGCAAGGATACCACCAACAGACCAAAAAAGAATAGTGACTCTGGGCACTGGTGGCCATTCCTATAATCCTAGCTACTCAGGAGGCTGAGATGAGGATTGCTGTCTAGACAGAAAAGTCTATAGACTCCTATCTCCAATTTAAAAAAGACAGCAGTGGAAGTGTGGCTCAAGTGGCAGAGTGTCATCCCTGAATGAAAAAGCTAAAGGATATCACTCTGGTCCTGAGTGCAAGTCCCAGTATAGAGAGACAGAGAAAGACATGGGGTGGGGGGGAAATAGTAAGTGAAATATATCACAACCACCTGGATGAGAACAAGGCAGGGGAGGGGATAAAGAAGGAGAGAAGGGCATGAGAATTTGGACATATGATGGTAAAAGAAAGCCTCCCTTTTTAAACAGACTCAAGGGAGGTGTACCTCTAATGTTTCCCTCATCCTTTCAGTCAGCTTACCCTGCCTCAGCCTCCACCCCACTTTCTTTGCCTTCCTCTGCCCTATGTCAGGACCTTGTGTCCCTCTGCATGAAGGAGTTCCTCCTGTGGGCTACTCAGGGAAAGAAACTGGGTTTCCTCCCTTTCTCATCCAATACCAATTCAGCACAGGCTTCATGCTAAGCCCAGCTCTGTGCGTATTATATACTGTATTTCATCTAAGTCTCATTGCAAGCCTGCAAGCCATAATTGGGGAAAATGAGGGGAGCTCAGGCCATTTTCCAACAGTACAATGGCAAACTTCCTTTCCTAATAGATGGAGGAGAGAACTTAAAGTGTGTGTGTCTGTGTCTGTGTCTGTGTGTATGTACCTACCAGTACTGGGGCTTGAACTCAGGTCCTGGATCCTGACTCTTAGCTTTTTTGCATAAGGATGGTACTCTACTACTTGAGCCATGCCTCCACTTACAGCTTTTTGTGGGTTATTTGAAGATAGAGTCACATGCAACTTTCTGCTCAAACTGGCTTTGAACCATGGTCCTCAGATTTCAGCTTCCTGAGTAGGTAGGATTACAGGTGTGGGCCACCAGTGCCCAAAAGACCTTAAATCTTGAAGGACTGAAAAAGGCAACATAGATCAGGCTTTTACTTTATATCTCCAACAGATCAAGTACCAAAGGGTAGGAGTAAAAGGTGGTAGGTTTTTTGTGGGGTTATTTTGTGAATTTTTTGTTTTGTTTCAGGGTTTTGGGTGTGTGTGGGGGGATTCTTTTGTGTGTGTGTGTGTGTGTGAACCATGGGGCTTGAACTCAGAGCCTGGGCACAGTTCCCGGGCTTTTTTTTTTTTTTGCCAGTCCTGAGGCTTGAACTCAGGGCCTGGGTGCTGTCTCTGAGCTTCTTTTGCTCAAGATTAGCAGCCTACCACCTGAGCCACAATGCAACTTCCAGCTTTTTCTATTTATGTGATACTGAGGCACTGAACCCAGGGTTTTATGCATGCTAGGCAAGCACTCTACCACAAAGCCACATTCCCAGCCCTCCCTGGGCTCTTTTGCTCAAGGCTAGCACTCTACCACATTGAGCCATAGCACCACTTTTGGTTTTCTGGTGGTTAATTGGAGATAAGAGTCTCATGGACTTTCCTGTCAAGGCTGGTTTTGAACCGAGATCCTCAGGTCTTAGCCTCCTGAGTAGCTAGGATTACAGGTGTAAGCCACCAATGCCCAGCTGGTGGTAGTTTTTTTTTTTAAATTGTTATTATAAAGGTGATGTACAAAGTGGTTACAGTTTTGTAAGTCAGGTGAAGAGTACATTTCTTTCCAAAGATAGTAGATTGTTTGGTTTTGCTTTTGGTTTTCAAAATGTGAGAATACTGTTACAATCCAAGCTGCCCACTGCAATGAAAGCAATGAGCTCTCTGTCTCTAAGTGTGCAATTCATGAAGATAGAAACTGCACTGGGTAAGGGAATTAACTAGAAAACCAAGTCCTCTGAACTTATTTTCTCTCGTTTAATGATGCTAGATCTCTAAGATGGCATGGTTCCACATGCCATTAGAATTGGAGATAATCTCTGTCTTCCAAGAATGAATAGCTATTAGCTGAAGTAGGCAGATAGCTACTTTTGTCATGAATACTTGTCATTGTAATGAAGTGAAAGCAAGGCCTGGCAGGATCTGGGAGGAAACCCTGATGGAGCCAAGGCTGTTTCCTCTAGCACCATTTCCATCTGAACATTTACAAATCAGAAATGCTGATTTCTGGGCTCTGTTCCAGATCTCCTGGATGAAGACCTTTGGAATAGAGCCCGAAAGTCTACTTTGTTAAATCATGCTTCCCCAACAGTTTGTAGGAAGGCTGAAAACTGAGACTATATGGCTCAGGATGACTTCTGAGAGCAGTGAGCCCCAGTCCCACAAAGAAGAACAGGTGGACCACAGGAACAACACAGAAATAATGTTTTTGATGGAGATTAGCAATATTGTACAAACTGCTTAAGCCAGCCACCAGTGGGTCACACCTGTAATCCTAGCTACTCAGGAGGCTGAACTATAAAGACCACAAAACCAAACTCTAACTATCAAAAAAGCTGGAATGGGGCTGGGAATGTGGCTTACTGTAGAGTGCTTGCCTAGCATGCATGAAGCCCTGGGTTTGATTCCTCAGTGCCACAGAAACAGAAAAAGCCAGAAGTGGTACTGTGACTGAAGTGATAGAGTGCTAGCCTTGAGCAAAAAAGAAGCTCAAGGACAGTGCCCAGGCCCTGGGTTGAAGCCCCAGGACTGGCCAAAAAAATAAACAAAAAACCTGGACTGGAGGTGAGGCTCAAGTGTTAGCACACCAACCATGAGCCAAAATATCAAAGGAGAGCTCAAGCCTGATTATCTGCATACACACACACACACACACACACACACACACACACAGCAACAACAAACAAAATCTGCCTATCATATGGTAGATCTTTTTATTTTAATGATGACACTTCTTAGATACTGCATCCTGAAACTGTGATTAAAATTATATCTCAGACATCTCAGAGGACCCTTTTGTTTGCAAGAGGATGGGGTAATTGGCCTGAATATACTAATTATTATGTGGTTGGGCAAAGGGCTCCCCAAGGAGGTTGCCAAGTTTCTCTCACTCCAGCACTGCTAGCCTCCTCATTTTCACTTCAGAAGCTCCCTGGAACCTGCAATGTCACCGCCAATCATTTGTGTGAGGCCCAGGCTGCTGGAAAATGGAGTACTCTGGGATAGAGACCAGTTAGGATGTGAGCCAAGTTAAGTTGATCAGGCAGGAGAGGGACGGCCAAAGGAGACACCTGTTCCCCACATGGAGAGAGGGATGTGCCAGATTCCGAGTCTCAATTCGGCCACTGACTTGCTTGGGATGGGCAAGCCCCCTCGCCAATTTGAGCATCTACATCTGGTCTTGATAACAGAGTTTGTGTTTGATTTTTCTCTGGTATCCTTTCTGTTTTTGTTTGTTTGGTTTTGTGCTGGTCCTGGAGCTTGAACTCAGGGCCTGGGTGTTTCCCTGAGGCCCTATTGCTAGCACTCTACTAGTTGAGCCACAGTTCCAGGTGTGTGTGTGTGTGTGTGATTTATTGGAGAAAAAAAAAGCCTCACAGATTTTCCTGCCAAAGTGTGTGTGTGTGTGTGTGTGTGTGTGTG
>NW_012267238.1:3854556-3904909 GCF_000151885.1 Dipodomys ordii | reverse complement strand
AAAAAAAAAACAACAAAGGCTACACCTGCTGGCAAAGTGGGCAGAAACCCAGGTCTCTAGATGACCAGGACACAACTGATATTTATGAATGATAAGGACTCTAGAGATCATCAGAGAAGGTGAGGAACAAGGAAGGGTTTTGAAGAAGGAAAGCATTTCTGAGAACAAGATGTGAGCACTAAGAACCCCCCTGGGTTCTGCTGAGCCAATAGGTAGAGGGGGTATCTGATCTTGGCAATATCTCTAGAGAGATATGGAGACAGGAATAAGAACAGTGTGACCAGGCTGTGCAATCATTTTCTCTGGTGTTTGCAGTCTCTACAACACTTTCCCATCTATTGTCTCCTTCATTCCTTGTGTGAGGTAAGCAGGTCAGGGATAATTGCCTCCATCCTGCAGATGTGGTTCAGAGGAAACAAATACAGCACTCAAGGTCACACAGGGCAACATATAGCAAAGACTGGAGTCATGAAAAGTACTCTTGCAAAGCAAGATCACAGGCCAAGACTGGGACTTGGACTGTGTGTCTGTGCTCAGTGTGTGGGTGTGGATGGCCACACCCTACGTGAGTACATAGGGAAGAGACTTGCAAAGCCGGTGCCTTGTTTGGGGGCCAAGAATGTTTGCCCTTTGGATTAAGTGGGGTTCAAGTGCAAGGAGTGTCTTGGTTTCCAGAAGAGGCTCAGAATTCATCTTCCCCTAACTCATGCCAGCTGATCCAGTGGCTTCTTTGCTTTCAGCCTTTCTTTCCCAGTCTAGAGGGAACCTTTTGTCCCGCCCTTGAAATTGCTTTTTTTTTTTAAGTACAGAAAACTGTCTTCATAAATCAGTGGGATTGTGTATTAAAGAGAGAGGGATGCTCTCATAGAAGAGAAGACATTTCACACACAATTACAACATCATGTGCTAATAAAGCTTTGTGCAGTGCACATTGGGCACAGACAAAAGGGAGAGACTAATAGGCTAGAGAATAGGGAAAGTGTTGTCTCTGGGAAGATTTAAACAAGTGACACTAGAGATGGGTCTTGAAGGATGAGTAGAAGTTTGCTGAACAGATAGAAAGGAAAAAGGAGCAGAGTGCTAGTGGCTCAGGGCTGTAATCCTAGCTACTCAGGAGACTGAGACCTGAGGATCATAGTGCAAAGCTAGCCTCGGCAAGACAGTCCATGAGACTCTTATTTCCAGTGAACCACCAGAAAGCTGGAAGTAGAGATGTGGCTCAAATTATAGAGTGCTAGCCTTAAGCAAAATAAATAAGTAATAACCCTCAAGGACCGTGCCCAGGACATGAGTTCAAGCCCCTGAACTGGTACCAAAAACACAGAAAGGAGAAGGGAATTCTTGGCTAAGGAAACAGAGTAATCAAGTGCAAGAGTTATCCAAAGGTCAGAGACGTTTGGAGAATGGCATGTGGCTCAGCGTCAGCCACGGGCACTGTGGAGAACCATAAGGAGATGGGGCCATTGGCAGGGTCACATCCTAAGGAGTTTGAATGACAGAAGACTTTCAGTTCCGCCTGGCAGAAAGCAGGGAACTGATCTGTGGAAGGAGAGTCAGAACATCTGGTTTCTGGTGCCAGCTCCAGCTCAACTAGGTTGTAAGACCTTGAGCAAGTGATATCCTTTGGGGGCTGTTTTTTCTGCTGGTTGAGTACAGGGGTTATACACCAATAGTGTGATCCTCAAGATCCCTTCCCTATTCTGTTCCTGTGTCTCCTTCCAATGACATATTAAAGCCTATACCTTCAGCTCCTCTCCCACACTACGGCCCTCCAGTTCACAGTAGTGACAAAGATCACCCTGAGGACAGTGGCAACACTAAACATCCCGCGACTTGCTTTTGGACCCCTTCCTTGCTTTCTGTGACTTTCTACCTGCCTGTTTCTTCCTTAACTCCAGACTCTTAAGATACTCATCCAGAAAGAATAGCTGAACACAGCAATGAGGAACTAAAAAGAACCAATGATGGAGTTTCACTTTTTCCCTAGAGAGAAACTTCAAGAAAAATTGCACCAAGATATTCAGTTCATCCATCACATCACATGGACAAGGTTTAGACTGTTAGAGACTGGCTAAGTTGGAAGTGTAGTACATTTAATGAGAACTTGTTTATGTGAGGGAAATGGGAGTTTGGCATTGAATGAGAGTACAAGAGCCTTGGGAAACAAGACCATAGAGGAACGTTAACTTCCCTTCCAAACTTCCCAATATCTCCCCTATTGGATCCTGGACTAAGATTGGCAGGGCCTGTAGTGCAGGAAAAGACAGTGTCTGGAGAAGAAAGGATGCCCCATAACGTGAGGAGGCTGCATTTGGTATGATACGTAGCTCAGCAAGGGGAACACTGCTGTTAGTTGTGGGAAAACATCTAGACCGAGCACAACAAACCAGGTTCTCATTCAAGCTCTGCCATTTACTGACTGGGCTATTTTAGACTAGTCACTTCTCCCACTGGAGCATCAGTTTCCCCAACTACAGAACAGAGGGGGGGTGCCTAGAATCCAAACTGCAGATGGTTTTTTGTTGTGTGTGTGTGTATGTGTGTACCAGTCTTGGGGTTTGAGCTTATGGCCTGAGTGCTATTCCTGAGTGTTTTACTTAAGGCTCGGGCTCTACCAATTGATCCACAGCTCCACTTCTGGCTTTTTGGGGAGTCTATTGGCAATAAGAGTCTGGTGGACTTTCCTGTCTGGGTTAGCTTCAAACTAAGATCCTCAAATCTCAGCCTCCTGAGCAGCTATGATTATAGGTGTAAGCCACTGGCGTTCAGCAGTGATCTTTAAAGTTCTTTTCAGCATGCCCAGTAACTGTTCACAATTTCAAAGAAAGAACTTGTCTCTTTTGTATTTCAAATAGAAGCCTTGCCAGAACGGGAGCTCTGTCTTCTCTTTCAAGGTCAGCAGTGACTATCCCGAAGACGGAAGCCAAGAAACTCAAGAGGAGCAGCATTGCCACTGTTACTGATTATCAGTCCCCAACCAGGGTCCCAGAGGCAAGGTAGAGAGAACCAACCAGTCCTTTCATAAGCTCTCTTGCTTCTATCAACCCAAACAGAATGTCCTCTTGCCCAGCTCCATCCCTATCCAAACTTAGCACCAAAAGATGGGTAAACTATAGCTTCCTCCATTTAAAACCACAAACATCCAGAAAGGCATCGGCAGAAGAGTCCTATGGATGAAAGGTTTTGTGATTCTTTACTCCCCTTAGTGAACCCCATCTCAGAACTCCACCTGTCTTCCACACTGTCTCCTACTTCTACTTCATCACAATCTGTTTTCTCCTTCCTCAAAATAGAGCACCTTGGCAGGAATTGCAAAGAGGAAAAACTGGCAAGTCAACCTTGGCCCTTGGTGTATCATTTGAGCCACATCCGCAGCCTCAATCCTTCAGTTTATCAAAGCTGGTATATGTAGCATAAATCAGCCCCAGGATTCAGGAATGTCTAAATATCTACAGAAATATCTAAATACCTCAACAATACCCAAATATCTGAGGAAAAACTCTTCAGCTTTCTCTGTCTTCGGATTTGAGGAGCTCTACATGTCCCCAAAATACTCCTCCCACCATCCTATCCACCCAAGATCTCATAGCACTGTATTGTGATTCAGACTGTCATAGGACCTTAGACCTGACCATGACTCCTTCCTTTTTTGGATGTAGATAGAGAGAAGCTGCAGGCCAGAAAAGGGAAGTCACTTATGCCCCCCAGAAGCAGTTTCACCAAGATAGCTGCCTATATTTCCATTTCTCATGGTAAAACGAGAGCACTCAGACTAAATGAATTCTGAAGACCCTTTATGACCTCTGCTCTACAAAAGTAAAGCTGCCTCCACCATCTGGATTGTCTAGCATCAAGCACTGCCTGTGTTCCTTTGATTTTTACAGCAAAGTTACACTATAGCGTTTATTGTGGGAAGTGTGTTTATTTTTCTGTCTGTCCAAACACATTGATTGGTAATACAGCAATTGCTCCTAAGTAACTACTGACTTCCATTCTACCACTCCCATCTCTCCCTTGGGATTCTACAAGTCTCCTACTAAGGTACCAGTACCCTTGGGTAGGGGAAGATTTTTAACTGCCTCCTGGGCTGCTCCCTGGGCATATGTTAAACAGAGGTTACTCACCCAGTGAAGACATGGGGAGACAGTAGTCAGATGTTTCTTGGCCTCTGAATAGTTCCTATAACTTCATCTCTGGGCTGGTCTGACCAAGCTGCTACAGGAAAGAGAAAGCCTTATTGCACAACCCTTAGGCACAGACCTTGGGGTGAGCCATTGTGTTTCTGAAGTTTGTTCTGTGTATATAGGTTTTTTTCTCTTTCTTCTTCTGCCTCTTCCTCATTTTGCAGCTCTGAGCAGGCCATTGTCTCTTAGATATTTTTTTTTTTTTGCTCAGGGTTGGTGCTCTACCATTTGAGTCACAGCTTTACTTCCAGTTTTTTAATTTGTGGTTAGTTGGAGATAAGATTCTCACAGAGAGCAGGGTACCAGTGGCTCGTGTCTGTAATCCTAGCCACTCAGGAGGCTGAAATCTGAGGATTGCAGTTCAAAGCCAGCCCTGGCAGGAAAGTCTTTATCCCCAATTAGCCACCAGAAAACTAGAAGTGGTGCTGTGGCTCAAGTGATAGAGTGCTTGCCTAGAGCTGAAGAGCTCAGGAACAGTGCCCATGTCCAGAGTGCAAGCCCCACAAACTCCTTCCCCCCAAAAAAGTCTCACAGACTTTCTTGCCCCACTTGGCTTTGAACCTCAGTCTTTGGATCTTCAGCCTCCTGAGTAGCTAGGATGACAGGCATGAGTCATATTGATAGATAAGGAAATGATGGCAACAGTTTTATTCTTTTATTTTCTTCAAAGTGAGCAGACACATGCTGTCTTCCTTCAACCCTCAAGGTAGCCATTCTGTCACCCAGACACCTCTCACCTCACATCTGTCCCAGCTCCCGCCTTGTCAGCCCCTCCGCTCTGTGCCAGGACTCAGCCTTTTGCTCCTAAACCTTTTCAGGATCCTTGTCACCAGGACCTTCCTCAGCTGTTGTCCCCTCCAGTCTACAAGGAAGCTAGAAGATTCTGTCTCTTTTATGTGCTATTATTAAGGAGTTGTACAAAGGGGTTACAATTCTGTAAGACAAGTGATGAGTACAATGCTTCTTGGACAATGTCACCCCCCCTCCTTCATTTTCCTACTCCTGTCCCTGCCCATAAGTTGCATCTTTTACTTGTTGCATAGTATATATTAAATACCATAACTGCTTTTGTTCACCTCTCCTCCCTCCATTTCTATGCCCCCTTTTGCCACCCTTCCCCAAAAAGACATACCTGTAGGCCTAGTTCCTCAGGAGCCTGAAATCTAATGATGCCGGTTCAAAGCCAGCCTGGGCAGGAAAGTACGTGAGACTCATATCTCCAATAAACCACCAACAAACCTGGAAGTAGAATTATGGCTCAAGTGGTAGAGTGCCAACCCTGGGCAAAAGCGGCCCAGGGATAGCAACTAGGCCTTAAGTTCAAACCCTAGGACTGGGACATATATACACAAAACCCAACAAAAACAATGAACATCTACAATAACAACCACCACCCATGGTTTCATTTTCTGGAATTTGTTTTTTAAGTAGTACTTTAGCTACTGAGGAGTTTCTCCCCTAAGTGTATCCTCCTTTAGTCTCATTGTGTGTCAATGTATAGAGCCCTTAGACTTTTTGCCTAGAGCTGCTCTTGGACTGTGGTCCTCCTATTTCTATCTGTCTCATTCATAACTGGGGTTACAGTCATGTGCCATCATGCCCAGCTTGCTTGCTTTTATTCTTCGTTTCTTTCTCTTCTTTCTTTCTTCCTCTTTTCTCATCCTTCCTTCCTTTTATCTTTCTTTGTTTCTTTCTTTTTCTTCCAGTTTTTTTTTTTGAGATAGGGTCTCACTAAGTTTTGCCTAGACCACAGTATTCCTATCTCTGTCTCCCATGTCACTGGGATTGCATGAGTTACCATACCTGGCTCATGGTTGTTTTTTTTTCCACCTAAAGGATAAAGTTCTAATTCTGCAGCGTAGCATTCAATGGCCTCCAGGATCTGGCTTCCATCAGTTTTGCCCACATCCTAACTTATCCCTCTACATACCTTATGCTCTATTCTCTTTGTGCTGCCTTCTGTTCTTGTAAACATGTTTGTACTTTCTCGTTGATGCACCTTTGCTTATTCTTCCTTTGCCTTCTCTATCTCCTAAAAACCAATCAAGGTCTGGTTCAAATGTCTCCAACCCTGTGAATGTAAGCCTTAAGCAGAACTCATCATTTCTGCCTCTAAGCTGAAGTAGTTCCCAGCTTGCTGCTTCATCCTATTCAACTGGCACTGAGCCCTGGAGTGCAGACACTGGGTTCAAGCCTCCCCAGTCTCTCAGCCCATGCCTGGGTTAGCTCAATCCTGACTAGGGTAAGGGATTCATTGAACCATTCATTTCATTGTGCTGCTGTGAGCCTTTGGTATTTTCCTCTCCTTCATTCAAATGAGACAGCCAAGTCCTAGATGACAGTGGGCCCCACAGGCCTTGCATGAAATGTGGGCTAGCCTCGGGACTGCTGTATGATTCAGATGCTGCTCCCCAACTTACACATAGAGCCACCTGCGAATGTTTAGCATGGTCAGGACTATTATATTTTCTGTGGAAGAGACTGGATAATGATCGTGTTATCATTGTTTTAATAGTTCTACCTAAATGAAGGATGGCTTTAGGATCTGTGAACTGTGTGTGTTTGGCACGTAGAAGAGTCCTGAAAGTAGACACATTGGCTCTACCATTGATACGCTGAGATCATGGGCTAGTTACTTACTCACGTGGGTCTCACTTTCCCATGGAAGAAGCTATATTAAATCATTCCTAATGAGCTGGCACTGGTGGCTCACACTTATAATCCTAGCTATTCAGAAGGTTGAGATCTGGATCTCAGTTTCATAGATCTCTAGTTAACCAGCAAAAAGCCAGAACTAGAGGTGTAACATGATAATAATAATAATACCTAAGGGCTTTCTAGCCTGAAGTTCAGTGACTTACATAATCCAAAGAAAGGAGAGATTGATATGGTGTACAGAGGTCAGGAAGACTTCATTTACAAGTTTTTATTGAGCATCTGTGGTGTGCCATCACAGAATTTTTATACAGCAGTGAGGAAAGCTACCTTTATTGAGCCTGTGGGATAGTGGAGAAGAGAGCCAAGTAAAACACATAATGACAGGAAACCATGATGTTGGGATTTGGGCTCGGGTCTGATGAGTGGGGCCTGATCAAGCTGCGAGTAACTGAAGCCATCTCTTCCCTTTTTTCTCTCACCATCATAGCATTCACAGATCTTCCCTTACCTCAATTTCCATTGCTATGGAGACTACCAATGGGACTGTTACCTTGTATGAGAGCCTGCATGCTGTGCTGAAGGCTCTAAATGCTTCTCTTCAAAACAACTTGCTGTGTCGGCCAGGACAAGGGCAAGGGTCTGGACCAGACCCCAACAAGCAGACTGAGGCACTGCAGACCGGCCTCCCTGGCCGCAATGACAACTCCTACATGTACATTCTCTTTGTCATGTTCCTTTTTGCAGTCACTGTTGGCAGCCTCATCCTGGGATATACCCGTTCCCGCAAAGTGGACAAGCGCAGTGATCCTTATCATGTGTACATCAAGAACCGTGTGTCTATGATCTGATGTGAGGTGTCCGGGCATGCTGGAAAAGTCAAAACACCTGAGGGTTGTTTTCTTCAGCCTCCAGAACTCAGTGATGGACCACATAGGGCCCCATGTCTCCATCCATAAGATCCACAAAAGAAAGGTCATTACTGGGGCTTAGTAGGACTGAGCCTTGTGCATAAGACTTTCTTCAGGCAGAGACAGACACTATAAATAGTGGAAGCCCATGAACAAAGAAGTACTAAAAGGGCCTGGTGTGGTCAGGAATGCCTGTAATACCAGCTACTCAGGAGATAGATTAGAAATAGTTCAAAGGAGTTCAAGAAAAATTAGTGAAACCCAACCCTAAAAATAAAATTAAAGAGGTGACATTGATCAAGATGCATTGCACTCATTAACTGACAAGTGGAAACTCTTTTGTACAACTACTGAAAGATAATTAAAAAAATGTTTAAACAGGCTGAAACTGGTAGCTCACACCTATAATCCTAACCATTAGGAAGGCTGAGATCTGAGGATGAAGGTTCATGAAGAAAATTCTGAAATTCTTATCTCCAATTAAACACCAAAATGCCATAAGTGGAACTGTGACTCAAGTGGTAGAGTGCTAGCCTTGAGCAAAAAAGCTCAAGGACAATACCAAGCCCTCAGTTCAAATCTCAGCACGCTCACACACACACACACACACACACACACACACACACACACAATATTAAATCACAAGGACAGGAATGTAGTTCAAGTGGCAAAGTGCTTGCCTGTTAGGCTCTGGGTTCAATCTCTAGTACTGAGAGAAAAAAATATGACAAGATAATGACTATAACCTGACTGGTGGAATTGAAATCTTTTTTTTTTATAAACTACCTAATAATAACAAATATTTTTAAAAGACAATGACTATGACAGGTGGCTACAGTATTGGAAGAGGAAGTATGGCAGAGGGATATGAAACAGGAAAATGCTCTGGGGGGCACATTTTTGGTTTTTTTTGTTGGTCCTGGGGCTTGAACTCTGGGCTTGGGCTCTGTCCCTCAGCTCTTGGGGAACGATGTACCACTTGAGCTACCATGCCACTTCTGGTTTTCTGGTGGTTTATTGGAGACAAGAGTCTCATGGACTTTCCTGCCTGGGCTGGCTTTGAACCATGATCTTCATATCTCAGCCTCTTGAGTAGCTAGGATTACAGGCGTGAGCCACCAGCTCCCAGCTACACATTTTCTTTTTTTTTTTAAGTATAATCTTTAACAACCATTAGAAGCAGCAATAATTATCACAGATAAGAACTCTTGAGTTGTGTTTCTTCATATAAATTCACATTTCATGCTTTTAAACACATTTAACATTTATGATTTTACTTGTCCACAAAGGAGGGTGAATGCCATGATTGGTACTTGGGAACTTTGGTCTGGCCTTTTCAAAACACATTGCCACGTGCAGGAGATCTGGGCATGAAAGATTTTGTGGCCATACATGGTAGTGAATGTCTTCCATCCCAACACTAGAGGAGCTGAGGTGGGCGAAGGAAGCATGCCTAGTATGGTTTTTCTTGTGACTTTAATGTCCTATCTGTGGAGGCTTTCTGCATATTTGTACTCACAAGGCTTTCTAAAATAATTCAAATCTTTTCATTTGCAAGTAACAGAAACATAACATATATTAATGTAATCCCCAAGGAGCAGTTATGAGTGGCATGGGGTAGCTCATGAGTTCAACAGAGATGCTTTAAGTACTTGGACAATTCTAGGAAACGGGACCTGGAACAACTTCTCTGTGTGAATTCACCAAGTAGGAGTTCAGTGTATCTTGTTACTGAGGGTTAGCCTACATAAAAGCGTAGAATGGTCTATTTAACCACTCTAATATTCTAAGACTTAAGCTTTCTTCTCAGCCCTCACTCGTCCCCCACATCTGTCCTGTTCCACTGACCAGGAACTCCAAACCACTGTCTGGGAGCTCTGTCCCACTTACTCAGCTCAGCAGATCTTTGAACAGGTTCTGCCCTCTGCTGGCCAAATCCCAGCACATTACCTCAAGCCCTGCTCACAACTTCAAGAATTATGAAATCCACAGCTCAAAGAGCTTAAAGATTACCTACCCTAAATTCCCAGATAAAATATAGAGCATGGTGAAGAGTAAGAATTAGTATTCAGGTAATAAGTGCATACCATGTACCAAGAAATCATCTGGACCTACATGGGATATATGAGTAAACATAACAAGTCCCTGCTCATATACTTAAGAACATTTGCCACATGCAAGGCGCTGGTCTAGGCTTTTTATACATCTTTAATTCACCATATTTTTTGAGACAATCTTGCTGTGTAGCCCAAGCTGACCTGGCTTGGTATATGGTTCATGCTGGCCTCTAACTCCAATCCTCTTGCCTCAACTTTCAAATTACTGGGATCACAGGTGTATACCTCCATGCCCATGAACTCACTGCTGGCTCAGACCTACTTAGGAGACTCCCATCTGAGGATCAAGGTTCGAAGCCAGCCTGGATAGAAGAGTCTGTGAGACTCTATCTCTTATTAACCAGCTAAAGAGCCAGACTGGAGGCATGGCTCAAGGTAGAACACTATCTGTGAGAGAAAAAGCCAAGCATGATTTGAAGGCCTGAGTTCAATGTCTGGTACAACACCCACCCACTCCTCATAGTAGCATTATATAGCTGATATTGCTTACAAGATTTGAATTATGAGTACAAATATGCAGAGAGCCTCCACAGATGGACCATTAAAGTCACAAGAACAGCCATACTAGGCCTGCTTCCTTCTTTACCTCAGATTCCCAAGTTCAGGGAGTTTCTCAGGAGAGGGAGAATCTGGAGAAGGGTGGCAGCCGTAAGCTATTTATTATAGTATAGGACAGTAAAATCAGTTAGTCAAAGAAGTGCTCTTGGTTGGAGATTAGCAATAATAATCTGGTTCCCAGAGAAAGTTCTATAGCTACTACAGAATTGGTTCCACCTTTCATGATTGTCATTTTCTACCCTGTGTAGGGCCGCTTGCTGCTAAGGAGTACTTACCCTCCTAGGAATGGTCACATTTACTTGAGACCAAGTCTCTGAGGTAGAAGGTAGTGCTGGGCTAACAGGAGCCAACATGCCCTATAGCCTGGGGAAGAGGTCTGGGGTTGGGGGTTTCATCAGCAACCCCCATGGCTATGTTGTTGAGGAAGAAGAGTAGAAACCAAAAGTCTCCTCTTCGAATATCTTTCTAGGTGTGTGTGTGTGTGTGTGTGTGTGTGTGTGTGTGTGTGTGTTGGTGTCAATCCTGGGCTTGAACTCAGGGCCTGGGCAGTATTGTCCTGTGTGTGTGTGTGTGTGTGTGTGTGTGTGTGTTGGTGTCAATCCTGGGGCTTGAACTCAGGGCCTGGGCAGTATTGTCCCTGAGCTTTTTTGCTCTAGGCTAGTGCTCTATCATTTGAGCCAATTCCAGCTTTTTGGTAGTTAAGTGGAAATAAGAGTCTCACAGACTTTTCTGCCTGGGCTGGCTCTGAACCTTGATCCTCAGATCTCAATCTCCTGAGTAACTAGGATTATAGGTGGGAACCACCAGCACCCAGCAGAATATCCTTCTAGTTGAAGAGGCGAGAAGGACATACCAAACAAAACCAAAAGAACAGCAAATAACAAAAAGCAGAGAACAGTATAAGATGAGAAAATGTGAGGGACAGACACTAATGTGTCAAGAAGAAAAGGAAATATTCATGGATGTTTCTCAGAGGAAGAGAGGTTTCAATTCACTCGATCAGGGTACTAGGACAGTGACTGCCACCTTCATGGCAACCCAAATTCATTTTGGTTGGAGAATTTCTGGTTAGTGAGGAGAGACAAATGTAAGGCCAAATATTTACTCTTAAATACACATGGTAAAAGTTGCATATGTCTTTTCTGCTCAGATCCACTGATGAGGGCTTAGGCCACAACTAGCTGCAAGGGAAGCTAGCAAATGAGCTGCCTACCTGAGTAATCGTGTTCCAGCCAATCATTTGTTAATACAGAAGGCTGAGAGAATGCAGCCTGGATCTCCACCTTATTGTTTTCTCCCCAGGGCTAGTCAAGATCAAAGTATTTACAACTCTGCCAAGAAGGAAGAAGTGTTGCTACCCTGACTAGATCATGTTCTCAGGGGAGTGAGGATGAGAACTTGATGTGTATAAGCTTCTCTTGTGAATGTTACTTTTGCTTGTTTTATTCTTTCCTAGAACCATTGAGTCATGTCTCTCATTTTACTGGAATTGTTATATTAAGCTATTTATTTAAGCATAGGGCATATAGATAAATATTAGGGGGAAAGAATCCTCAAGCCTTAAGAATCCCTCAAGCCTAGCTACTTGGGAGGCAGAGATTGGGGGAATCGAGTTGGAGGCCAGCCAGACATAAGAAATTGCAAGATTCCATTTCAAATGATGGCTAGTTGTGGCGGCATGTTATCCGAGTTATAGAGGAAAGCACAGTAGCTTGATGCTGTGATGCACACCTGTCATTCCAGCAACAGACAGAAGGATTCCAGCCTAGGCCAGCCCTGGGAATAAAGGGAGATCCTACCTCAAAAATATACAAAGTGCTGTTTGCTGGCTGCTGAGTAGCTGTAATCCTAGCTACTCAGAAGGCAGAGATCTTAGGATCAAATTTGAAGCCAACCTGAAAATCCGTGGGACTCTTATCTCCAATTAAACACCAAAAAACTGGAATTGGAGCACTAGCCTTGAACAAAAAAAGCTCAGGGACAGTAACCAGGCCCTGAGTTCAAGCCCCAGGACAGGTGTTCATGTGTGCCTGCATGCACGCACGCGCACGTGTGCTCATGCGCGCGCGCGCGCGCGCACACACACACACACACACACACAGAGCAAAAGGGAGCTGAAGGTAAAGTGGTAAAATGACTGCAACAAGCAAGGCCTTGAATTCAATCTCTAGTGCTGAGGAAGGAAGGGAGGGAAGGAGGCAGGGAGGGAGGAAGGAATTTTTTTCAAGTGCTACTAAGAAACCTGGACATGATCTGCCTGAGAGAACACATCTTTGGCTATGGTTAAATTGTTATAAAGAATAAGCTCCTGGGAGTAGGGAGTCATAAATTAGTGAACACGGAAGAAAAACTAACATTTTCTGAATAGCTCTGCTTTCCTCACTGTACAGTTCCCTATACACGGGGAACTGTCTCACTTTGGTGAGTTACACCTCCATCTGGGACAGCTCTAGGGGTGATCTTAGCTCCAGAATACTCCAGAGAATCAACTGAAGCATCAGTTGCAACTACATTGTGAGTTAGGTTCTTCCCCTGCTTTCCTGCTCCCTCATATCCTTACCCACATACCTTCCAAGAGCATTCCTCTGAAACTTCTACATGTAACCTTCTCCATCTTAGTCAGTTTCCAAGGGAATCAACATGTCTCTCAATAATTAAGTCCTAACACTGATCTTGTTCCAAAGTTGGTGTCTATAATGACTGAGGAATGAAATGATAGTCTATAGCTGAAGGCAGTTTTTAGTTCTCCCAAAAATAAAAAGCCCAGGCCACCAGTCATGTCCTATAGTCATTGAATAAAAAGAACAAGCCACTAGAGTGCGCACCATGACAGTGCTATAACTTTTCTGCTAATTCAGCAATAGAGAACTTTGTCCGGGCTTAGCAGACAGACAGCATAATTGTCCATACTAGGGAAACCATCATTTCCTGTTCTCTTACATATTATAGGGACATCAGTGTTATAGTCTGAGAGTTTATCCAATCTAGAAAACTCGAGAACTCTCTTTACTGATGAGGGTCCAATACCCTAGTCCCAAGCCCTCTGTGCCATTACATATGCTAAATTTAGTCCCACACACCCAAGCCTCCAAAGCCTGTTTTTTGTTTTTATTCTCTTTGCCTACTGACTGCTGTTGTGCCCACCACTCTGCTTCTCCAGTTTTCAGTGAAGATGAAGCATATGAGCTTAGATGTGAAGGAAGAAAGGAGTTATGAGATGAAAAGTTTGAGAACACTGTGCAATGGGCTGCATTTATTTAATTAAGTCTTTTTTTGTGAACTTAGTAAAAAAAATACTTAAAAGGAAATATTTCTCTGCCCTATTTGGAAGGATCTTTAGTCCTTTGTAGGTTGTAGGGGGCACTCCTTCCCTTGGGGAAAACTCTTGGAAATCTCATTTCAATGTATACATTTCTGAAGGGACAGTTAGATTGCCTAGGAGGGAGAAGGCAGGGTGAAGTAGAGGGAGCAGAGTTGGATTTTACCAAACTCTAAGGAGAGAGGGGCAGTGGGGACCTCTTGGTCCTCTCCCAGAACCCTCCCAGTGTTTCTGGTGATAATGACTGCGTGGGCATCTGGGAAATGGACATCAAACCAACATCCTGGTGGCCAGATTTATAATGGAAAGAGCCAATGGATGGATACCTTGAGCCACTGGGTCAAATACCTCTGACTGGTCCGCATCTGCTTGGACAATGACCATCATCACAACTATGAGGGACAGGTTTTTCTAGATTGGGTATACCCTGGGCTTTTTGCATCCCAACAAAAGCTCTAAAATTGGATATTGTACCAACCAGGCAAGTCAAGATAAGGTAAATATAATTTAATTAAACTAGAAAAATAAAAATTATGCCAGGTGCTGGTGGCTCACCCCTGTAATCCTAGCTACTCAGGAGGCCAGCTAAGATCTGAGGATCACAGTTTGAAGCCACCCAGGCTTCAACTGGAGGTTAATCTCCAATTAACCACCAAAAAGCCAAAAGTGGAGCTGTGGTTCAAGTGGTAGAGTGCTAGCCTTGAGTGAACAAGCTCAGGGACAGTACCTAGGCCCTGAGTTCAAGCTCCAGGACCAGCACAAAAAAAGCTTTTCTTAAAATTTGACTTTTAAAAACTAAAGAAACATAATGCTCTTGAATTTGTTACTGCAAAAAGCAAGCATGTTATAGTATTTAGAGTTCTAATATCATGATACAAGTCTCATCTGGCTAGGTCTATAAAAGGATAATAAACTATTAAGGGATTATCATGTGTTAAGCAAAGCATTTGCCTTGTTTAACCCTCAAAACATACCTGTGAGGTGAACTGAAAGTCAGAGACATTAAGTGGGTTGTCCAAGTCAGAGACATTAAGTGGGCTGTCTAAGGTCACATGATTAGTAAATGGCAGAACAAAGTTTGTTGGACTCCAGGTCCAACTTCTAGAACCATCAATCCCCTACCATTTAGGCCATTACTCAGTTATTGAATTAGCCAAACCTGCACTCTGGCAGTGAATGGATTAATACAATTATTTGTTTAACAGTGAGACAGATCTAGAAGAGGTTTAAAGAATGAAAGAATCTTAGAATTAGAACATTTGTACTGGGAAGACCAAAGACTTTAGAGATGGATGGACTAGACTGGAATCCTGGCTCTGCTATTTACTCCCTACGTGATCTGGAGTAATTTACTTAACTCAATTCTCAGCTTCCTTGTCTACTAATCATAAATAATATAACACATTCTCACTATACTGACCTGAGGGTTAGAAATAATGGAAGAATAATAGTTAGAAATAATGGTACCCAGAACCAGCTACATAACTTTCGAGACCCCTCAAAAAGAAAGAAAATTTCAGTGCAAAATGAATATGTGGGACCCTTTGTTCAGGTGTGGTGGTGTATGCCAGTAATCTCAGCATTTGAGAAGTTGAGCCAGGCAGATGCCAAATTTGAGGCCAACATTGTTGGCCTCAACAGCAAGACACTATCCTAAAAAAAAAAAGAATTTTGGGGACAAGAGGGAAAAACTGGGAGAAGGGAAGGGAAGGGGTGACATTGTCCAAAAAGAAATGCACTCATAATTTGGCCTATGTAACTGTAATCCCTCTGTACATCACCTTTATAATAGCAAAAATAAACATTGAAAAACATAAACATTTCAAGATGATGGCAGCTGAGTATTAAACCAAGGGAAGGGCTCTTCTAAGTGTTAAACCTGACAGAAGGTTCAGTGTCTGGCACCGAGTAAGTGCAATCAATTGTAGTCTTTTTTCCTTCTTTCTAGATCATTGATTCTTACCCTCTCCTTTTGCAGAATGAGGAAGCTGAAATACACAGATGAAGTAAAAAAAAAATTGCAAGTTAATGGCACAGACAGGATTTCAACCTAGACCCATTTTGTTCCCAGAACTTCCCAGAGTGTTTTATATGGTGGTTACAAGATATTCCATGAACAAAAGTTTCCATCAACAAGCAAGTTTGTAAAAGATTGGATAAGATTAAGTCCACACCATTCACAAATCTCTTCAGGGACTTTTCTCTCTGCAACATGCATCTCTAAAATAGGGATATAATATGGAACATTGCCCCCAAAGTATTTGACATGGCATTTTTTGTCAGGAGCATATTAAACATCTTTTAAAACTCTTTTAGAAATGCTTCTCTTTATACTGCTGGAGGGCAGTGGAAATTTCCACGGGGTTTGATCTCTGGGGTGCATTGTTCTTATTCTAAATTAGAAGCAAACATCTTCCTTCCATTAGGCCTTTCTGTCGACATCCGTGTCCTGGCTGACTTGGGAGCCTTAGGATATAAAAATAATGAAAGCCAGATTCCAAGAAAAGCAAACTTGTTTAGAGTCACCCAGTTGCATCTACAAGGCATAACCAATGTAACTGCTCTCCCTGGAATAGGAATACAGAGACAGAACCTACATCATGACCACCAAATTCTTTCCATTCTGGGAAACTTTCTCACAGTCACCCTATCACAGATGTAATAGATGAAGCTCCATATGAAGTCACAGAAGAAGCCAGAGAATCAGGATTCTCAGGTCAGTTTCTTCATTTATTAGTCATTTGACCTACATCGATTAATCTATCTGTTTCCTTGTATCAAATCCTTCTTTTGTATCACATGAAGGAAACCCTGCTCTTTTTTGAACTACCATGCATTTAATTTCATATATGCAGTTAGCTGTCTTACCCCTACTCAAGCCCTTGAAACTCTCTAAGGACCATGGTATAGAAACCAGCAGACTGGATGACCTCTATACTCCCTTTTAGCTCCAAAGATCTGTGATTGAAAAAAAAAATTTGGTGGGAAGACGTAGGTGTGAGAAACTGGGGAAAAGCAAAGAAAGGAGTTGGCATTGTCCAAGAAGAATTGAACTCATTACCTGACTCAGGGAACTGTAACCCCCCCTGTCCAACTCCTTAATAATAATAATAGAATCCTATTTTAATCATTTTGTTTGGTTTTGAGTTTTTGACATACAGTCTTACTGTATAGCCTAGACTGGTCTGGAACTCACTATCCTCTTACCTCAGCCTCTGGAGCACGAGGACTACAGGCATGCACTACCACATCCAGCTTGCGAATTGGACCTATAGGTAATAGATAACCTCTTGTCTTTCCCTGTTATTAGAAGGCCTCTTAATTCCTGGGACACTCAGAAAGTGGTTCTCCCATGCCGCACTGATGAAATGCCAGGCAAACACACACCATTCCGGAGTTTGTCAGTGCATGATCTCCATTGAATGAAATGGACAGAAGGGACAAGACTCGGCTCCTTCCCCATCACACTGTGCATTGTCATATGGACTTCTAACAGTTATTACTTTGTTTCTTCAACTCACAGACACCTCAGGAAAGCAGCTATTCTATATTTTGCTAATTCCTCCCTGACCTGCATTTCTCCTCCACAAATTACTAAACAGAAGTCACTAATAGGATTACCATGGGGCCACAGTGAAGCCAGGAGACATGTTTTCATGATAAACATAATGCTGAATTGGGACTTGCTTATCTTTGATTTTGAAGACTGTTTCTGGACCCATCACTGCTTAGCCCCTTGCTTTCCTTAGAGTGAGTTTGTCCCCATGGAGAAGCTTAAAGCCTTTGTGAACTTCTGGTGACTTGGGTTTACTAGGTTACAGTTCCTGCTTGGATCTTCCAGGAAGCAGACATCTAAATGGTAAGAGGTACAAAGAATTTATTGTGGGAAACATCAATAAGGCAGCCAGAGTAAGTGGGAGAGTCTCAGGGGGTGACACGGGTCTAAGAGCAGTTTATTTTATATTTTATATAGTTTTTTAGTTATCCTTGTCATTGTGTTCAACATGTCAGTTTCTGAGTACATCCAAGTCAGTGTCGCCCCTTTCATCATTCTTTCCCATCTCTCGCAATCCCACTCATCCCCTCAAGTTTCTTGTTCCATTTTCTCATACACAGACTGAATATTATAATGGTATTTGCCCACCACTCCTCTCTCCAGTCATTTGTCCTCCCTCCTCTTGACTTCTTGCCCCTTCTGACAGCATGTGTTTCAGCTTCCTGGTATTCATTTTGTTAAACTGCGAGTTGCGTAAAGGAGTTACACTCCTCAGTGGCCTCCCCTGTAGATACCATACTTTAGTCAATACATTTGGAATACCAGCTTAAAAAGAGGGAGAAGGGAGGAGGATTCTGATAAAGGAGATTCAGACTTTGATGTAACTCTGAGGAAGTCTGAGGTACGCTGATGGGGACCAGAGATTGTCCATTGGAGGAGTCCCATGCCAGGCATAAACAACTTGGTTTTAGTGAGTTTGCTGGGCCAAATCAGGCAGAGAAAAAGCCAGAGCAAGTACAATTGCCTGGGTGCAACTGGCATAAACACTGCAGAGATCCTGGAAGATGTTGCAAGTAGAGGGCAACAGCTAACTATACTCTTCCCAGCAGGGACCTGAATAGCACAGTCTTCACATCTACCCTACTGTACATGCATGCAGTGTGTGAATTCCAAAAGTGGGCACAATCTAAAAGTAAACTGAGGACTAGTCAGGTACCAGTGGCTCACACCTAAATCCTAGCTACTCAGGAGGCTGAGATTAAGGATCAAGGTTCCAAGCCAGCCTGGGCAAGAAAGTCTGAAACTCTTATCTCCAAATTAACCACCAAAATCTGGAAGTGAAGCTGTGGCTCAAGTAGTAAAGTTCTTGTCTTGAACAAAAGAAGCTCAAGGATAGCACTCAGGCCCTGAATTCAAGGCCCTGCACTGGAAAAACAAAATAAAACAAACTGAGGCCTACTGTGCATATTTATTACAAATATTCATTGGGTGCACTGGCACTAGGCATTGTCCAAAAAGAAATGTACTCTTTACCTGCCTTATGTAACCTCTGTGTACCACCTTTATGATAGCAATAAAAAACACTTTAAAAACCTAAACAGGCCCCCTTTTAAATGAACTCCAGCCTCAGATAGTTTTGTTAAATAATTTTAAAAATGGGCTAATAATTTTTCAAAAAATAAAAAGGTATTGCACTAGACACTATAGCATCCACTCCCAATCGAAGCTAAAAAGGGCTAGTCTGGGACCTAGTGAGTTTTTGTACTATTACCTTCAACAATAGCATGTCTTAACCTCCACTATATTAGCTTTACACTGTGTTAAGCTTAGTAAGAAAGTAAATAATCCTTAGGGAGCCCAATGTACATTTGTAATAAAATACCCCTCATCTTTGGATTGCTCAGAGCAGACTTTAGACTTCTTCCTAACCAACATTGGATGCTCCAGAAGGAAGGAGACTTAGTAGAATTGGCCCTGGAGGTTATCAGAGAGACCTTGAAAATGATCAGGCAGCCAAATGACTGGTACAAGGCATGCTCCACCCCTACGATGCTGCAGGCCAAAATTCAGGATTTGCTGAGCAGTAAGTCCAACACCTGTTGTCTCTTGGATAAGATTCAAAATGTAAGAGGCAACATGGAAGGAAGAGGAAGGAAATGGAAAGGAAGGCTTTGTAGCTATATGAGTCAAAACAGCAGGCTTTTCAGAACCATGCCCAAATTCATCCCAGTCTGATTATCTGGCAAAAAAAGAAAATGTCTGTGGTAGAAAGGACACCGGATATGATATCAAAACTCTGCCTCTTACTCCCTGGCTGACCTTTGTCACTCAATGCCCTGCTGGGCCTGCACTTCTTGGCTATAATCTGCAGAGCTCAGCCAGATACAGCTCTTTCTTTTGAACAGTGCAGGATTCTATTAGCTTCCTTAAAATAATATTGGAAGAGCCTATAGAGAGACATCTGAAACAGGGAATAGGATGAAAAGAATGTCCAGGGAACCCAGGAATAATACTATATCATAACATAATGTTACCATAACAACTCACATCCTACCCTAACCTAAAAGACATTACAATAGGTGGTGGAATCTATGAATGGAGGACCAGTGACATCTTTAAAGTAGAACTAATTTCATGATCAAGACATCCACAGCACCGAAATATGACTCTGTTCTATCTTTATACAAGATAGATGGTCAGGGAAGGAAAATAATTCCATCTGTCAGCTGGTTCTAAAAGAGCTGAAACTCACAAGTATTTCATCAACACATGAATCTCAAAAGGGACTGAAGGCAATGAAATTGCCTTCTTCCTTCACCGAATACATTTCCAGTTTTCCCTTGTAAAAAAATAACCATTCCTACTCTTTATTTATTTTTTGGTTAGCATACATTGGCTATATATTGTAACATTTCCATGCATGTACACAAGATATTCCAATCAATTTCTCCTTCTATCACACTCTTTTATTCCTCACTCCTTCCTAACACAATTTCAAGAGGTTTCATTCTCCTGTTTTCGTACTTGCAACAATCTATTTCTTCCTCTTTCTTTACTCCCCTTTAGATCTGCATTTACAGTTGATTTTCACTTGGATTAGAATGTTGGGGTGGGGAGGAACAGTATACCATGGTTTCTCCCCAGCTCCTATTTTAGGATTCTAAAAACAACAGGGGAACATGCTCCCTTTTTTAAAATATAGGTTTCTTGTTATTATTAAGGTGTTGTACATAGGAGTTGCCATTTTATAAGTCAAGAAATGAGTACATTTCTTTTTTTGGACGTCACCTCTTCCTTCTCTTCCCCCCATTTCCCCACTCTGTCCTGCTTATAAGCTGCATAATTCAGTTCCACATCTTGTATACTGAATACCACGACTGCATTTGTAATATTATTATTATTATTATTTTGCCATTCCTGGGGCTTGAACTCAGGGCCTGGGCACTGTCTCTGAGCTCAAGGCTAATACTCTACTTGAGCCACAGCAATTGTGAAGCCTCTGATTCCAAGCCCTAGTACCACAAATACATAAATACTACTTAAAAAAAGAAAACACAAGAAAATGCCCACCGATAAAAGCAGGAGGTATCACTTAGTGGTAAAATGTTTGCCTAGGATGCAAGAGGCCTGGTTCAATCCCCAGCATTGAAACAAAATAAAACAAAACAAAAAACCCTAAAACAAAACAACACAAAACAAAAAAGTGCAATCGGGGGGGGGGAGGTGACATAATTAGCAGCCAATCAAAAAGAGGCTACAAAAAACCCAGACTTCAGACACTTGCACTTCCAACACTTGCACTAGGTCTTCCCTCAGAGGATTGAATTTTCCCTTAGGGTTTCTTTCATTTTGAATTAAGCACCCCTGAGCGCTACAGTCCCCAAACACCAACTCTTTAACCTAGTTTCTGGGAGACAGACAGGTCTCAGGAGATTGAATACCCTGCAGGAAAAGAGTATTCTTAGCTCCTAGGGAGACCAGACTGAAGAGGGAGCAGGGATTGTGACATCAGTGAGGATACCAGAGCAGCCACTGAGGGCCATGCTGCCTCAATAAATAATGGCATGTTTGGCAGCTGACCCAGTTCTCCACAGAAAGGACGCCTGCAGGTATGTTGCACAATAACAGTCTAAAACGTTAACACCTAGTGTATGTGGAACACAGCACTGTTCTACAGATTTGTAACTTTTTAAGACAATTTTTTGGCAGTTGGAAGCCAAAAGCTTTCAGGAAAGAGCAGACACCTTTTTATCTCATTCCCAGAAAGGTACTATATGGTGTTGTATTGGTGATGTTCCCACAAAGAATCCTTTCCTAACTCTTGTCAGAATAGTTTAGTACTCCTCTATCTGCTTCTACTACTGCCTATGTCAAACTTCACCCTAATTGCCTGTTTACTTATCTATACCTATGCTAGATTATCAGTTCTGGGAAGGCAAAAGTTATGTCTGTTCAATAGTGCACTGTGGGCCCTAAAATGGTGCTTAGTCCTAGCACAGACTCAATAGTATTTAAGCCAAGCAACCTATTCTAATCCACTCTAATACCTGTGTCTAAGTGGCTTGGCATTGTGGAAAGAGTGGATTCAAGGCCTTGCTTTATCTCCACGTGGCTTTGGGAAAATCACTTCACCCAGTGTTCCTGAGGCAAAATAGGCATAACTCTTATTAGAAAGTAAGGGCAGCTCCAGGAAAGCTAGACTATATATGTAGGCCCCAATATCCCCACTGCCAAAAAAAGTGGGAGGGGGGAGGGGAATGAAAGGTTTCTGGGTTAGGGATTTGTGGAAGGGGGGAGTGATGGGGGGGGCGGATTTTGAATTCAGGACATTGAGCTTGCTAGGCAAACACTTGATTACTTCAGCCATACTTCCCAGCTTTTTTTTTTTTTTGCTTTAGTTTATTTTTCAGATAGGGTCTCAAGCTTTTTTCAGGGCTCACCTCAGACTACAATCCTCCTAGTTCTGCCTCCTGAGTATCTGGAACTACAGGTATATACATCCCACTACACTACATCCAGCTTGTTTTTTGAGACCCTTGTTAACTTTATTTGCTCAGCTGGCCTTGAATTGTAATCCACCCATCTCCACTAATAGCTGGGATTACAGAAGTGTTCTGCCACACTGGCCATATATTCTTCTTCTCTTCTCCTTCCTATTCTTCCAGGCCTATGCCGTCCTATCTTCTCTTCTTTAGGTATCAGCCTATGACTAGATACTGTTTGCTCCACACAGCAAAGGACATGGCTACTACTAGCTTTGACTCCATCTCCCATTTTTTGTCATTTGAGAAGGATTAAGCCCTTGCCCAAACTTCCAATTGACAAAATGTATCTTTGTTCTGGCTTGAAGTGACATATTCATCCTTGTGAAAGCTACAGCCCCTATTAGAACTATGTGATCTGAATAGGGAAACAAGAGTTGAAAATTAGGTGGGGGAGGATTACTGTTCCAAGAAAAAGAACAAGTACTAGGTGTATAAAACAACTGATGAGAAAACTTGGGACGTGAGGGTTATAGACATGGCAGTCTTCAGATGTTTCTCAATATTTAGGTTCAAGAACATACCGGCTGTTATGCACCATTGAAAATGTGTTTCGGATGTGGACAACAGAGCAGAGAAATGGAAGAACCTGAGTTGTTGATAAGCCTCTCAATCAACCAGTCTTAAGATGGGAAAACTGACAACAATGCCTGCAGGTCTGCTATCTGCATCTGGAAGTGTGCATACAGCTAAAGAAGAGGAATCCAAAAAGCATCCAGTAAGACCAGAGCAGCTCCCCATATATACTGCACCACCTCTTCAGTCTAAATATGTTCATGAACAGCCTAGTTATTTACAAATGGGCTTTGCATCCATCCGCACTACAACACTTTTTTACTTTGGCTGGTGCAAGGGTGTTTATATCTTCCTGAAAAATGGAATAATGGATACAGTACAATTTGGGAAGGATGCCTATATCTACTTGAAAAATCCTCCTCGAGATTTTCTTCCCAAAATGGGTGTGATTACAGCTTCAGGATTGGTGGGTTTGATTTCAGCAAGAAAAGGTTCTAGGTTTAAGAAAATTACCTATCCACTAGGACTGGCTACATTAGGAGCAACTGGTTGCTACCCAGCTCAGTCATTAATCATTGCAAAGATTACTGGGAAAAAAGCATATGTGACCAGCCAGCACATTTATGAAGCTGTTAAATCACTGTGGACAACAAGCAACAAAAACAAATCACTCTCTAAACCTAAAGAAAAGACTGAGCTAGAAAGCCCCAATGAAACAGAAATGCCTGCAAAAACAACTCAAGTCCTGCAACATTCAGTGCCTTTACCAAAAGAACTCCACTCTGAAACAAAGACCAACTCAGCATTAACCTCAGATTCTAAACAGTTGATATCTGACCCAAAGCTTATGGATCATGGGCAGTCCCATCCAGAAGATGTAGATATGTACAGCACTAGAAGCTGAAATAGACTGTGCAGAGAGACTGCATAGAGAACCACAAGAGGTTGTGAAGTTGTAAATGATGGTTAAAAAAATCATGTATTGGGTAACTGATACTTAAAGTGTCCTTGAAGTGATTCCCTAACCTCTTCAAATGTATAGTCAAGTAAGTAATGAAAACATGAAGTGTGAATGCAATCCAGACACTATGAAAGGACTGAAGAGACTGCAGAAGTAGAAATAGTATGGTGTATTTGATGACTTGTAAGGGAATTTACTAAAAAACAAATGAGAATGAAGATGTGAACATCAATGAGACTAAAATCTGAAGATATGTATGTGCATATATACATATGTATCTGCTTTGGGTTTCCAAATGTCAGTTGGATTAGAATGGTGTATAGAAGGATGGATGTGTCTCTGTTGTTTTTTGTTGTTGTTGTTGTTTTTCATTCCTCTGGGTTGCAATAAAATATCCATATTTTATGCCCCCCCCCAAACAACTGATGTACACTACAGTATTCTAAAGGCCATTCCCACATGGAGAGTTGAAAAGTCACTATTTGCTATTAGTTATCTTTGGTCCGAGCCCTGCTCCCCTGAGATTTTTTTTCATATGCCTTTGCTGAGATCTCCTCTGAGATTTTTTTTCATATACCTGCTGTAACAGAAGGAGGAGAGCAGAAGTGTGCCAAAAACAAACAAACAGCAGGGCTGGGAAGGTGGCTCAGTGGTAGAGCGCTTGCCTTGCATGCTTGAGGCCCTGGGTTCGATTTCTCAGCACCACATAAGCAAAAAGAAAAAAGCCGGAAGTGGCGCTGTGGCTCAAGTGGTAGAGTGCTAGCCTTGAGCTGAAGAGCTGAGGGACAGCACCCAGGCCCAGAGTTCAGGCCCCACGACTAGACCCCCCCCCCAAAAAAAAACAGCAGAAATACAGACTAAGTAAAAGCACAGTGTGCTTTCTCTGAAAAACATCAGTAATGGGCTGGGTCCTGGTGGCACACACCTGTAATCCTAGCTACTCAGGAGGCTGAGATCTGAGGATTGCAGTTCAAAGCCAGCTCGGGCAGGAAAGTCCGTGAAACACTTATCTCCAGAAAATTGGAAGTGGTGCTGTGGTTCAAGTGGTAGTATGCTTGTCTTGAGCTAAAGAGCTCAGAGACAGTGCCCAGACATAGAGTCCAAGCCCCATAATGGAAAAAAGAAAAAAAAATCAGCAATCAGAGAAAGAAGCCCTCAGTCTAGAAAGGTTAGTTTTCTTTCTCAAATTGGTAGCTAGTGATTGCACCTGCTCAAAATCAGACCCCTCCATTCCTCTATACTTTGGCCAGTTTGTGGCTCCAGTGTCAATGCTGCTAAGTCACAGTGACTAAGCTTTTTAGTACTGTGTACTTGACTGCCTTCTCCTCCATTCTGTAGCATTCAGGTCTCCTTTCAAATGGCTCAATCCACATAGCTTGTAGATGGAGAGAACGCTCTCCGAGAGGGAAAGTTATTATTCAAGATCACAGGATAAAGAGAACTCTTTGCTAACCCAAGATCAGATGCTAAGTTATTTGATGCTTGATTTCCTCATTATATTTTCCTTTGTTTTTCTGCATGTTTATGATCTGAGAGATGAATGATCTCTCAATCTCATTTGCTTCCTATTCTTTAGTCTCTGTAGGTCACCTTGTGAGATGCTTTCTCTAAGTCAGTTTCAATATATTGCTGTTTAGTTACTTTGGGGTTCTTGTTAACTAGCTTTTGTCCTATTCTCAGTTGTCAGGAATAAATTCCAATGCTAAAGGCTTTATCCAATGTAGGCAGTGTTCATTCTCTTTACTACTTCCCTATGTGCCGTACTACTTGAATTAGCTAGACTTGACTTGTGGTAAAAATTTCAGGTATCACTCTGGCTAACTCTCCTACTTGGCTCTCTCAGCTATCCATTTATATTTTATTTGGTCTGCCTTCCCAATCTAGGTCACAAATATTGCCTATATGTTCCTTATGGTACCACATACTTTCCCTAACAAAACAGTTTTTTGTGTGCACTACACTCATCACTGGCTTGCTTTTTCTTTCTTCTCCACTATATTGTAATTTCTGTAATAACAAAGACCATTCCTATTTATTATTACCTTACCATTATTTCCTCCAAGGCCCAGCAAAAACACATAACAAATGCTATGTAACTATTTATTGACTCTGTGACTTCTAATTGTTTTCACAGTGGTAATCAAATGACAAAAAAATGTAAAAATATTTTATAGGTGAATCCACAAGGACTTGCTACATCAGCTATCACTATAACATAAACTCTGCTTGTCATAAAGATGTAAAACCAATTCATTGGTCTATCAGAAAGGTTTGTCATACTCTTCAATGTCCATGCTACTCACACAAGAAAACATCATCAGAATTATTGCCTTGAGCATTCTCTGTAATTCAGCTCCTGTTGTAAGTTTTCATTTGTGTTACCTCATTTACAAGTCTTTAATGGAGTTCCTTTATGTGTGTGTGTGTGCAAGTCCTGGGGCTTGAACTCAGGGCCTGGACACTGTCCCTGAGCTTTTTTACTCAACGTCAGTGCTGTACCACTTGAGCCACAGCTTTACTTCCAGCTTTTGGGGTAATTAATTGGAGATAACAGTCTCATAGATTTTCTTGTCTGGTCTGGCTTTGAATCTTGATCCTTAGATCTCAGCCTCTAGAGTAGCTAGGAATTAACATGTGTGAGCTACTGGCCTTTCACTCAAGGAGGTTCTATTTTTATTTCCTTTCAACAGATGACAATGCTAAAGCACAGGGAGGTTCTGTGTCTTATTTGAAGTCACAAAGCTATTGAGCAGTGGAGCTAGGAATCAAACCTGGTAAAGGAGCTTTACAAATGATCTTATCAAGACTTTTGTTATAGGTAACAATGTGATAATATATGTTATAAAAAGAATGTCAGCCTCAGAATAAAGAGAACCTAAAGACAAGGCCTGGTTGTTTCAGTTATATATGCCTCATAGTAAGTCACTCTTAGAACGATAGGAAGTTTTCCTTCCTTCCTTCCTTCCTTCCTTCCTTCCTTCCTTCCTTCCTTTCTTGCTTGCTTTTATTTATTTTTTGGTTCTAGTCTGGGACTTGAACTTGGTACCTGCTGCTTTTGCTCACTGGCTCTACCAACTGAGCTAAGCTTCCAAGTCCACAAGCCATTCTTCCAACTCTATTTCTCACAATTTTGCAAATTGGCTGGGGCAATTCCTTTACTTGAGCTCACTCACACAACTGTACTTAGCTGGAGGGTTGGCCAAGCTAGAAGCTTCCATATCATCTCACCTATCTAGCTTAACAAGACTGCCTTCTAAAGGCTTCTTGTCCTCCTGGTTTTGAAAGCTACACCAGCTTTCACAGACGGTAGTCCTGATGAGAGCTACCAAAAAGAACTTATGCTCATTTTTAATGTACTTCTTTTCCTACATGGCTGATGTTGGGCAATTTACTTTTTCTTTCCTGAATTCAGTTTCCTTATCTTCAAAGTTAGGAATGTAATCCCAGGAATGTGGTCCCAGGTTCTTATATGCATGAAAATGAGATAACATGTTAGATATGTAGTAAATTAACAACCATCACTCATCCAATGTTAGTTCCCCTTGTTCTATAGTCACTGTGTTACTTTCTGTTTCTAGAGTTTAGACTTGCATCTTCCTCTCTTTCCCAATACTAAAATCTTATACTTCATGGTGTAACTCTACGCTCATGTCCTCTACATAAATTTCCAAACATATCAGCTCCTGATAATATTCTATTTTAAGCTGGATGTTGGTGGCTCAGGTCTGTAAGATCTGGGGATCACAGATCAATGCCATATGGGGCAGAAAACTCTGTGAGACCTTTATCTTCAATTAATCAGCAAAAAGCTGGTTAAAAAAGTAGACAGGTGGCCCAAGTGGTAAAGCACCAACCTTGAGCAAAGTAGCCAACCAAAGCAAGAGGCCCTGAGTTCAAGCCCCAGTACCCACATTCACACAGAAAAAAGTGAAAACCTTGTCTATTTTAGGAAATTCTAAAACTTGTATTAACTATTCTTAGGCTTTTCCCCAGTCTCATAGAAAAAAAAACTACTTTAATGGATTCACTTTATATGAAAGTATTATTTTATGCAATTTAAAATTTCTAGTTAGTATAATAATGCCACTCCTTTCTCTCAGATTTAAGATAGTGAAACTGAAATGCCAATGATGTCCTATTGTCCTTATAATTGTAGGCAAACCATTTAAAATCTACTAATTGTTGTTAAAACAGGGATACAGGAGGACCCATTGCAACAATGAGATGTACAAGTCGTTATGTCGAAAAATGAACTTTACAACTTTAGTGGGGGGGACAGGGCGGGGGAGGGGGAGGATAGGAGGAGATGGGAAGGGGAAACAAAGCAGGAGGCTACAATGCTTGATAAGAAATGTGCTCATTATCTTACCCATGTAATTGTAACCCCTCTGTACAGTATTTTCACAATAAAAATATATTTTAAAAAATTTACTAATTGTTAGCAGCAAATTACTTGCTGTACTTCATTGGTTTTAATCTCTTATTTAGTGGCATATGCTCCTTTTAAAACCCCTTTTATGGATATGTACTATTTCCTAACTAGATTAAAATTACTAATAAAACCAAGTTCCCTGATATGTATATATACATGTGTATACATATATATATATATATATGTATATAAAATACTAGTGTATAAGGCACAGAGTATAACTACCTTATAGTTCTGCTATTGTGTCCAAACATAACAGACATAGTTCTCAAACAAGTAAGTGCCCAAGGACTTATTTACTTATCCCTTGAGCTTCTCTGATACTATAGGAGTAAACATTGGATGAAAAGAATAGGAGCACTTGGATATTCCGAATACATTGTCTTAAATCAACAGGTTTAAAGGGTTTGTGTGTCACTTTTCATTTAAATACATAGGCCCCATCCCTCCTGTACTGATTGATTAACCCCAGGATAGGACAGGGCAAAAGAGAGAAATATTTGAAAAATATTTGCCCAAACGAGAACCACAGCAACCTTAGAAGCCTGAATTATTAGGTCTTTACTCAGTTTTAAGGAAGAAGCATCTTTATACATACGTCCGTATTAGGAAAATTATTACAGAAAATTATTTACAGTAAACTGAAACCAGTCACGGTTTCTCTAGAGTATTCATCTCCTGGGAATTAGAAAGGGAAACACACAGATTCATAGGTGTCCTAAACTCTCTACATTCTATTCTTAAAACTTACCTTGCCAGATTCCCTAACTCACTTCTTCAGCACCTTTCTCTTCATCATATACAACTCATAAAAGTCCTTACATTGATGGAAGCATGCATGATTTCTTGAAGATAAGACAATAAATGTTTGTTGCTTGACTAATCTCCAGTTGGCTAGAAGTCTACTTTCCCTGTGATAATCCACACTAATTATTTGTTATAGTTATACTATACAGCACAAGTAAGTTAGATTAATAAGTACTTTTAGACTGACTTAAATAGGATGACTATACATTTTGGTTCTTTGCCAGATAGTAGAGAAACCCTCTGGCTCTCAGTTGCTCAGAGAGAAATCCCTTAAGAAAAGGGAAGAAGATAAAACCTTAAGGGAGGTTGTTAATAATCTGGCATTTTCAAGTCAAGGAGTATTTAATTTATTCACTAAAGAGTACAACATGATCTCTAGGGTAAGGCGAGAACAATGCTACTATCATTATAGAGAACAAGAGCCGGAAATATGGCTCAACTGGAAGAATACCTGCCTAGCACATACAAGATCAAGAGTTTAGCTCCTCTCACAAAAAACTAATGATAATACTATATTGCATACTTAAACTTCTGTTAGAATAGATCTCATGTTAAATGTTCTTACTAAAATAAAATAGCACTCACTTTTGTGTAATTCTTTATTCATCAGAAAGTGTTTTCTTATCTCTCATCTCACTCTAAAGAGATGTTATTAATCTTAATTTTACAGAAGCAGAAGCTAAGATGAAGATGGCTTGTATCTATGCCCAAAGTCACATAGCTAGTCAATGGAAGAGCTAGGACTAGTACTGAAATCTTTCTTTTCTTTCTTTCTTTTCTTTTTTTTTTTTGTCAGTTGTGGGGCTTGAACTCAGGTCCTGGGCAGTGTCCCTAAGCTCTATTTTGCTCAAGGCTCTACCACTTTGAGCAACAGGGCCACTTCCAGCTTTCTGGTAGTTAACTGGAGGTAAGAATCTCACAGACTTTCCTTCCCAGGCTGACTTTGAACTTCAATCCTCAGATCTTAGCCTCCTGAGTAGCTAGGATTACAGGTGTGAGCTACCAGTGCCCAGCTGTGAAATCTTTCTAGATGAGAAGGAAACTAGTAAAAATAGTTTAAGCAGGGGATAAACTATTGGCTTATATAGCTAGTAATATGTATAAGATATTGTGATTATCTTAGTAGTCCTCCTAATTGTGGTTCATTATCAATCGCCCTCTTCTTCCCTACCATGGAGTTCAAATGCTTTTGGAGAAATTGACCTCACCCTTGATTGAAGGGCCAGAGCAGAAGTGGAGCTTAAGTGGTAGAGAACTAGGCTTGAGTGGAAAAAAGCTAAGGGACCATGCCCAGGCTGTGAGCTCAAGCCCTACAAAACACCACCACCACCACCAACAAAATACTGGCACACACATATACACACAAATATGATTAGAACAATTTCATCTCCTGGTTTTAACTACTAAGCCTCAAGGAAGAGAACATGAACTGACTGTAGCAGTGAAAAGCAAGAAAAAGTTGGATGAGGGTTTCTGGGAAATAATTTTCTGGATTTTTTTTTTTTTTTGGAGAGAGTATCTGGAAGAAACTATCTATTTTCCACCAAATGTAAATGAGTAGAAGCAACTCTCTTTTTACAAGACTATAGAAAACCAGACTTATATAGAAAACCAGACTTAGGATATCACTGGATGGCCAACAAGGTCTTTAATGATACAGTCAACTGAGCAGGTCACATAATTATGAAGTACAACCTATCTCTGGATTTTGTAGTTTCATAACCCATGAACTACACAAGGTCACTTCATGAAAAGTAACAGAAAACCCAACTCAAACATTAATGGGCCTCCTGTTACAGGCCTACATGCCATAGAGTATGCAGTTAACAGTAGTAAAATTAATGCTATAATCTAATAATAACTCCATGAGGTAATTTATGGGATGGAAGGAAGGGCTGCAGAAACTAAGTCCTTGGTCTCCATGGCACCAGAACTCTCAATTCATCTCTGAAGATACACATTACCCACTCTCTGCCAGGGGTATGATCATCAGCCACTTCAGTATATAGCGATGGGTCCCAAAAGGAACCACTTGAGAAGACTTTCAGATTGATAATCTGAGAATAGTCTAATAAAGAGACTATTTACAAAGATATGGGCAAAACCCCCACAAAGAATAACGCAGTGTCACAGAGCTGGAAACAGCCTGGTTGGGAAGATGCTATCAGTTATGAGCCTGAAGGGATGAGCAGAGAGAGCAGTTACTAGAACCACAGATGGATAAGCCCATGTAGAGAGGGCCATCTGACAAGGCATAAAATCAGATTGTATTCCAGCTTCCCCCTTCCCCCCCCCCCCAGTTATATGTCAGTATTCTCTGTAGCTCAGCCCTACTGATAGGCTACGGATGGTTCTATGTAGATCAACCTCCTGAGGCATTGAAGGCTGGGGAGGAGTTGGAGGGTCAATGGTAAGGTTCAAGGGGGAGACATCCAGTAGCGACCTCTGCAGAATGAGAGCATTTCTTTTTCACAGCAACTGAATGTTAGCACCTAAAAGGATTTGGGACAATGGCTACCTTTTTGGACCAACCATAAATATATAAACAATTCCTTAATTCCTCTCAACAAATATTTTACATAGAGAGTTGATCTGAAGAAGAGTTGATGGCAGAAAGTTATTTTGAAAGATACATATCACCATAAATGTGCTGAATGTTTTGATCTTGCCTTGTTTTCCACTGACCTATTTAACTTACAAAGTTAAAGGAAAGCCTAGAGCTATTAGAAAGTATCTCAGGTTGGTGTAGCAGTGTTATGATGCACTTCATTCATTCATTCACTCATTTATTCATTTTGGCTGCACTGGGGTTTTTTAGATCAGAAACTCATGTTTGCTAGGCAGGAATTCTACCATTTGAGTCATATCTCTAGTCCTTTTTTTATTGTTTTACTTATCTTTTGGGTAGAGTCTTACTTTTTTTGGCAGGGAGTGGGGATGGGGGGAGGGGAGGCTGGCCTCATACCACTATCCTTTTATGTCTTAGCTGGCACCACAAGTATAAACCACCATGCTTTGTTCCTTGATTGAGGTGAGATGTCTCACTTTTTTTTCCCTAGACTGGCCCCAAATTATGATCCTCATAATCTTCACTTCCTCAGTAACTACAGTTACATGTGTGAGCCACCATGCCTGATCACATATATTTTTTAAAAAATAAATTATAAGTACATTATTATTTTATGAGGTTATATAATCATTTTGTTACTGTTCAAGGAATTATGAATATTATTACTGCTGCTAATATCCAACTATAGTTGAATGGAAAACAGTAGCATCTTGGTATTTTTTAACAATTTATGTTCAAATCTCAATTCTCCCACTTTCAAAATCTATGAAATTGAGCAAGTAACTTATCTTCTCTAGGCATCATCTATAAAATAAGGATAATAGTTAGGGTCTCACAAAGTTGTTATAAGACCTAAATATGGTATGTATATAAAACAATTAGCACTATCATTAATAGCATCTAGTAATCAAAGAGAGGAATGGTAGAATATATATGAGATAGAACACACACTGGCTAAGAGAATTAGGTTCAAATTTCAGATTGGTTTCTAGAAACTGTTGAGATTTGGTGGGTGTCCTTTTATCTTTGCCTCTTCAGCTCAGTGCTGAAATACTTTAGAAATATTCTTTAAAGTCAGATAGAAAAGAAAACACAGTATCTATTCCTGGTAAGTCGGATTACAGCACATGTGTTGGATATCTCAAAGGACTATGTTTTAGGCCTGCCCATGGAGAGCAGACTTACCCAATCAGGCATGTGTAGGACCAAAGTCAGCTTCATTCAGCACTGACTAGTGCAAGGGATTCAAGCAGGTAACATCCAAAAGTGGGCAGAAGAGGTAAGAAAAATGTAAGAAGCTTAAAACTCATTCCTCTACCCCTTTACCAGAAAGAGCATCAACAGCAGGAAATGTCTAAAAGAAACTCAGGAGATAGCCTGTATTCTGGTTACAAAGAGAGAGGCACATGAGTTAGTAACAAACAATAAATGTGGTTCAAGAACTGCTGGGCTAAATACTGTCAACAGCAGGTGGCAGCAGCGATAGCAACTACTGAGGAACCCAAGCAGAACAGAAACATGCAGCCAAGAGGGAGCCTGCACATCACTCAGAGCCTCTGCCCATCCTGTTGAATGTGTGTGTGTGTGTATGTGTGTGTGTGTGTGTGTGTGTGTGTGTGTGTCCCTTGGGAAATTCTGACAGCAGCAGAATTTACTGCCTCCAATAGGGCACACACATTTTGCCATGAGCTTTGCCAAAGTCCAGAATAGAGTACCCTCCATCTTTAAACCTCTTTAGTATCTATTTGACTATCTCTCTCTCAATGTACTTTGGTCCCAAGATGGGGCTGATTCTTCAGAATAGAATGATCATATGTTAGAAACTAATAATAGTATTAATCATTCATCTGAATTTAGAGAATAGTCTAGCTACTAAAATGACCCACAGATCGCATAGAGAAACCACAGCTATGTAGGCAACTCCAGTAAGCTCTTTTTCAGATGCTGAAACTGTATAAAGCTATACTAAGCAAAATGGTATTAGTGCAGAAATAGCTAAATAGTCCAATGGAATAACATAGAAAGCCTAGCAAAAGACTAAAACTTGTTAAAACTAGACATATGAAAAGGTAGCGTTGCAAATAAATAAAACTGGGTTAATAAATGACACTAGAAAAAATAGGCAAGCCTTATGAAAAAAAATCAATGAAACAATGTAAAAAGTTGATCACTTACACTATGTAACAACCTCAAAAACAAGAATCGCCACCATTTTATTTGTTTTCATTTTTGTGGTCAGAAATTTGAGTGGTGCTTATAGCGGTCTCTGCTAGGATTATTCCTGTGTTTGTAATCATTGGGAAAATCAGTTGTGCCAAGGCAGTTTAACTGAGACTCATTTACATGATTGGCAATTGGTCTGGCCATTCATTAGGCCATAAGTCTCTAGGAGGAAAGCCTTCATTGGTGGCCGTATTCCAAGACACAAATCCCAATGCACAAGTACTTCCAAGCCTCTGTTTGTACCACATTTGCTATTCATTTATCAAAAGGAAGTCATAAAATCCATTCAGCCAAGAATCAATGTGGAAGGGATCTACATAAGAGTAGGCATACAGGAAATTTCAATTCACTAGACCATTAGTATAAAAATATAGAAGAATATCTTAATGGCATCAACAGGAGAGGATTTATTCAGCAATATACGAGGCACAAACCACAAAAGAAAAAAATGGCTAGGGGCTGGGAAGGTGGCTCAGTGGTAGAGCGCTTCCCTTGCATGCATGAGGCCTTGGGTTCAATTCCTCAGCACCACATAAGCAGAAAAAAGAAAAAAGCTGGAAGTGGCACTGTGGCTCAAGTGGTAGAGTGCTAGCCTTGAGCTGAAGAGCTTAGGGACAGCACCCAGGCCCAGAGTTCAGGCCCCACGACCAGACCACCCCCCCCCAAAAAAAAGGAAAAAAGAAAAAAATGGCTGTCTGATTACAATAAAAAGAAATCTTTTGTCGTCTTTGACTACCAAACCCAGTTCTTGTCAAATTATTTTGTTCTTTTGAGTGATCCTGTTCTATATTTTTATGTGCTTTGTGAGTCTTTTTGATAAAAACTGAATACTTGAATAATATAAGTGCAGTAACTTTGAAATTCAGTTTTTGTTGCCCTGCCCTGAAGATTGCTCTAGTGATTGTTAAACTTTTATTAGCTGTTCATTTTGTGATATTGTCAAACTATTTTTGCAAAGACCAAATTCATTGTCATGTAAGGTCATCAAAGTCTGCTTCATTCCTTCAATTCTTAGTGACCTCACAAGTTCCTTAAATGCCTGGAGCTAAAAGAAAGAAAAACAACATGATCCTCCTGCTCTAACCAAAAAAGATGGCTGCAAATCATGATGTACATCAATTTACACAAATGTGTGACATTCATGCAATCTCACGGGTTTTTAATTGTTGTTTTCAAAACCAGATCTTGCTATGTTGCTCAGGTTAGCCTTAAACTTACAATTCTGCCACAGCCCCCAAGTTCTACAATCATTGGTTTATGCCACTGCCTTACCTCACTCAGATTCTAAAAATATAAAGTTTATTTTTTTAAGTCTGCTAACAAATTGTTCTGAGCTAATCATCAGAAACATCGACACCCCAGTCCTTAGAGGTAATTATCATTTCACACTCATTCTATAACTCATAAAACTTGGTGCAAGGGAGGGAAGATGGGAAGGGAAAAACTGGGAGAGAATGAGGGAGGGGATGACACCATTCAAAAGGAAATGTACTCACTACCTGACTTATGTAACTGTAATCCCTTTGTACATCACCTTTACAATTAGATTTTTAAAATTAAAAAAAAATGTTTGGTGGGCATTTCTAATGTTCCAGGCATTACAGGTGCTGAGTGCATCACTGAACAAAATAGATTAAAAACCTTCGCCCTGTGAAGCTCATATTGATTTAGGTAATTGAGGATATATGGTAGGATATGGATGAAGAGAGATTAACATGGAGAAACAGGATGAAATTTACCTGTTACACATATCCATCTATGAATCTCCTTCTTCTAATTGTCAGACAGTATCCTATTCAGCTACATTAGAATTCATTGTCAATAAACCTTTTCTTCTGACTACTTCCCTCCCCCTGCACATTATAAAACATTTTAATGATAAAATGTTACAAAATGTAATGTTTCAATTTTTTTCCACAATGTTTGGCAAATGAGTGAAATATTTTTATTTGGTGCTTGAATGCAGAGCTTAGGTGCTGTCCCTGAGCTTTTTTGTTCAAGACTAGCACTCTACTATTGAGCCACAGCTCCACTTCTAGCTTGTGTGTGGGAGGGGGGCGCGTTAAGCATTTCAAAGACTTTCCCAACTTGGCTGACTTCAAACCACAATCCTCAGATTTCAGCCTCCTAAGGAGCTAGGATTACAAGACACCGACGACTGGCAATTGCTGTTCTAATACGTAAAACATTTGAATATTAACTGTGCATTAAGAAAACTAATCAATACTTTGTCAGCAATATGGCATAATTTACAATAGTCTATCATGTAGTTTAAAAATATAAAAGCAGTCTAACATGCACATCTTTGTTTGTTTGACTAATTGAAACTCAATCATCAGTATGTGAAGCCATAAACACAATGAAAATATAACTAATTAATAACTACATGAAAATATTATATGACCAAAGAATTACATTAGGTTTCTTTAATTCAATTTAATTACATGAAACTCTTTTGAAGTAGAATACATTTAGTGTTTTTTGAAAGAAAATATTTTCCCTGGTGTTATTAAAAGCTGGAGCACAACATCCCTTTCTTACCATGTTATAAGAACTGCTTCTTTGTGTACCTTTGTAATTTGAGCATTATAAAGAGACTGCAGAACACTCAAACACAAAAACTGAGAACAAGAAGAATTAAAAAGCTAGCACTACAACGTTCAAATTACATGGTGCTGAGATCTGCATAATGAAAGCACTTTGCAAAGGTTATGCATCACTAAATTCCCTTTTCACCAGTATGAGGTCAGGGAAATGGAGGAAATAACACAAAGGGACAGACTTAGAATAAATAAGTGACATAATTCAAGTCAGTGATTCATTAGAAAGCAGTTCCTGAGGGTCAAATGAGTCATCATCAGTTTTGAGTAACAAAAGTTTCCAATTCTTATTTGGAAGAACGGGCAGCAAGTCCATGGCTTTGGCTTTACTCCTGCCTCGAGTCAGTATTACAACCAATAAAAGATTTTTTTAATTACATTAAAAAATACTTTTCCAAAAGTAAAAAATATATACAGAGAGAGCTGGGAATGTGGCTTACTGGTAAGAGTGTTTGCCTATCATGCATGAAGCCCTGGGTTCCAATCTTCAGTACCACATAAACAGAAAAGGCCAGAAGTGGCACTGTGACTCAAGTGGTACTGAGTGCTAGCCTTGAGCAAAAGAAGCTCGGGGACATTGTCTGGGCCCAGAGTTCAAGCCCCAGAACTGGCAGGAAAACAAAAATGAAACAAAGAATGGCCCTTCTTCCATGATGGATAAAAGCCAGAATCAATTCTAAAATGGTACTGGTGGCAGTTGGATCACAATTGATGGCGGGGCCCAAGGCAGCACTGGACAGAGTCGACTGTTAACAGGGCATCTGGTGTGAGCCCAGTTTCTACCAATGAATTTCCAAAACTAGGCCAGTTACAAGTTAGGCAGCAGCAACCTTTCTTCTTTGACAGCTCCAGCTTGCGAGTTGTTAGGATCTATCTCAAGGGTAACTGTGGGAGCTGATGGACCCTCACACCACTGTAGCTTCCATGTGGGGTGGGGACTCAAAGCCTCACCTCATTGTAGATCACACAGGTCAAACTGCTAAAGCGGTTGTGTTTGTCTACTCAATAAAATCTGATAATAGGAATCTGGGTCCAATGAAGATGAAGTGTTATTGCCTGGCTGATGCATTGGGTGGAGCCAGCACTGAGATTCTGAGGACTAGAGCACAGAAAGTGATGGAGAAAGCCAGGAACACTGTAGCTATACAAAACATCCCTGCCCCATTGGTCATTAGATTCTCCAAGCCTTTACTTTGTGCTCTGCATTATGTATTTATTACCTGTATTTATTATCACGCCTGGCTTCTCAACAAAATAACCTGAAGTGCTCAGCATACACACATCTACAAAGCCCCTAATTCTCATCGCTTACCTGAATTGACTACCCCGTCTATGTTTCTACACCTGTACCAAATCTTCCATCTGTTCTCAGCCCAGTAGTCAAAATAATCTCTTTGCCTTGTTGCCATGGTAACAAAAAAAGCATGTACAAGGGGGAAAACCATATAGCAATGCTAGACACAGAATCTGAGCTCTCCTCGGTTGACTTGGCGAGACTACTTCCTTTCTTTCATCTTGAATATATGAAATAAATAAATTACAACCTTTGTGGTTAGTTTTAACTATTTAACATGCTTAGTTAAAAGAAGGGGAAAGAAACTGGCTCGACCTGTTTACAAGAGGCTTATTGCCAACCTTTAGGGCTATTTGCTTTTATTGCCTCAACTTTGTAAAGACCTCATGAAAAAAATACTTCAAAAAGATGAAATCCTTTGTGACTCACAAAGGACTTAAAGGAAATTCCATTCACTTTAGAAAATAATATCACATTTCTTGATCATAGGAAATACTTAAAGAAGGTAGTTCTGCAGAGCTCCATCCTTGCTTACTTTGCCCTGACTGAGATCAAACAGAGAAACAATTTCTCCAAGTGTTCAATGGGTACATAGCATAGAAAGAATGAAAATTCATGGGACAGAGTTTGTACCAATACTTGAGCGGGTATTTCATGAGGGCAAATTACTCTCTCCTCCAATGTAAAGGTTCATGCGTGCAAACCTAAGAAGTAAACACTTATAACTGTTTTTGACCTCCAGTGTCTTTCTTGAGGCTCCTGAGGATTGGTGTATGATGTTTCGATGCTCTTCCAGGACTCTTTTTGTTGTTGTTGTTCTTGTTGCAGTACTGGGGATAGAATGCACCGACTCACACATTCTAACAAGGTTCTTTACCACTGAGCTACATCCCTAGTCCTTGATATAGATGTAGAGTCTCACTAAGTTGCCTAGGCTGGCCTTGAACTTGGGATCCTCCTGCTTCAGTCTCTCAAGTAGCTAGGATTACAGGTATATACCACAGATTTCCCATGGTACTTTGATGTCACTGTATATACAAAAGCTTAGGCCAGTATGGCCCCTCTGTCTCATCTTCTTCCTTTGGTGTGCTGCTCTCTGCTTCTCTCTCTTTTCCACTCATCATTTTTCTTGTCTTTCCCTATTTTTAGCAGATATCACTGAGGCTTCTCCATCTGTCACTTCCTTTTCCCACGTTGGCAGAGCTCCATTTTGAGTACCTTCCATTTTGCTGCCCACAGTTCTCTAGCTCCAACCTTTCAAGGGAGAATTTTGAGTAACAATGCTCATTCACTTTACCAGGGATTAATGAGGCAGGTGCTTGATTTGGGCAATTGGACTGGGACAGAAATTTTCCAAGGACATTTGAAAAACATGTGTCAAGTTCATACAAAAAGATGCCTAGGGCATCCCCTTGGGTTCAGTTATAATGTCTGAGACTACTGTAGTCTTTTGCTGCAATAAGGACAAAAGTGACACCAACTTGCGAGCTATTGAATAAATCAGTCTTGGAGTGGCCTCAATACAGAACTTCTTGTTATTGGAAACAATGTTTTCCCATGGTGGCGGCAATCAATTGAGTTAGGGTCTGCTATTATTTGCAAGCTAACTATCTTCATAAATTTTCTCACAAGTTTCTTACAGACAGATAAGGAGTGAAAACAAATGATTAAGTTTCTATCTGTTTTGTAACTGGTAGAAAAATACCATACTAAAACTAGCAATGACTAAAATTGTACATGGTAAAATTTGTCATTTTTGTAGAATGATATTTTTACTCTTTATTTATGTATCTTTTTTTTTTTTGATTGTGGGGCTTGAACTCAGGGCCTGGTGATGTCTCTGAGCTTTTTCACAAAGCTAGCACTCAACCACTTTTAGCCACAGCTTCCCTTTGGGTTTTCTGGTGCTTTATTGGAGATAAGAGTCTCACTGACTTTCTTGCCCAGGCTGGCTTCAAACTGTGATCCTCAGCTCTTAGCCTCCTGAGTAGCTGGGATTATAGGCATGAGCCACCAGCGCTATTTATACATCATTTTGCTTTGGAAAAGCTCAAAATAATCAAAAGTAGCAAAACATCTATATGATACAGCCATGTAGCCTGTCCTGTATGGCTCAGCTTGCTGAGTTCCCTGAGAAGCAGCTGTGTGCAGCCATTAACCATTTTCCTGTAGCAGCTAGCAGCTAACCAGCTAGACAGTCCATTCTCAGAAATTCAGCCTGCAGAGGCCCTACAAAGCAGACAGATGACTCCACCTACCCACTCACCCTTCCCCCAGTAAATAGTGGGGCAACCTTCTCTGATGTAAGGGGCCCCATGCCTATGCAACCTCACCAACACAAACACTCCATAAGTCACTTACACTCACTATGCCCAGAGCTGCAAGCAAACTCATCCCACCAAAAAGAACTACATCCCAGATGGTAGCCAAATCACACAACCCCTGCAGCTTAGGCCAGGGGACAGACACTTCTTATGCTGACTACAGATGAAGAAGAGGCAGACCATCTGGGTGTTAGGATTGTGGGGGAGGAGGTGCCTGCTCACCTCCTGGCAGCCAGTAGGAAGAGAGAGAGAGAGACAGAGAGACAGAGAGAGAGAGAGACAGAGAGAAGAGAGAGAGAGAAAAAAGAAAGAGAAAGAGAGAGAGGCAGGTAGACAGGCAGACAAACAGATGGGGGGTGCAAGAGAGAGACACACAGGGACTGGGAAGGTGGCTCAGTGGTAGAGTGCTTGCCTTGCATGCATGAGGCCCTGGGTTCTATTCCTCAGCACCACATAAGCAGAAAAAGCCAGAAGAGGCCACTGTGGCTCAAGTGATAGAGCACTAGCCTTGAGCTGAAGAGCTGAGGGACAGCGCCCTGGCCCAGAGTTCAGGCCCCATAACGGACAAATAAGAGAGAGAGAGAGAGACAGACAGACAGACAGACAGACAAAGACAACAGCACAGAAATAATGTCTGTCCATGCTGGATTCCTCCTTCTACTTTTGTTAATGGGCCCTTGGCCTATTGGATCTTCCCATATTAAGGGAAGCTCTTTACCCCCTTATTTACTTGTCCCATGAAATACCTTCACAGATACCCCTGTGCTTTATTAAAAAAAAAATCTCCACTGGGCACCAGTGGCTCATGCTTATAATCCTAGCTACTCAGGAGGCTGAGATCTGAGGATCGTAGATCAAAGCCAGCTGGGGCAGGAAAGTCCGTGAGACTTCTATCTCCAATTAACCACCAGAAAACCAGAAGTGGTGCTGTGGCTCAAGTGGTACAGTGCTGGCCTTGAGCTGAAGAGCTGAGGGACAGGGGCCAAGCCCAGAGTTCAAGCCCCACTACCGACAAAAAAAAAAATCTCCTAGATGTCTCTATACCCAATCAAATTCACAATCAAGATTAACCACTACATATATGGAAACAAAAAGCTGATCTCACAGAAATTGAGAGTAGATTAGTGGTTACCAAAGCTGGAAAAGAATGTAAGGGAGGAGGTAGAGAAAGGATGCCTAATAGATACAGGGTGCAGTTGGACAGGAAGAATGACTTCTGATGTCCTATAACACTGTAAAATAACAGTGGCTGCCCTGGGTAAGGTGCTATATATCTGTAATTTCAGCATATTAGAGGCCAAAAAAAAGTTTGAGACCAGCCTGGACTACACAGAAAGACCTTGTCCCCCCAAAAAAATCAAGAGGAGCTGGGAAGGTGGCTTAGTAGTAGAGTGAGTGCTTGCCTTGCATGCATGAGGCCCTGAGTTCATTTCTAAGCACCACATAAGCAGAAAAAGATGGAAGTGGTGCTGTGACTCAAGTGGTAGAGTGCTAGCCTTGAGCTGAAGAGCTGAGGGGCATCGCCAAGCCCAGAGCTCAGGCCCCACGACTGACCAAAAAAGAAAAAAAATCAAAAAGAACAATGGTTAACAATTGGTAATTTCAAAATAGCTAGTAGGGATATTTAATTATTTTAAATAAATAATTGATGTTTGGTGTGCTACATATATGCCAATTACCTTGATTTGACCAATATATATTGTATATACATACTGGCATGTCATGGTGTACCCCATAAATATGTACAACTACCACATTTCTATTAAAATAAAATACATTTTAAAAAAGAAAAATTGTTTGGAGTAGGGCATATGGCTTAGTAGCAGAGTGCTTGCCTACCATGCATGAAGCCCTGAATTCAATTCCTCAGTACCACATACACAGAAAAGCCAGGAGTGGTGCTGTGGTTCAAGTGGTAGAGTGCTACCTTGAGCTAAAGAAGCTCAGGAACAGTGCTCAGGCCCTGAGTTCAAGACCCAGTACTGGCACACACAAAAAAAAATAAAAAGAAAAATTGTGACAGCAGCTAAAATGTATACAGGATAGCTGCTAAGTGTTAGGAAAAGAATATGCCTATGTCAATGCACTTTATAATAGATACTATTAGTAATCCATTTTATAGATGACAAAACCATAATATAGAAAGGCAATGCTCTCTCAAAGCTACGGAGTTAGAAAGTAGCAAAACAAGCCAGACACAGTGATGGATACTTATAAACCAAGCTATCCAGGAGGGAGGGATCAGGACAGTAATCTGAGGCCAGCTTAGGCAAAAAGTTAGTGAGACCCCCCCAGCTGGGAGCAGGGACACATGTCTATAAGCCCAGCTATGTAGGAGGCTATGTAGAGGTGAGGATTTTGATCCAAGCCCAGCCCCAGGCAAAAATGTAAGACCCCATCTGAAAAATAACCTAAAGCAAAAAGGGAATGTGAAAGCACAAGGCCCTGAGTTCAAAGTACAATAGTCGCCCCCCCCCCTGCCAAAAAGGTAGTAGAACCAGAATTTGAACTCAAAGCCCAATTTTCTAACTCAAATGAGGAAGAATCTTGGGGGACAAGACTTATAAAAGGACTGTAGGCTCCAATCTGTGCTCTAGACTGGACATGGCTTACCTTGGGGGGAAAAAAAGAGTACCAGACAAAGGTACTGCAAATAATAGCTCACATACACCCCAAAAGACACTATAAGACACTACAAATAATTTATGGATTAGAAGGAAAAGGCCCAAGTTATTTTGGGCCAGCTTTATAATGGTAAATCCTCAGGGGGAAATATATCAGCTTGTGGCTTTCAAAGGCCTGGCCCTCTTCTGGTTTGTTTCTTCTGAAGATTGCTCACACATGGGTCATGTGTTTGTGGGGTTTTTTTTGTTGTTTTTTTGTTTTGTTTTGTTTTATTTTGCCTGTTTTTGTCAGTCGTGGGGCTTGAACTCTGGGCTTATATGCTGTCCCTGAGCTCTTCAGCTCAAAGCAAGCACTCTGCCACTTGAGCCACAGTGCCATGTGTTTTGTCCTCAGGTCATTAAGTTGAATTCTACATTCCCTATCATTTCATTTTCACTTTTTTTTCTTTTTGGGTCCGGTCATGGGGCCTGAACTCTGGGCCTGGGGGCTGTCCCTCAGCTCTTCAGCTCAAGGCTAGCGCTCTACCACTTGAGCCACAGCACCACTTCCTGCTTTTTTCTTTTTGCTTATGTGGTACTGAGGACTCGAACCCAGGGCCTCATGCATGCAAGGCAAGCACTCTACCACTGAGCCACCTTCCCAGCCCCTTCATTTTCACTTTTATACCTCTGTTTCCAGATGTGAGAAGACCAAATTACTTGTACAGAATTGAAGTTTTACTCAACAGGTTTTTACTAGGAAGAAACCTTCTCTTCTCAGGGCCTTGAACTTGTTTGAACTCAGGGCCTTGTGCTTGTTTGCTAGGCAAGAGCTCTTCCCCTTGAGCTGCACATCTAGCCCTCGTTTTTCTTTTCTAATGGATATTTAATTGCTTCAATAGAAAGAATAAACTGTAAATAACATAAAAACTTATACAATGAAGTTTCATGTTCCTGTCACTTAGCTTTGCTTGATCTATACTCTACTCACTTTTCCTATCTCTAGTTCCTATCTTGAATGCTTTGGGGGAAAATCCAAGTTTTCATATTATTGTACTAGAAAATACTTTAGGAATTTTGCTTAGAGGTTTCCCTCCCACCCCTTCTCTTTCTTGGGTGCTTGGGGTCAAACCTAGGATTTCCTAAATGCTGGACAAGAACTTTTTTTTGGGGGGGTCCAGTCGTGGGGCCTGAACTCTGGGCCTGGGTGCTGTCCCTCAGTTCTTCAGCTCAAGGCTAGCGCTCTACCACTTGAGCCACAGCGCCACTCCCGGCTTTTTTCTTTTTGCTTATGTGGTGCTGAGGAATCCAACCCAGGGCCTCATGCATGCAAGGCAAGCACTCTACCACTGAGCCACCTTCCCAGCCCCCTGAACAAGAACTTTTAAGAGCTCTTATTTAAAAAAAAAATCTATAATGAACTGGGCACCAGTGGCTCACACCTATAATCCTAGCTACTGAGGAGGTTAAGATCTGAGGATTGTGGTTTGAAGCCAGTCCTGGCATAAAAGTTTATGAGACTTTTATCTCCAATTAAGCACCAAAAAAGCCAGAAGTGGAAGCTCAGGTGGTAGAGTACTGAATGGAGCATGAAAGCTCAGGGATAGTGCCCAGAACCAAATTCAAACCCCAGGACTGGCACAACAACAATAACAAATCTACAATGCTGTGGCACGTGCCTGTAATAATGGCTACTCAGGAGGTAGAGAAAAGCTAAACATACATACATACATACATACATACACACATACACACATATACACATACATACACATATACATACAAAGAGGCCAATTTGGGCAAAAGTTATCAAGACCTTCTCTCTTAAACAAGATAGACATAGTGGCACATGCCTGTGAACCCTAGCTACTCAGGAGGCAGAGGTATATGAATCTAGGTCTGCCAGTATAAAGTTGGTATGACTCTATATGAAAAACAAACTAAAATCAAAAGGACTAGGGGCATGGTTTAAGTAGTAGAGTGTTATTAGTGTGAAGCCTTGAATACTGATGCCCAGTCCTAAAAAAAAACACAGAATGAAATACCATTATAACATTTAATAGTAATTCATTTATATCATTAAATATTCTGTCATTGTTCAAATTTTCCCAAATGCCTATTTCTTCACAGGAGCTCCTGATTGCATATGATTCACATCTGCCAGTCCTGGGGCTTGAACTCAGGGCCCGGGCTCTGTCCTGAACTTCTTTGGCTCAAAGCTAGTGCTCTACCACTTGAACCATAGCACCACTTCCCGCCTTTTCAAAGTAGTTTATTGGAGATAAGAGTCTTCCTGACTTTCCTGCCTGGGCTAGCTTTGAACCATAATCCTCAGATCTCAATCTCCTGAGTAACTATGATTACAGGTGTGAGTCATCAGTGCCCAGCTCTTAATTCTCTCTCTCTCTTTTTTTTTTTTTGGTCCGGTCATGGGGCCTGAACTCTGGGCCTGGGCGCTGTCCCTCAGCTCTTCAGCTCAAGGCTAGTGCTCTACCACTTGAGCCACAGCACCACTTCCCGCCTTTTTCTTTTTGCTTATGTGGTGCTGGGTACTGAGGAATCGAACCCAGGGCCTCATGCTTGCAAGGCAAGCACTCTACCGCTGATCTACCTTCCCAGCCCTATGTGCCACTTTCCATAGCACTTCTTATTCAGAGAAGAAAAATGCGACTCTATTGGTTGAACCACTTGAGTTTGGTTTTAGTTACATGCAACTGAATGCAACCATAACTGATACATTTCAGTCGTCACTGGGAATTCTAACTAAAGGGTAAGTGGAAAAAGTGAAAATAAAGCTCATGTGTATACAAATATTATATTATATATGCATAACTTATATGTGTATTATGTATATGTGTATGATCACATATTCAAATTTATAATTATGTATCTATGTATAAAATAACTTATTCAACTTGTAAGTATATAGTAATAAGTTGCTGGTTTATTATAATATATAGTAACTAATACAATAATTTATGGTTTACATATAAGTTTTTGGAAATGAAGTCTACAGAAAATAATACCTTTTAGTTTCCTCCCCCTTACCAATTAATGTGTAGTTATTTTTCCTCTGTTGCTTGTTCAGAATGAGTCATCTTCTTCTAATCTTAGGAAATTTCCAGGATATATCAGAGTTGAGAATATGTCATCATAAAATCATAGTCTCTCACCAAGAGCTGGCTCCAACAAATTCAATTTCCCTTTGCCTACAGTGGATTATATTATTTGCATATGACATTAGAAAGGGCATCTTCAATTTCATCAGGAAATAAAACACTATTGGGGATATGAAACTGAGTACAGGCTACTGTTCTTTCACTGAATAAATAGAACAACGTATATACAAAAGGATTATATAAAAACCAAGTACTGTATAAAATTACTATTTCCACTAACATCTAGCATCCACAAGCACACATATTTTCAAAAATAAATGCATCAAAATTAGCATCAGGCATACAATGCTGGGGAAATATAATATGAACTGGGGAAATGTAAGTTACTTCAGCTATGTGTTTTCTTTCATGCCTTTAATCCCAGCTACTTGGGAGGCAAAGACAAAAAGGTCAAGTTTGAAGGCTAGCCTAGACAAAAAGTTAGCAAAATACTATCACAAAACAAGCCAGATGTGGCTGTTCACATCTGTAATACCAGCTACTCAGGAAGCAGAGGTAGGAGGAAATTAGCAGGAGACCTTATTTAATAAACAAACTAAAGGCCAAGGAGCTGGGTCATGGCTCTAGTTATTGCATACTTGCTTTGTAAATACAAGGCCCAGAGTTCAATTTCCACTTCTAAGAATAAGATTATATATATATTATATATACTGTAGTATATATGTGCTATATGATATATAGTATATTACATGCATACACATGTATATGTAACTTCATGATTGGGGGAGGGTTGGTCATGGGGCTTGAACTCAGGGCCTGGACACTGTCCCTGAGCTTTTTCGCTCAAAACTAACACTCTACCACTTTGAGCTACAACGCCACTTACAACTTCATCATTTTTGAAATTGTAAATGACACATATATATTAAAGTGCTCAAGGTAAAGAATACTAGTTTACAGTTTAATACTAAACATTAGTTTAATACTAATTTAAAAATGCATGACATAACAGTAAGTACACAAAATAAAGTTGTTGGATAAATACATGAGAATGAGAATTAGGACTCTCTCTCTCTCTTTCTCTCTCTCTCTCTCCCCTCTCCCTTTCCTAACCCTCTTTCTCTTCTCCCCCCCCCCACTACAATACTAGGTTTTGAACTCAGATCCTCTGGAGTAGCTAGGATTACAGGCATGAGCAACTGATGCCTGGCAGGAGGGTTCTTTAGAAAGAATTAATTGGCAGATGGTAAAGAATTTGTTTAAAGTTAAGGAAGAGAATGTTGAATTGACAATTTTTTGTACAACTATTTAGAGATTATTTTAAAAAGTAAAAATAAAAAGCAAAATTAAGAGAAAAAAACCCAAATCAATATTGAAGGCATCTGTTTCTTGTTGGTTTAGCTTCCCCTTCTTCCAATAACAGAATCCTGTACTTCCTTTGGAAAACTGTTCCTCTTTCACTTTCCATTTTAAGTAACACTTTGTGGCATGAGTCATCACATTATATCCTCCTCTCCATGGCCATAAGTACTGAGTTCAAGACCCAAGTTCGGTCAAGCCTGCTCTGAAATTTATGCCTTCTGAACAGACATAAATACAATTTTTTCTTTGGGGCTTGCTGGGTAGGATGATGTTTGCCTGGAGTTGTGTGTGTAGTCAAGACTGTTTTATTCCTAAATTAATTAGGAGAGATTGGAGAAAAATAGAAGTTGATCTGAAAGATGGAGACGAGTCCTGTAAGGCTCCAGCCATGCTTGAAGCTAGATCTATCCTTGCCTTTCTCTAGTACTGAAGCAATTAAATTCAATTAAAAACTATTTTATTGTATGTGAGAATAGATATCTGAAAACATATCAGCATAAAATTAACCCTTTAACCATTTAAAGTGTATAGTTCAGTAACATTCAGTACATTTGTACTAATGTATTTTTCTACTTAAGCTAGGATAAGTTTGTTTTTTGTCATTTGTAATCAGAAGATGTGGCAGGTTTGTTTTAGTCTTTTGATTGGAAATTCTCATCAGGTACACATTTTGAAAATATTTTCTCATAATTTGTAGTTTACCAAATAATATTCTACAGGCTGTTTTTTTGATAAACAGAAGTTTCTAATTTTAATGACATACTTTGTTAATTTTATGTTTCCATGACTAATGGTTTCCTTATGCAAACAAACATCAACTTATTTCTACAAAATATTTTATTTTGTTTTCTTCTAGAAGCTTTACAGTGTTAGTTTTTGTTTAGTTCAATGATAAATCTAAAATTAATTTTATGTTTGTTGTGAGGTAGGGGTTGAGGTTGATTATTTTTCACCAGATGGGATATTCACTAGCACATGTTGAAGAAAATCTCCATTTGTCATTGACTTAGTTTGATGCTTTTGTTGAAAAATCAAGGGATATCCAGGTACCAGTGGCTCACACCTGTAATCCTATAGTTACTCAGGAGGCTGAGATCTGAGGATGGTGGTTCGAAGCCAGCCCAGGCAGAAAGTCCCCTTGAGACTCTTATCTCTAATTAAGCACTCCTAAACAAGAAGTAGTACTATGGCTCAAGTAGTAGAGCAGCAGCCTTGAACACAAAGATGCTCAGGGACAGCACCCAGTCCCTGAGCTCAAGCCCTACAACTAACAGAAAAAGAACAAGAAAAATCAAAGGACTGAGTTCCCATTCCTGGGTTCTTTAATCTGTTTCATTCATCTGTATCTGTCTCTTCTAATGCTGGTACCATTCACTCTTAACCATTGCAACTTTGGTTCTGTTTTGTTTTGCTGGTCCTCAGGCCTGTGTGCTGTCTCTGAGTTTTCTTGTGCAAGGCTTGCACTCTAGCACTTGAGCAATGGCTGCACTTCAGGCTTTTTTGAGTGCTTAATTGAAGGTAAGAGCCTCACAGACTTTGCTGACCTGGCTGACTTCAAATCATGATCCTCAGACCTCAGCCTCTGGAGTAGCTAGATTACAGGTGTGAGCTGCTCACAGCAACTTTATCTTAAGTTTTATGATCAGGTAACGTAAGTTCTCCAAAGTCAGTCTTGTCTAAGAGTGGAAACTAACTCAGCATTTTTTAAAACTCAGCTATTATTGTTCTATTATTAGATAAGAATGTCTTCCTGAGAGATATCATTAAAGTTTTCCGTATTATTAGGTATTTAGTTGTAGATTCTGGAATTCCAAAAGGAGAATGTGATTCTTTGTTACTCTTACACACTCAGCAAAACTTCATCCATGTCAGCATGATAAAAGGGATTTGTGGGGCTGGGAAGGTGGCTCATTGGTAGAGTGCTTGCCTTGCATGCATGAGGCCCTGGGTTCAATTCCTCAGCACCACATAAGCAGAAAAAAGCTGGAAGTGGCGCTGTGGCTCAAGTGGTAGAGTGCTAGCCTTGAGCTGAAGAGCTGAGGGGCAGCACCCAGGCCCAGAGTTTAGGCCCCACAACCAACAAAAACAAAAAACAAAACAAACCATCCCAAAACGGGATTTGTGTGGTGTGTGTTTGCCATTTTGAGCTCTCAGCATCCAAATGTCCTTCTTATTTTGTTCTCATTGTCCAATGGCATACCCTCTTCTGTGAACTCCTATTTATCCTTCAGTTCCACTCTAGGCTACTAAACAAAACCACTTACATGCACATAAAAAGCATCAAAACTTTAGGAATACATTTAAGATCTTTATGACCTCTACCCTGACATCTATATAACATTTCTGAGCGAAGGCAGGAAGAATATTTTTACATAGAAAGATAAAATATTTTTATGAATTGGGAAACTCAATATGTTTTAAAATGTTTATAGATCTTGAGGATTTACCATAATACTAATAACAATCCCAACATTTTTACCCAGCTGATTCTAAAATTCACATGGAAATTTTTTTTTTTTTTTTTGGGTCCGGTCGTGGGGCCTGAACTCTGGGCCTGGGCGCTGTCCCTCAGCTCTTCAGCTCAAGGCTGTAGCACTCTACCACTTGAGCCACAGCGCCACTTCCGGCTTTTTTCTTTTTGCTTATGTGGTGCTGAGGAATCGAACCCAGGGCCTCATGCATGCAAGGCAAGCGCTCTACCACTGAGCCACCTTCCCAGTCCCTCACATGGAAATTTAAAAGACCCTGAAAACTCAAATATCCTTGAAAAAGAATGATAAAGTTGGAGAACTTAGGCTACCTGACTGCAAGACTTACCAGTTCCGCAATGCTCTTCTCTTGGACACCTTCCATGGCCCTTACAGTTCCCATTAAGTGTTCCTCCTCTGTTTTCCCACAGGATGATTACAGTTGTCAAAGCACTTTATCACAGTGTACTTCAATAATATGTTGTCTGCTAAAAAGCTTCATGAAGGCAGAGACCAGGCTTTTCTAGTTGATTACTCTGAAATCCAAAACACCTAGCAAAGTGCTTATACTCTTTAGATCATGAAAGTACTCGCTGCATGGAAATAAATTTTTTGTAAAAGAATATTTAAATGCAAATTCAGGAAGGCCCATCCTCTGCCTGGGAACTATTTGTTCAGGCAACCAGTATTGATTTATTATATTTATTTTTATTTATTTATTTTTGACAAGTCCTGGGGCTTGAACTTAGGCCTAGGCATTATCCCTGAGCTTTTTTTGCTCAAGGCTAGTACT
>NW_012267238.1:3849373-3853781 GCF_000151885.1 Dipodomys ordii | reverse complement strand
CAGCACCACATAAGCAAAAAGAAAAAAGCTGGAAGTGGCGCTGTGGCTCAAGTGGTAGAGTGCTAGCCTTGAGCTGAAGAGCTGAGGGACAGTTCCCAGGCCCAGAGTTCAGGCCCCAAGACTGGACCAAAAAAAAAAAAAACAGCTTTATGAGAACTATAGGCATGGCTCAAGTGGGAGAGTACCAACCTTGAGTGAAAATGCCAATTGAGTTCAAGCCCTAGTTCTGGCACAAAAATAGCTTTATGAACAAAGGTATTCATTGTTGTCATTTGTTACAAAAGAAAATATAGACAAATTAGGAATCTTACCAAATGAGGTTCATAAAAAATACTACAGTAGATCTACTTTAATGTATTTCACAACCTATATTAGATGGTTATCAGAATGTAGTATTTCCTGAAATAAGTCTAGGTTATTTGCAATAACCATCTTTCTAAAAGTAAATAACAAAGCTCAATAAATTTTACACTTCTTTTAAGTTACAGAAGATCAACAAAAAGCCAGTAAAAAATTTCCAGACTGAAGTGAAAAGGTTATCACAGAAAGGTAAAAAAAATTACAAATTGTGGCTTTTGCTCTGAAAGTATTTGTCAACCTAAAGTATGACAGAAAACAAAGCTCAGAGTTCATGCAGTTTATCAAGAATATTTTCTCTTAGAATTCTTGGACCCCATGGAGTTATTAGTGTGATCTAAAAGAGACTCCAGGGACTTCCAAGACTGAAATTAGTTGAAGTCCCAGGCATATGACAAATCTCCAGGGAAAACAACTTTCATTGCAGTTCTAAATTTATTCCCATAAATGATTTTTTCAAATATAATGTTCTACATATACATGAACACACTCATACACCAAATACAAGGCTAATAAGGAAATGAGATTTTCATGAATAAGATCTAACAAAAGGCTGGGAATATAACTTAGTGGTAGAGTGCTTGCCTAACATGCATGAAGCCCTAGGCTTGATTCCTCAGTACCACAAAAGCAGAAAAAGCTGGAGGTGGTGTTGTGGCTCACGTGGTAGAGGGCTAGCCCTGAACACAGAGAGGCTCAGGGACAGAGCCCAGGCTCTGAGTTCAAACCCAAGGACCAGCAAAAAAAAAAAAAAAATCTAACAAAAAACAATAGATAAAATCAACCCAAACTGGTCTCAATGCCTCACACCTATAATCCTAGCAACGTGGGAGGCAGAAATCAGGAGGATCAAAGCTTGAGGCCAGCCCTAGCAATAAGTAGTCAAGACCTCATCTTAGTCAATAAAAAACTTGGTACAGTAGCATACATCTGTCTTCTAAGTGATATGGGATGGATAAATAAGAGGATCATGGTCCAAGCCAGTCTGGGCAAAAACTAAGACCTTACTTAAAAAACAAGAAAGCAAAATGAGCAGAGAGGCATCCATCAAATCTCTATTGCCTACTAGGATGCACAAGGCCCTGAGTTCAAATCCCAGTAATACCAGAAAAGAAAAGAAACTGACAAGATAATTGCAAATTTCTATGGAATAGTAGCTACCTAAAGCTGTAGGTGTGGCTCAAGTAATGAGCAAGAAAGGTGAGCAAGAAAGCTGAGAACACAAAAGGTCTCTGGTTCAAGCCTTGATCCTTGCATGCTCACACACACATACAGTAAACCATGTGGGATATAAGACCGATTTAGCTTCCAAAATTAATTAATATTAATTGGAATATAATGAAAAACAAAATTCACATGATACTTCTCCACATACACAAAAAAGCACTAGTTAAATACAACGTGTTCATGAGTAAGAAAAAAAAACAACATTAACAGACTAAGAACATCAAGACACTTCATCATTCTGATAAAGGGAATTTATTTTTAAAAAACCTACAGTTAACATTATAAAATCAAAACCACAATAAAGCCAGGAGATGGTGGCTCGTGCTGTAATACTAGCTATTCAGGAGGCTGAGATCTGAGGATTGAGGGCCAAAGACAGCCTGAGCAGGAAAAGTCTGTGAGCCTCTTATCTCCAATTAAACATCTCAAAAAAAAAAAAGGAAGTGAAGTTGTGGCTAAAGTGGTAGGGTGCTAACTTTGAGCAAAGAGCTCAAGGATAGTGCCCAGGCCCCTGAGTTCAAGCTCTTGTACATACAACACACACACACACACACACAAACACACACAATTAAATGCTACTTTAGACTTGTTAAAATAGCTAGATGCAAAGAGTCAGAAATAATAGTGTTAGCCAATCTGTGGAAAAACTGGAACCCTTGTAAACTGCTGGTAGGATTGAAAATTGGTGCAGCTGCTTTGGGAAACAATCTGGCACCTCAAATGATTAAATATAGAATTACCATATGATACAGAAAAAAATCTTCTCTGAATTACGTATTAAGGAGAAATAACATTCCACACAAAACTTTTATATGAGTATTTACAGGAACACTATTGATAACAGCGTAAGTCACAAATGTCCATTAACACAAATGAACCAACAAATATTTCATACTCATACATGAAAATGTTTTCCACCTGTAAAAGGAACTACCAATCCATGCTATGAAATGGATGAACCTTGAAACATTATGCTAATTAAAAGAAGCCACTCAAATCAGACATGGTGGCTCATGCCTATAATCCCAGGATCGCTGTTCAAAGCCAGCCCAAGCAAAGATAGCACAAGACCTTATCTGAAAAAAACAACAACAACAAAAAACCCCCAAAAAAACTGGAAGCAAAAGGACTAGAGGCAAATAGAGCATTTTCTAAGCAAATCTGAGTTAAATCCTAAGGATTACAAAAAGAAAACGAAGAAAGACAAGAAGGAGGAAGAAGAGGAGGAGAAAAGAGGAAGAGGAAGACATTTACAAGAGACCATATATTGAATGATTCCATTTAGATGAAATGGTCTGAACAGGGCAATCTCTATTAATAGAGAAGAGGTAATCACTTAGCCCTGTGAGATGGTAGACTGAATAACAGCTGATAGCTAAAGGGAATATGGTTTCTTTTGAAGTGATATATTCTAAAAGTTAACTCTGATAATTTTTTTAATTTTATTTTATTGTAAAGATGCTGTATAGAGGGCTTACAGTTACATGAGTAAGGTAAATGAGTACATTTCTTGTCTAGCATCTGATAATTTTTATTTTATTATTTTTTTTTTTTGGGTCCGGTCATGGGGCCTGAACTCTGGGCCTGGGCACTGTCCCTCAGCTCTTCAGCTCAAGGCTAGCACTCTACCACTTGAACCACAGCACCACTTCCGGCTTTTTTTTTCCTGCTTATGTGGTGCTGAGGAATCGAACCCAGGGCCTCAGGCATGCAAGGTAAGGGCTCTACCACTGAGCCATCTTCCCAGCCTGTATCTGATAATTTTTATACATATGTGAATATAAATTTTAAACCCACTGCACTGTATACTTTAAATGGGTAAAATATATGATATGTGAATCATATCTAAATAAAGCTATTGAAAATGCAATGACATGCTCACTCTCAGACACTGCCAACTGTTCACTTCCATAGACCTGAAAGCATGTATTTCCTTACATTTAGCATTCTTCACCTTTCTTCACTGTAATCCTGATATGTTTTATATCCATTCCTCCTTATGCAAAGATAACCATCTTTTCCTTTGTCATTCCTTGTATCAGAGAAAGTTTTGTGTAATAAGGATAAAAGTAGTTACTTCCTTTCCTGATACTTCCTCTTTTTTCTAGTACAGAGCTCACCAGAGTGTATGAGAAGATTCTTTGTGGCTAATAAGAAAATACTTCTCTGTTCAGAGAAATAACAGAACAGACCCACAGCATTTCTTCAAGATGTAAAGTCTTAAAATAAGAAGACAATAGAGAAGAGTTTCTGAGCTCTACTTGGTGACAATACTTTTAAGAACTGGCACTATTTTAGAGAGGATGGCTATGTGGTAACCCCAGACAGAAGCTTTGTTTCTCTCCATGTACAAGCCATAAACAATCACCAAGTCCTGGTATTTACCCAGGAGAAAGCTGACAGTCTTCTAGTGTCTGTAACCAGTTTGACACTAGACAATGCAGATTTTAGCAGAAACCTTGAACTACAGCTATAGACTCTGTTCTCTCCAGTACCACACAAAGTTGGAGGAAGATATTGATTAAAATTTTTTTTCTCTCTCTTTTTTTTTTTTTTTGCATTGGTGGGGATTGTGTCAAGGGTTTTACATGTGCTAAGCAAGTGTTCTACCATTGACCTACAACACACCTAGTCCCCAAATTTAATTTCTTGCTACCCTAACAGAATGAGGTTTTGTGTGTGTGTGTGTGTGTGTGTGTGTGTGTGTGTGTGTGTGTGTGTGTGTGTGTGCTTGGACTCATGGCCTGGGCACTGTCATTGAGCTTTTTTGCTTTACCACTTTGAGCCACAGAGCTACTTCCAATTTTCTGGTGGTTAATTGGAG
>NW_012267238.1:3847916-3848438 GCF_000151885.1 Dipodomys ordii | reverse complement strand
GTGGCTCAAGTGGTAGAGCGCTAGCCTTGAGCTGAAGAGCTGAGGGACAGCGCCCAGGCCCAGAGTTCAGGCCCCACGACCAGCAAAAAAAAAAAGATTTTATCACAGTGGTGTGGTAGCCACTCTTCGATATTCACAAAATTACAACATTGCTTAACAATACATGTCTCAGAATACATTTCTATTCTGAGCAGCAAATAAAAATACTTTAGTCTGTGGCAAATTCTAATAGAGATGAAAGCTTCTGAGGTTTTCCTGACTAGGGAAATTACTACATTCCCCCAAATGGACACAAATAAGACACAATCCTTAGGTTTAATGAATTCTGGGTCTCCTTGGTTACTTTTCAATGCCTAAACAGTAAAATTAATTTGCTCTGCAAGATATCTGGTAACAGTATCTGTCATGATCTTGCTCATAAAAGGAAGGGATGTACACAGTATAACCCCTGCTTTCACTATATTTGATGTCAGTATAACTTGTGGAGGAGATGGGGAAAAACCAGTTGTTTAAGGATACAGG
>NW_012267238.1:3820699-3847191 GCF_000151885.1 Dipodomys ordii | reverse complement strand
CAGCACCACATAAGCAGAAAAAGCTGGAAGTGGGGCTGAGGCTCAAGTAGTAGAACGCTAGCCTTGAGCTGAAGGGACAGAGTGCAGGCCCAGAGTTCAGGCCCCATGACTGACAAAAAAAAAAAAGGAAGGGATGGGTAACTAAGGTTTGCATTTTCCCTGTCTTCTGTCTTTGCCCTATCCATTGCCCATCCATTGGAAGTGGGTAGAGTAATCTGTCAAGATTAAATGAGAACTATCTTATGAAAGCCACTACTAATAAAATTCAAATTATTAGTGGATTTTGTTTGAATGTATGTTCTTACCCAGTAGAACTGATTTTAGGGGTCTGAAATTTTTTATTTCTTAATAGACTTTCAGCAGATACCAACACATTGGTCTTGCTAACGCACTCTGAGTCACAGGATTATAGTCAATTTGGTTACAACCAATAGGTTCCAGGGCCCTATATCAATGTATTGATTCAGAATCTCTGGTGGAATACAGTATAGTAAAAAAAAAAAAGTTTTCTGAGGAAGTTTGAAAACTTGTCTACGGGGTTTAAAATGCTGTCTACACTTTCCTCTTCTTGATGTTTTTTTTTAACCACCTTAGACTTAAATTCATTAACATTGTTTGCAGCAAGCATTCACTATTTGTCATGAGTTGTATTTTTATGTACTGTTTCTCCTTAACAGACTTCTTTTCTTGAACACGCAATTATATTGTATGCTCTTGTAGCTTACACATAATATTTAGCATCCAGTAAATAACTAATATTTGTCATGGATAATAACCATGATGATAATAGAAGACAATTTCTCTTCTGGACACATAGCTGTTTGGTAGGCTTTCTGGGAACCTGCTGACTCCATAAAAGAAACATTAAATTTCTCAGCAAAAACTGAAACACCCAATTACACATGACACATTTTTATTTTTAGGAATCAGCACTACAATCCTTTTGAACCTTAGTAGCTTGTATTTTATTGTAGTAAGTTACGCTTTGTTTTTTATTGGCTTATGTTAGCTGTATTGGGGAGGGATTTCACTGTTACATCTTCACACATGATTATACTGTATTACAATCAATGTAAATGATGCTTTAAAGAAAAGAAATGCTTTGACTTTATTATAGCTTTTGTCTGTGAATTTCATAACACTCAGACCATTTAAGTTAGTCTACAGCCATGCTATCAATATTATTATGCTCTTACACACACACACAAAAAGCTGACTTAGGAGAGTTGTAAGATACTTGGCCAAAATTCTTGCCAAGATGGCCACAGTAAGAAAACTCAGAGGAGTAGCTGGATGGTAGACAGGTAGGCAACTAATTTATTTCCCTGACTTCAAGTTGTGTGACTTGACATTCCATAGAAGAGAAAGGCTATGGTGAAGGGAAAATGAAGAGTATTTCTATGGAGAAGGAGGAGGAAGAGAAAGAATCTGGCTGTCTAAAATGGAAATAATCCTCGTTTTCCTCCCCCTTTCTTCCTCCTCCTCCTCCTCTTCCTCTTCTTCCTCTTCCTCTTCTTCTCCTTCGTATTCTCCTGCACTGTTTTATCTTAGGACGCTTGTATATTTTTCCATTAAACACTTTCCATTTTCAGCATCCTTATCTATTTTCTAGCAGTCTTGCTCCCCCTACTTTCTACTCCCCTGGCAACAGAGCAAAAGGAACTGCCAGCTGATTCCTGAGGGTGGACTAAAACACTAGGTCCGGGATTCATGAACTCGGCCTGCCTCCCAGAAAATTCGGTGCACATCTCGGAGGTCTCTTTGTATGCAAAATAGGGATGGAACACGCCCACCTACCTGACTGCAAGACTCGTTTACCACAGAGCCCTGAAGGAATACCAGTTGTTTCCTCACTGTGTCAGACCTCGTCTATCTTAACCAACACCACAGAACGTAGCAGAACTGACACCAGGCGCGGAGGCAGGGAGCCGCCTCGGGGTAGAATTTCCCATCTGTGGCTAGGAAGCGCGAGGGGCTGCTGGGAGTAGTCCAGGCGGCCTCCGCTGGCCTTGAGGAACGGAAAGAACTACAACTCCCATGAGACAACGCGCCCCTCTCCCAGCGCGACACCAAACGCGAGGAGGTGGGGGCAGAAGATGCGCCCGCGGAGGACCCTCAAAGCGCGCATGGGGCGCGCCGCTTCGGGGTGGCCGTCATAGCAGCAGGCCAAGGAAAAAGACCTATGAGAGTGTGGGGGACAGTAACAAAGGAAAGATGTCCGATGAAAGGCAAGTTAGGAAATAAAAAGAGCCTTGTACCATTCCCTCAGCACCCCGCCGGCTCGTAAGCTCGCGCAGCTGCAGAGCCGCGGGCGCGCGCCTGCTGCCGCGGGGACCGGAGCCGGCCTGGGCGGGAAGGGGCGGGGCCGGAGCGCCGGGGGCGGGGTCTGAGCGGCGAGGGCGGCGGCGGCGGCGGCCGCGACCCAGACATCTGGGACTGTTGTTATTCTCCAGCCACACGCCCGCCCCAGGCAGTTGGCCGGGAGACCCGGACCTGGTCGGTTGGGGTGCGGCCGGCCTCATCAGCTTCTGGCTCCAGGTTCCCTGAAGTCGCGGGAGCTGGCACTGATACGCAGCCGCTGGACTCTGATGCCCTTCAGTGAGGAGGGGGCGCCCGGACCTTGGTGAACGCGCCCAGGCCCCCCCTCCTCCCCCCGAACTCGATATCTTCGCCGGCCTCTCAGGTTCACGAACCCCCACTCTGACTGCCATGGCTGAAAACGCAGAGGGAGACCTGAACTCCAACCTGCTCCACGCCCCTTACCGCACCGGGGACCCTCAGCTAGACACGGCCGTCGGGCAGTGGCTCCGCTGGGACAAGGTGGGTACCTGGCCAACCCGCCACTGGCCCGGGCTTTCCGCACGCAGCCCACCTTTTCCGGTGCCCACCCAGGGCTGTGCAGGCTCCCGGGGGGAGACGGCTGGGATGGGGGGGGGTGGCCAGCGGAGCCGGGCGTTGCCACCCACCTGAGCCTGGGCTGGGCAGGGCAGGGTCTAATCTAGTCGTTTCCTTTTGTATTTCGCCGAATTTGCAACTTGTGTTCTTCCCCCTTCGTCTTAATTCCCTTCTGGTGCGTGTCGTCTCGTTCTCAAAAACAATTAATCGTCATTGCAAGTTATACATACGCTTTGCAGAGCTATTTCCTTTCCCCTTTCTCCCTTGACTTCCTTCTCTGCAAACCCAAGCGTGGTTTTGGCACCCTTGGGACGTTTCTAACCGCTATGTGCTTTGGTGCTGTGCTGGTGTTTCCACCTTCGGTCGCTAGGTAGTCACCAGGCTTTATTTTCTAGTATTACCTTTTGCTCTTGAGAAAGGCAACGGTTCCCTTAACTCTTTATTTCGTTCCCTTGCTAATAGTTATCCTCTTTCTGCATGTATCCTGTTCAATCGTGTTTTCCACCTTTTATAGGATACCCTTAATTCAGAATAGTTTTTGCCTTGCCTCTTCCTCTTCTAGCATCCCTAGCCCTAGCACGGGCTTATGGATGGATCTATGAACGCCAAAATTAACATGCAGCTTCTTCACTTGTAAAAGAGACCCTTCGAGGCACCAACAGAAAACAAGACAGTAATCCAAGCTTGGGCTTTGTCGAGTGCATGAAATACATTTAAGTTCAAAAGGCAACACGTTTTAAAGGTGAATAGAGAATTGAAGGGTTAGTATTACAATCAGGTGAAATCGTGTGGTGCCAAAGAAGCTCCTAAATAATTAGCTTTTTCAAGCAGTTCCATTTTTATTTTGTTCAGTCATCCATGCATGTAAAAGCTGAGTACTGGATAATTCTCTAGGCCCCTAGTTGGGATCAGGAAATACTAGTGTTGAGGAAGATAGAGGGTTCCTGTCCTTCACAAGCCTTCACATAAGCAGATAAGGAAGAACAAATAAGCAATAACAATGAAGTATTTGGTGTGACTGAGTCATATGCATCTTGAATATTCTCAATTATGATTCTAGAGTTTAAATGAGCACTTCTTAAGCGTTAAAGTGCTTACAAGTTATCTGGGTATACTAAAATGCAAATTCTCTTGCAGGGGCCTGGGTGGAGCCTGGGAGTTTGTCTAAGAGTGCGCTTTCAGGTGATGCCAATATTGCTGAGTGTGGACCACACTCAGAATAGTGTGGTTCTTTTTGTTCTCTTTTGGTGCCAAAAGCCAGTTTTGACTATATTTTTTCTAAGGAATGTCCTAATTTATTTTTTTAAAGGTTGGTAGAATGAATTGTCATTTAATAATTTTCCATGTTATGTGTAGGTAATAGTTGAGATACATTAAAAATATTTTGAAAAGTAAAATACCCATAAAAAGATAAGTTGGAGTAATTTTGTGGCAATAATAGCTTTTACAGGTAGTCAGTTGTTAGGGGAGTTAAAAAGTGAGAGTCATCTGCAGACTGAGATGGTTGAAGAAGACTTTATAAGAAGATGGACTATATGTAGCAATCACATGGAGCACCTTCATTGAATATGGAAGAGAAATTCTTAGTATTTAAAGTGCCTTACAAGGCACTGCCTAAAATCCTGTGGGAGATTGAAAGATGAGACCTTCACAGAATATAGAAAGATAAAAGAAAGGCTCACAAATATTATATAGAGAACAAATAAGTATCCTTAACAGAGAAGATTTAATAATTGTATTAATTATTTAATAAAAATGATTTTTTCACTGATTCCTTTCTCAATGAGAGAATATTTTTAATTGCGAAACAAATGTGTAGCTGGTGTAAATTGATACTGTCCTTAAGCTAAGTCCCAAAGCCCTGAAATTTAGAGTGCAGAAATATAAAATAATAAATTAGACTACTAGCATTTATTCCATTATACACTGACAGCACAGTGTGTTTTAATAAAAAGAAACTGAATTTGACACCTGATTAATTCCTATTAAGAAATTTATGCTGATTCTGTGTGCATATGCTGGTCCTAGGTCTTCGACTCAGGGCCTGGGCACTGTTTCTTAGCTTTTTTTGCTCAAAGCTAGCACTCTGCCACTTAAGCCACAGTTCTACTTCTGGCTTTCTGTTGGTTAACTGGAGATAAGAATCTCATGAATTTTTCAGCCAAGGCTGGCTTTGAACTGAGATTCTCAGACCTCAGCCTCCTGAGTAGGCATAAGCAACTGGTGCCCAGCTGCTGGTAATTCTTAGTGACCTGTGAGGCATATAATAAGTTGTAACTTGATCTCATAGTAATCTGCTATTTGTTGTAGTCAGCAAAATTACTAACTTGAACCTTGGTGGCTTGTGTACAAATCTTCATAAACAAAAGTGTTCATTGGAGCTGGGTACTTGTGGCTCAGGCCTGTAATCCTAGCTACTCAGGAGGCTGATATCTGAGGTTTGAAGCCAGCCTAGGCAGACAAATCCAAGAGAGCTGGAGGCCCTGAGTTCAAGTCCCTATTCCAAAAAAAAAAAAAAGGTGTTGAACTTTCAGAATTTATTAAAATTTAGGTTTGTTATTGTCGAGAGGAGGATAGTGGCAAGCAGAAAGATTAAAACTTGCTTAAGTAGTTAACATGTCTGACCCTGCTGTAGTTTAGGGTACATAGAGAAGAATTTTTGGGCCTGGCCCCAATGGCTTCCACCCTAATCCTAGCTACTCAGGAGGCTGAGATCTGAGGATCATGGTTCAAAGCCAGCCCAGGCAGGAAAGTCCCTGAGACTCTTATCTCCAATAAACCACTAGAAAACTGGAAGTGGCGCTATGGCTCAAGCAGTAGAGCGCTCGCCTTGAGCTGAAGAGCACAGGGACAGCGCCCAAGCCCAGAGTTCAAGCCCCATGACTGACCAAAAAAAAAAAAAAAAGAATTTTTGGAAAGATAGTGAAAATCACATCATGGAAAGGCACAGTATGTCTTTAGTGGCCTTGAACAAGTAATAACGTAGGCAAGTGTTAATGCAAGATAATGAGGTTTACTGGGCAATCAGTATTACTCCACGTAGTGTCCATGAGATGGATTTCTGTTGGTAAATTTACCAGTCCAGGATCTGAGCTCCAAATTCTAGGCTTTTAGTCTAATATGTCTCAGAATGGACTTATTTACTCAAGGTCACAAAAATCACTGCCTCATTTAAAATGCTATTTTATTAATTTATGCTTTACATATAATAGATAGGTAGATTTGATTCTGGTCAAGACATTTTAGGTATGTATAATAAAAAGAAGTGAAAGGATTAGAAGATTTTTGATGATTGTAAAATCAAATCACAGAGGGTCACAAATATATAAGCATTTAATAGCATTGGCCTGTTAACTAGGTGCCAGTGGCTCACACTTGAAATCTTAGCCTCTCAGGGGGCTGAGGATCACAATTCAAAGCAAGCCTGGGCAGGAAAGCCCAACAGACTCCTATCTCCAATTAACTGCCAAAAAAGAAAGAAAGCCTGTAACTAGCAAATGAATCCATCTCTGTGAGGGAATGTCCTACCAGTAGAATCTAGTACGTCTATGGATCAAGGTATCCGTCATCATCCCCCCCACCCAGCTTGTACACCATTGTACTCTAGGACTAAGGCTCTTACCTCCTTTGCATTGTCAAATTAAAGGCAAATTTTGCTGGCCTAGAAGCAGGTTCTCTTAAACATTGACAGTTGTGTTCTGTTTCTGATACATTCTGATTTTAATTTTGTGTAAGCACTTGTATATCGAAGATATTAAGCAGTGGCAAAGCTTGTATGGGTCAATGGGTGGGAAGTGGGACGTATACAGGACATAGCTGCTTAGCCAGCTAAAGCAACAATGAGGAGGCAGGAATTGATCCTGGCATTTTAAGAAATAATAGTAAAGCACACTCATCTCAAAATATAGGTCTGTTTTAGGAAAGAGTAGAATATGAAGTTGAAGACAGATTAGTTTTATGAGAAGCCTAAAAATTAAAAACAAAGCCTTTAATCTAAGCCAGTGATTTTTCAAACACCTAACAATATAAGATTTTTTCAAACAAAATATAGTTCTGAACAAAAAGGTGATGAATGTTTTAAATTATAATATGACGGAAAATATACCCTTGAAATACCTCCACAAAGCTGATCTAGGGCTGGGAAGGTGGCTCAGTGGTAGAGCGCTTGCCTTGCATGCGTGAGGCCCTGGGTTCTATTCCTCAGCACCACATAAGCAGAAAAGAAAGCCGGAAGTGGTGCTGTGGCTCAAGTGGTAGAGCGCTAGCTTTGAGGTAAAGAGCTGAGGGACAGAGTTCAGGCCCACGACCGGACCCCCCCCCCAAAAAAAAAAGCTGATCTAGTCAATCTTATTGTGGATACCCATAGAAGTTAGGCAAGTTACCCATTTGTAGAACATTGGATCTTGGATCTGCCACCTAATTTTGTTTCTATAATATTAATTTGTGTAACATTATTTATTGACACTTTTCTAATACTTCATTAGAATACACAGTTCATATGGCTTTATTAATTTGGGAGGAAATGTTAGTATTTATTCCTTGAACTTTTGTGGTATTTTAATTTCTACTGAGATTAAATCTTGTAGGTAGACTAGTAGGAAGTAGTTATTCCCATTCTTACAAGTAAAGAAACTCAGGCTTAGGCAAGGAAAAGGGCATGTGTTTTTTTTTAGTAAAAGATTCAAGACTAGAACATAGATCATATAACTCTTATTCCAGTCTTATCATTATAGTAGATTCTATAACAATATTTAGTTTTTTTTGTTTTTTTGGGTCCGGTTGTGGGGCCTGAACTCTGGGCCTGGGCGCTGTCCCTCAGCTCTTCAGCTCAAGGCTAGTGCTCTACCACTTAAGCCACAGCGCCACTTACGGCTTTTTTCTTTTTGCTTATGTGGTGCTAAGGAATCGAACCCAGGGCCTCAGGCATGCAAGGCAAGTGCTCTACCACTGAGCCACCTTCCCAGCCCATCTATAACGATATTTAGTAAATGTTAGTGATGTTACAAACCAACCTTAAAGGAGCTCATTAAAGTCATTTTATTGGCTTTTTTGAAGCTGGAATAGGGTAAAATAGCCAGCAAAATAAATGGTCATGGATTTTTTTTTTTTTTACAGGAACTGAATTTGCTGGTGAATAGTTGCTTTGGTTTCCTTGGCAACCATATTATCTTTCTATCCAAGAACTTTAGTACACATACATAAGTACCTAAATTTTATCCCTTTTTAAAATTAAATTTTCTTTTCAAATTTCTTAAATTTTCTTTTTGGTTTCTACCTATTTTGAATTTATCTTTATTTATTTTTAATAAATACAAGCTATGACTTTAAAGAGGTATAGCAGAAGGGATTATAATAGAAAACAATGATCCTAATTTCATCTTCTCTTCCGTGGTTTGCTCCTTATTGTGATTAACTGATTACATAAATTTCACAAATTTCACAGTATTGTGAGATAGTGATACTTAATTAAAGTCACAAACAGATGGGGCAAATTGTCTTTATCGTGGTGTATAAAGTTTGTGAATTCTATGAGCTTTGACAAAACAGTTATTTCTTCCACATCAGGTGATATATACATTTCTTTCCTTTTGTTTAGTGTGAGCTGTTCCCTCTTTGCCTCTCATTCCCTTCCTCCCATGGCTACCATGAGTTGCTTAGTTTGTTTTGATCAGTGTCCAGTGCAGCTGATGGGTCCCACTGTTGTATGTTTTCCCATTTCCCTCTATTTCTATGTTCTGTTAGTTTCCCTCTGATGTTCACATATATACCATATATGTGGTCAGCAGCATGGGGTCATTTGGTAATGATAGGACCAGAAGAGTGGAGGTCCTTTGTTTCACGAGTCTTGTTTACTTCATCGTATCTCCTTATGTTTTGGATTTAACATCCACATACCAGGGAGACCATGTGCTGTTTGTCTCTTTGCTCTTGAGAAGCCATTTTTAATACTGTTTATTCATTTTTTTATAGTTACCATGAAAAGGTCAAGTAATATGCTAGTATCACTATTTTAAATTTATGACTTAGGTATTATCTGTCAAGTATAGATCTGTGCTATGAAAAGTGGGTGCTCATTTCCTCTGTGTCCCCTTTATTAGTCTGTTTTATGTTGCCTTAGTAAATATCTTGGAAAGAAAAAGAGTTTACTTAACTACAGTTTTGTAGGCTGCAAGTACAAGATCAGGTAGCCCCTTTTATTTGGCCTCTACTAAGGGCCTCAAGGCTGTTGCTGACATGGAGGATAGCATCCAAGAAGCATCATATAGTGTGACAGGGAGCCAGAGATCAGAGAGGGCAATGCTTTGTGTTTCTAAATATTTATTTATTTTAATAATAACTCACTGTATGGGAACGCACTCCACAAAACCAACATTCCCTTCCCAGAGTAGTACCTCCACCAAGCCTATCTCTCTTTATTTTATTTTTTGTTTCCTTGGTCAGTCATGGGGCTTGAGCTCTGGGCCTGGGTGAGCTCTTCAGCTCAATGCTAGTGCTCTCTCACTTGAGCTACAGCACCACTTTCAGTTTTCTGGTGGTTTATTGGAGAGTCTCAGGGTCTTTTCTGCCCAGGCTGGCTTTGAACTGGGATCCTCAGATCTCAGCCTCCTGAGTAGTTAGGATTACAGGTGTGAGCCCTGGTACCTAGTAAACCTACCTCTTAAAGGTCTTATCACTTCCACACCCCCACACCTCCACACCAAGGACCAGCCCTTCAGCATGAGCCCTTAGGGCATAAACCACATCTACTTTTAAAATTTCATAGTTAGATTACTAGTCTTTTAGTTAATTCTTTTGAAAGTTCATATAATTGGTGATAGCAAAGTCTGCTGAACAATAACTCATAGGCACAGAACTACTCTCAGTTGGCATTCAATTTAACAGACTGGCAGAAAAAAACCTATATGAAGCCAGAAAAAAACCTAGTCTCCAGAAAAAGCTGCAGATGTCAGTAATCAAGGATTGAATTATGTGAGGAAAACAATGTGCATAAAAAAATAAAGATACAGGGCTGGGAATGTGGCTAAGTGGTAGAGGGCTTGCCTAGCATACAAAAGGCCCTAGGTTCTATTCCTCAGTACCACATAAACAGAAAAAAGCCAGAAGCGGCACTCTGGCCCAAGTGGTAGAGTGCTAACCTTGAGCAAAAAGAAGCTCAGGGATGGTGCTCAGGCCCTGAGTTCAAGCCCCAGAACTAGCAAAAAAAAAAAAGTAGTGGACACACAAGATAAATTAGGGAGCTTAAGACCTTGCAATTTTTAAATTAAAAATGGAGAATTATTCTGTTGAGTAAGGAAAGATTCTGTGAAAAAGCAACAAAAAACAAGAATGAATTACCTCTAAGAAATTAAGGAACAAAGTAATTACTCACCCCCTTTCCACCAGATTCAAGTTAAAGTTGAGCTGGGTGCTGGTGCCTCATGCCTGTAATCTTGGTTTGAACCCAGCCCAGGCAGGAAATTCCATGAGATTTTTTTTAATTGTGAAAATACTGTACAGAGGGGTTACAATTACATGGGCAAAGTCCATGGACTTAATTCTGTGAACAACATGCCCAAGAAAGAGAGAGAAAGGAAAAGAGGAAGAAAGGAAAGAAGCAAGGAAGGGATGGGAGAGAGGGGAGGAGGGGAGGTATTTTTCCATGGTAGAAATCAGGGAAGGAATGAAAAGAGTCAGGGTAAGTGGGCTTAAATAAGCAAGAAGGAAGGAAAGGGGGCTGGGATACATGTTAGTGGTACATCACTTTTCTAGCATGGATGAGGCCCTGGGTTTGATCCCTAGTGCTAAAAGAGAAAAGGAAAGAAAAGGAAGGGAAAAGGAAAGGAAGAGGAGGAAGAGAAAAAGGAAAAGGTCAGGCCTGAATAAGTAAGTCATGGTCCAGTAATGTAGCAAATTAAAACCAGGCATGATTTTAAGTAATTGATGAAGCTTAAGAAAATATCTATTTGACTGAGCACCAGTGCTCACAGCTGTAATCCTAGCTACTCAGGAGGCTGAGATCTGGAGATTGAGCTTCAAAGCCAGCTCAGGTAGGAAAGTCCAGGGGAGTCTCATCTTCAGTTAACCACTAAAAAAGTCTTTCCTTTACTGCCTGATAATTTTCAAAATAGGTAGAGTAGCTATTTTGGCTTATCATTTGGAGACCCTTGTGCCTTTTTTGTTTTTCCTTTCAGAAGGGTTTTTTTTTCTTACTAGAGAGCCAGTTTGGAGGCATCTTTGATCTAGAGTTCTCTTCTGTTTTTTTTTTTTAATATTCAAAGGAATATGGATAGCCTAATAAAAAGAAATTTGTCATCAGTTCACTCTTCCAGATATTACTTGTATGATACACTGGACTAACAAAGCCAGGAGCCAGTGGCTTACACCTATAATCCTAGCTACTCAGGAGGCTGATATCTGAGGATCATAGTTCAAAGCCAGCCCTGGCAGGAAAGACTGTGAGACTCTTATCTCCAATAAACCACTAGAAAACCAGAACTGGTCCTGTGGCTGGAGCAGTAGAGCTCTCTCCTTGAGCTGAAGAGCTGAGGGATAGTGCCCAAGCCCAGAGTTCAAGTCCCCACAACCGACCAAAAAAAAAAAAAAGATACACTGGACTAACAAAAGATTAATATAAATATTATAAGCCATTAGGTCAGATTTTCATGGTCCCTCCCTGGAATCAGTCCTTTTAGAGAAATATTCTGATTGACTTCTTCATTGATCTTAATTTTATATCTATTTTTTAAAGCTACTTCTCCACAGTAGAAGGTTGATTAGTAATTGAGTGTTGATTTTACTAAAGCAGTATGTTTTCATTAGTCTGTTGCTCTTCAGGTTAGTGCTAATTACTACTGAGACTGCTGCCCTCTGGTGTTGAGAGTTAAATGATATGCTGATGAGAAACGCAGGGAAACAAGGAGCAGGAGTACTTCTAGGCCTACATAGGATATTTTGCACTAAATAATTGAAAGTGAATTATATCTTATCAAATTTGGAAATGGTCATGTTTAGTGCCAAAAAGAGTATGATGAATCTAATATTGTAAGTGAAAGATCCAGTCCCAGTTTTCAGCTAACTAGAATTTAACCTTGTTAAAACAAAGCAACACAAAACAAAACTCTGGGGCTGGGAATGTGGCTTAGTGGTAGAGTGCTTGCCTAGCATACATGAAACCCTAGGTTCCATTCCTCAGTACCACAGACACAGAAAAGGCCAAAAGTAGTGCTGTGGATCAAATGGTAGAGAGCTAACCTTGAGCAAAAGAAACTCAGGGCCAGTGTGCACGCCCTTAGTTCAAGCCTCAGGCTGGCAAAAAAAAAAAAAAAAAAAAATCTCTTTGATGTTAGTAGTTATTTTGTGTTTCTGCTTCAGAATTTTCTTGTGTTATTTTTGAGCTAAAATATTTCATTGTTTATGCAAGTGAAAATGAGGAAAAAATTCTGAGTGTCAGCTTTCCATCACTATACCTGAGATACTATCCTATAAAGAAAAGAGATTAATTTGAGTTCACAGTGTTGGAAGTTCTGGTTTATGACTGGTTGTTTCTATTACTTTGGGCCTGCATGGCCCACACTACATGAAGCAGAACTCTTTACCTCATGACTAAGAAGCAAAAGAAAATAAAGCAAAGTCTAGTTCCCACAGTCTCCTTCAAGGGCATCCTTTCAGTGATCTCAAAACCTATAAGAAGAAACAAAGGACTTCCACTCATCTGGTCGAATCACTACTAAATAACCCCATGCTGCTGATCACATATATAATATATATGTGCACACTTGAGGGAAACCAGGAGGATGACACAGAACTAGAGGGAATCAGGGGAAAACATACAACAGCCGGACCCATCAGCTGCACTGGACATTGCCCAAAATGAACTAAAGAACTCAATAGCAGCAATGGGAGGGAGGGAAGAAGTGGGAAAGAGGGAACAGCTGATGCTATGCAAAAGAAAAGAAATGTACATATCACCCAATGTGGAAGAAATAACTGTATCGCAAAGCTCATAGAACTCATAAGTGTTATCGAACATGGCAGATAATTTGCTCCATGAAAGTTAGAATGTGTTTGTGACTTTAACTAAGCATCACTATCCCACAATACTGTGAAATTTGTAACTACTTAATCACAATAAAAAAATGGAAACAAAAAAAAAAACCTACTAAGCCCTGCCTCTTAAAGTTTTTATAACCCTCACTCTCCAGTAGTGCCACCCTGGGAGCTGAGTTTTTTTGGACATTTGAGGAGGCACTCAAGAAGCAAACAGTATCACCACCCATCAGTAAGAGAACAATTAAATTCTGAACTCCCAATGAAAAGGATTATATAAATCCGTACGTATTAAAAGGACTTCCAAATACAAAAACATAGGCACATGGAACTCTCTATTTTTCTCATTTTACTTTGCTGTGGTAAGAATATTTAGCATGAGATCTTCTCTATTGATGTATTTTTTGAAATATTCAATCCTGTATTGCTAACTACAGGTGTCTTACAGTATTGGTTATGCAGCTTTACACATTTGTGAAAAAGTCAAATACTTAAAAAGGTAAAATTTACTGTTAATTATGTAAATATATACTATATATCAATAAGCCTAAAGTTACAAAAAACATATACATATTATCTCTGTGTAAAACTGATTTTGATATTTGGGGTGGGAGTTGTTGAAAAGTTTAAACAGGGCTGTGCTGATGATAACTCAAGGGACAAGGAAAGGAACATTGCTTCAAACTAAAGGCCTTGGGCTTGCTGAGCATATACATTACTATTTGAACCATGCTTTTTAAATTGGTTATTTTTGACATAGGGTCTTGCTTTGTGCATGGGCCAACCTCAAATCTTGATCCTCCTTCATTTCCCAAGTAGCTTTTATTACAGGCTCATTTAGTCACTGTGCATGGCCTACTTTAGCTTTTATTTAGACATAAATTTTCATTTCTTTTTCTCCAGTTATATTAAACTGATATATATATATTGCTTAAATGCAAGTATTTGACAGTATCATTTTACAATATTACTTGTATTTGTGTTACTGAAGAATTACTTTTGATGACTAGCAACAATATGTATTGTATTTTTTAGATATGTTCTGATTTTCTAAATAATGAAATTTATAGCTTGGATTGTTTTAAAGCTGTTAGGTTGTAGGAGTTGTTAAAAATATTAGGTTTTTAAAATATGCAGGAAGAAATAATGGTAAAATCTTCATTAGCAAACTTGATTATTTTTACACTTATATATATTTATATTTATTACACATAAATGATACAGAAGTCCTTATGAGCACAATATAGAAAAGCTTGCAAAAGTAAAAAAAAAAGTTCCTTCATAAGTGAATGCTGGTACTTGTATTTGATGACAAGTAGTATTGATGTGATTTGAACCTGCAGTATCATTTTTTTTCCACATGGATTAAAGTTTATAAGAAATTAACTTTGTTAAGAGAAACACTTGTATATATTTTTAAAGTGTCTTTTTTTTTGGCAGTAATTGGAATTGAATTAAGGGCTTTGAACTTGCTAAGCAAGCACTCAGCCAAGCCAAGTCTCCAACCACTTTTTTGCCATGGTTATTTTTGACGTAGGGGCTTGCTTTATGCTGGGGCCAGCCTCCGTTGTGCTTTCCTTTGTCACTGAGGATGACAGGTGCGTGCTAACACATCCAGCAAATGGTTGATATGGAATCTCACAATTTGAACCTCACAATTTTTATTTGTATATTTTTTGTCGGTTGTGGGGCCTGAACTCTGGGCCTGGGCACTGCCCCTCAGCTCTTCAGCTCAAGGCTAGTGCTCTACCACTTGAGCCACAGCGCCACTTCCAGCTTTTTCTACTTATGTGGTACTAAGGAATCGAACCCAAGGCCTCATGTATGCAAGGCAAGCACTCTACCACTGAGCCACCTTCCCAGCCCAAACCTCACCTTTTTTTTTTTTTTTTTTTTGCCTAAGCTGGTCTCAAACTGTGTATCTCTCCCTCTCCCTCTTTCCTTCACTTTCTCTCCCTCTCCCCATCCCCCCCCTCTCTTTTGTGTCCTGTTGTTTGAACTCAGGGCCTGGACACTATCCATGAGCTTCATTTTTCTCTAAGGCTAGTGCTCTACTACTTGGAGCCACAGTGCCACTTCCAGCCTTTTCTGTTTATGTGGTACTGAGGAATCGAATCCAGGACTTCATGCATGCTAGGCAAGCATACTACCCCTAAGACATATTCCTGGCCCCCACTAAGCACATTCCCGGACCTCTCCCTCTCTTTTTCTCACGTAGCTAGGATTACAAGCTTGAGCCACTATATCCTGCACTTAAAGTGTCTTTTAAAAAAAAAGTATTTTATAATCTCTTTGAATATTGACCTCATGGTTCTTCATATGGGAAAAAAAAGATACTTTCTTTTCTTCATTTCAGCCATATAAAGTTGCAGCACTCCATAGGATTAGAACATAAGGGAAAATTTTTGTTATACAGGTAACATTTGAAAATGATGCATGATTTTAGTTCTGTATTATTTAACTTACTGGTTTCATACTAAAAATTAGGTTTATTACTGATCAAGTACAGAAAATGCTAGTAGTCACTAAGATCTCTTTAGATATTCTGTAGAATTTCTTTTGGGGGGATACTAAAATTATTAAGATTCTAACAAATGCTAGTTAGAAGCAAACTTCAGATTGAAACTGTTTACAATTAATTTCATTTTGTGCAATAGGTCAGTAAGTATATTCCAAAAGTATATAAATCAAATAGCTTTCCCACTAACCTTCATAATAATTTTAGAGATGTTTTTTTATTTCTCTGTTGATATTACAAAGGTGAGGTACAGAGGGGTTACAATTTATCAGTCAGGTAGAGAGTACATTTCTTTGTAGACAGTATCACCCTTTCCCTTGCTTTCTCTCAGTTTTTCCCTCCCATCCCACCCAAAAATTGTATAGTTCATTTTCAAGAGATAGAAATACTTCTTAAAAGAATTGACATCTATTGAACAATTTTCTTCTATTTTTTGCTGTTATTCTCCTTAAGTAATGAGTGAATTACCAATGAGAGCATGTTTAGAGAGTAAACAAGCATTTTTATGTAAGAAAGCTTCAATCTATTTTTTTAAACTGTATTTTTTTTGTCTTTTCTTTTTTGGTACTGGGGATCGAACCCAGGACTTTACACTTGCTAGGCAAGTGCTTTGCCACTGAGCTACATCCCAGCCCCTCAATCTATGTTTTTATAGCTTCAGGTCTTACTAATAGCTCTCTATGGGTAAGAAAAGGGGGGCAATTTGTGAGATGTAAAGTACATATAGGCCCATGATATCATAGCTAATATAACAAATATAAAAAGCTACTTTAGTGCCTCAGATCCTGTCCCTGATATCTCCTTTAGAGGTAATTGCTATTTTTAGTTTCTCTTTCCTTTTTTTAATATAGAATGTGTCTGGATGCTAAATAAATATACACATGCATCTTTTTATAGAAGTTAAAATATTCTGTATGCCCTTTTGTTTTCCCTTTTATTTATTATCTTGGAGATTTGGCATAGAAATTGCAGTTTAAAATGATTGCTTAGGGCTAGGAAGGTGACTCAGTGGTAGAGTGCTTGCCTTGCATGCCTGAAGCCCTGGCCTGAGGCCCTGGGTTCGATCCCTCAGCACCACATAAGCAAAAAGAAAAAAGCCAGAAGTAGCGGTGTGGCTCAAGTGGTAGAGCACTAGCCTTGAGCTGAAGAGCTGAGGGACAGCCCTCAGGCCCAGAGTTCAGGCCCCACGACCGGACTCAAAAAATAAATAAAATAAAATAAAATGATTTGCTTATAGTTTCTTAGATCTTTATATCAATTTATTTAAATTATAGTGATTTCAAGATTTTAGCAATAATAAAATACAAATGTAATTTCATTTATTTGAATGGAAAATACAAAATATTTATGGCTATAGATAGCTTTGTTTGTTTTTGCAAGTACTGGGGATTAACACAGGGCCTTGTGTTGTGTTTGGTACTCCACCACTTGAACCACTCCTCCAGTCCTTTTGCTTTAAATTTGTTTATCAGGCTGGGTGCTAGTGGCTTACATTTGTAATTCTAACTACGCAGGAGGCTGAGATCTTAGGATCTTGGTTCAAAGCCAGCCCAGGCAGGAAAGTCCATGAGATTCTTATCTCCAGTTATCTACCAAAAAACTGGAAGTGGTACTGTGGCTTAAAGTGGTAGAGCGCTAGCCTTGAGCAAAAAAACTCAGGAACAGTGTCCAGGTCCCCCGAATTCAAGTGACCAACAACAACAGTAAAATACTTTTGTCAGAAAGGGCCTCATGCTCTTTTATGGGATAGCCTTGGGCCATTATCCTCCTACCTTAGCCCCTGAGAAGCTGGTATTATGGTGTATGCCACCACACCCAGCTTGTTCTTGAGATAGACTCTTGCTAACTTTTGTCCTGGCTTGCCTTGAATGATGATTCTTCTGACTCTGCCTTCTGAGTAGCTAGGATTACAAGTATGTATTACCACACCCAATCACATAAATAGCTTTTAAGTTATATTTTTAAGGTTTGTGAAAAACATGTAATTTAATACCTATCTATTAAGTTCTGGAGAAGTCTCAATTTAAAATTGATTTTGAATGATTTTTATTATAGTTGTTTAGCTCTTTTTATCATACAAGTTTACTTTTTGTGTAATGAGTCATGATTTTTCTATACATTTTTATTTCTCTCTCACCAACTTTTAAGATAAGCAAAAATTAGGTTAGTATTGGCTGCTTAGATTCGTAATAGGGAATGGAATTCTTAGGCCCTGTTCTAGTATCTGTGCAATTATACATTAGGAAGTATATTCAATAAACTAATTGAATTTATGTCTGGCAGATCAATTTTCTGTTTACATAGCTATAGTACAAACAAATATTGTTTTGCTTTAACACAATTTGTTTTAAATTATTATTGGAAGCATTATTTAGCTGCTTGATAAAATTATTTTGTTAAGATGGTTTAGGCTATAGAACCAGACTAACCTGGGTTTCAATCCTGTCTAAATCTCCAGTACTAGCTTCGTGCTACTAGGCTTTCTCTATAAATCTTGGTTTCTTGATGCTCACATATGGACAAATGTTTGTTCATGTGAAGTGAAGTCATTGCTGTGGACAGAATAATCTGTGAGCCAAAAGCCATGTGTAGTTCAATACTTTGATAAAAAATCACTGACAGACCACCCCAGCTAAAGTGTCACTAATTATATGACAATACCAGATAAACTGTCTACATAACAAAACCCCATTCAGTTTTTGCTGTCCTGCCTATTTTTAAATAGCTTTCCTCAAATTTCTTTTATGTTTCAATTCTGGTCATATAATAGACATGGGAATATGTTTGTAGCTCAGATAATTGTCATTGGTTAGAATTTTCTCTTAATGGCTGTTCATATTTTTATGTATGCTATAGTTGTTAGTGTGTGTGACATGTTTAAAATGTAAACTCTTTGACTCTAGGATATCTGTAGATACCTATATGTAGATAGATTTTTATCTATAGATTCTGTATCTCTGTCTATATAGATATATAGATATTCATCAATTTTGAGCAGATTAAAATTATAGTTAGTAGATTATCTGTGTGTCTTCTCATTAGTTTGGTTGTGTACTCCAGTTATTTTAATTTCTACTATAACCAGAAAACTTCCATTTAGCTTATATATTAATACATTTTATGTTTTTACAAGTACAAACATACTCTAATATCTAGCACCTTTTAGGTACCTTGTTTTAAAATTCTGAATATTCCCTTATCTTATTGAATATACAACATTGAGTCTACATTGTGTTCTCAGAGGGTTTGATATTAAAACCCTTGATCCTGATTATCTTTTTGTATTGTTTTGTTTTTTAATAGAATCCCAAAACAAAAGAGCAGATTGAGACTCTGTTACGGAATGGGATGAACAAGGAACTACGAGATCGTCTTTGTTGCCGGATGACTTTTGGAACTGCGGGGCTTCGATCTGCCATGGGGGCAGGGTTTTGTTATATTAATGACCTTACAGTAATACAGTCAACACAGGTATGATATATAGCTATTATATATGTCCTTTTCTCACTTCATTATCTTGCTTTATAAATTATTATTTTTTAAGTCCATTAAACTCTTCAATTAACTGCCAGAAAACTGGAAGTGGCGCTATGGCTCAAAGTGGTAGAGTGCTAGCTCAGTAATAGCACCCAAGCCCTGAGTTCAAGCCACATAACTGACAAACAAAAAACACCTGAGAACTGATAAGAAAGGTTTATTTTGGCTCATGGTTTCAAATATTTCAGCCCATGGTTTCTTAGGCCTGTTGCCTTTGGGCAAGAGTATGAAGTGGAGGAAGCTAGTCATCTCATGGGAGCTAAGAAGGCAAGAAGAAAGTTATGAAAGGTCTAACGTCCCATTCCTCTATTCAAGTGCATCCCTCCAATGATTAACTTCCTCAAATAGACACACCTCTTAAAGTTCCCTCCACCTTCCAGTAGAACCATAGGCTGGGACCAAGCCTATATAAATTAGTGCTTTTCTTTAATAAAATTATAATTTGTGGAGGGGAAGGGAAAAAACAGGGATACAGGGCTAAATAGGGATACAGGTGGACCCATTGCAACAATGAGACCTACAAGTCATTATGTCGAAAATGAACTTTACAACTTTGGTGAGGGGAGAGGGGAGTTGGGGGGGGCGGGAGGAAGATGGGATGGGGAGGGGAAACAAAGGGGGAAGCTACAATGCTTGATAAGAAATGTACTTATTATCTTGCCCATGTAATTGTAACCCCTCTGTACAGTATTTTCACAATAAAAAAAGAAATAATTTTCAGTGGAGATAGAATCAGAAATAAACATACTATTCATACCCCCCCCCAAAAAAAATAAATAAGAAATCATTTTGGGCTGGGAATGTGGCTCAGTGGTAGAGCGCTTGCCTTGCATGCATGAGGCCCTGGGTTCAATTCCTCAGCACCACATAAGCAAAAAAAGAAAAAAGCCAGAAGTGGCGCTGTGGCTCAAGTGGTAGAGTGCTAGCTTTGAGCTGAAGAGCTGAGTGACAGCACCCAGGCCCAGAGTTCAGGCCCACGACTGGACCAAAAATAAATAAATAAGTAAAAGAAATCATTTTGTCCAAAAAGGTATTCTCATGTAGGTAAAAAGTGTAGACCAAATTTGACCTTTGGTCTTACTCAAGGCCATCTTAGAAGTAAATTATCTATCTTCAAGGCCATAAACTAACTTTATAATTGTTATTTCTGATAATGTCAACTTCTTGACAGTGTTACTTTGCAGTTTAAACCAAGAAATGAATACTGACATATCTAATTAATCTAAAGAAACAGACCTAGGAAGATTATTACTTTTTTGGCATATGCTATTCGGGAAAGTTAACCAGAATATTTAGAAAATTGAGTTTAAAATATTCACTTAAACATGGTTTTTCATATCCATTTGAGAGTTCTTTTAAGACAGTTGTAATTTTTCTCCATCTTTATGCCTAGCATTTTGGAAACACGTTTTTTTCTCTTCCCAGCAAATCATCTTTACTACTTTAAGAGTTATACTTTTGAGGCCAATAATACATTTAGTATACACTAAAAATAGTTCTGGGGGCTAGGAAGGTGGCTCAGTGGTAGAGCGCTTGCCTTGCATGCATGAGGCCCTGGGTTCGATTCCTCAGCACCACATAAGCAAAAAGAAAAAAGCTGGAAGTGGCACTGTGGCTCAAGTGGTAGAGCGCTAGCCTTGAGCTGAAGAGTTGAGGGACAGCACCCAGGCCCAGAGTTCAGGCCCCACGACCGGACTCCCCCCCCCCAAAAAAAAATAATTCTGGGTTATAAAGTATCTCAGTAGACATAATTGTAATCAGTATTACCAAGTGGTAAATCATATTTAGCCTTCCTCTGAAGAGAATTGAAGGTAAGTATAATGGATGGAGAAGAGATAATAAACAATAGGTAGGATATGTGCCTCCGTCTCTGCCCGATCCCTATCTCTTTTCTAGTCCTTGGTCAGAAATGCTTTTCATTCAGTTTATATATATATATTGAATTTTCTCGTACTCAAAACCACATGGAATCTGTCTTAAGGCCTAACCCTTTTCAGACTCTAGATAGAAGAGGATAAAATAAAATGAATTCTTACAGCAGAGAATAAGGCCCTTTACAGTTTTAAACAGTACTCTCATCAGAAATAAATTGGCAAAACTAACCCAATTGGCCTATTTAAAAAATCTATCTCTATTGGGAAAAATTATCATACTTGAACTACTAAAAAGGCTGGAAATGGAGTTCTGACTCAGTAGTGTAGCACTAGCCTTGAGTAAAAGAAGCTCAAGGATAACACCCAGGCCCCGAGTTCAATCCCCAGGAATGGCTAAAAAAAAAAAGAAAGAAAGAAATATTGGAGAACTATGGTGATGATGTAACATATTTGTCATAAATAGATCAAATCTTTGGGTTAGTTTTGGTCTTATGATTTAGAAAGGATCTCTTATGGTCAAAATTTGGACTCTTCTAACGTTTGTTGGGATTTTTGGTTGTTGTTGATTTTTGTTTTTTGGGTTTTTTTTTTGTGTGTGTGTGTGGTTCATGGGGCTTGAACTCTGGGCCTGGGTGCTATCCCTCAGCTCTTCAGCTCAAGGCTAGTGCTCTGCCACTTGAGCCACAGTGCCACTTATGGTTTTCTAGTAGTTTATTGGAGATCAGAGTCTCACAGCCTTTCCTGCCCGGGCTGGCTTTGAACCGTGATCCTCAGATCTCAACCTTCTGAGTAGTTAGGATTACAGGCGTGAGCCACCACACCCGGCAATTTTTTTTTAACTTATTGATTTAATGCTCCATTTTTCCCCTCATGTTTTATGTTTTGGATTGGATTTAGTGAGTACTAAATTGATATTTCTGTAGTATTAAGTATGTCTGAAAATCCAAGAAATGTTTGTCATCTCCTCGTTGTAGATGAAGCAAAAATGTTCCCACATTAGAGAGCCTGAGCATACAGGCAGAAGGCAGTTCCCTGGAGCCAATAAACAGTACAACAGCAAAAGCTATGAGATTTTAAAATCTTATGCAATGCCATCATTGGAGCTGGGATATAGCAATAGTTGTATTTGTCTAACATGCTTGAGGCCCTGGGTTTATCCCTAGTACTGGTAAAAAGACGGGGTAGGTAGGTAGGGATTATTAAAATGCAAGCATTTACCAGTAGCTAATCTTTTGCATATATTTGCTTCAGGGAATGTACAAATATCTAGAAAGATGTTTTTCAGACTTCAAGCAGAGAGGCTTTGTTGTTGGATATGACACTCGAGGTCAAGTAACTAGCAGCTGCAGCAGCCAAAGGTATGATGTTATTATTGTTTCAAAGATGAAGGAGGAGTGGAATAAAGCATTTGATTTTTCTTTCATTTGCTAATAGTAGAATTTCTGAAACAGAAGAATTTCAAATAGAAATATGATTACATGCAGTTTATTTAGAGCAAAAGAGTTTCAAAGATAAGCTTTAAATTTTACAAAAAGACAGGTGAGGTGAGGACACAGCTCAAGTGGTACCTACCTAGCAAGCATGAAGCCTCACTTTAAACCCCAGTACTGCAAAAAAAAAAAAATTAAAGATTAGAAAAAAAGAAATATAAGAGAGTTCACATTTAAAATGATATCTTAGTGTATAGTATAATGTTAATTTTTTAGTAAAGTTATGAGTAGTTATGTAGCTTGTATTCATATAATTTTTGCTTCATTTTAGAGCATTTTCATAACTTGATAATTTTGATCCATTAATATAAGGGAGTAATTGTTTTTCAGAGAGTAATTGTATATTTAGAATTTATTTTATTTCACTTGCTCCATTCTTATTACCTGTTAGGTTTTATTTTATAGTTCAAAAGCCATCAAAAATGAACAAGAGTAAAAGTATTATAGTGTCTGTTGTATTTTTCTTTTTCCTTTTTCCTGGTACCAGGCTTGAACTGAGGGCTTCATGTTCTCTCTCACTTGCTCACATTGGCACTCTGCCACTTGAGCCACACCTCCAGCCCTAGTTTTTGATAGTTAATTAAAGATGGAGTCTTTCAGACTTTTCTGCTCCAGTCCTCTTTCATCCTCTTGAGGAGTTAGGATTATAGAACTGGAGCCTGAGTTATAATGTTAATCCAGTTCATTGTTAAGCTCTTTTAAGTTTTTAAAGGTTTTTTTTTTGTTTTTATTTTGGTATACATAGAGCTGGGGATAGATGGAAAGCCCTGCATATATTAAGCAGGTGATCTATCATTGAGCTACATCCCTTTCATTAAAATCTTACTTAACATTTTCAAATGGTGCGTACAGCTTAAATAATCAGTGATTTTAAGAAGGGTTGTCTAGATATGGTGGTACATGCTTTTAATCCCAGCACAAAGGAGATTCAGCAGGAGAGTCGTAAGTTAGAAGCCAGCTTATCCTATTGCAAGATGTAAGCTACCATATATTCAGATAACTTACATGAAACAATTACCATGTTTAAGATTATTTTTAAGGGGAGGGGGGAGGCTGGGAAGGGATGTGAAGGGTAAACAAAGGAGGAGGCTGCAATGCTTGGTAAGAAATGTACGCATTATCCTGCCCATGTAATTGTAACTCCTCTGTACAGTATGTTCACAAATAAAATTAAAAAAAAAAGATTATTTTTAAAAATTAAGCTAAAAACTAAGTGAAGCCTTCTCTTTTTTCCCCTTAGGCTTGCTAAACTCACTGCTGCAGTCTTGCTGGCTAGAGATGTTCCTGTTTACCTTTTTTCAAGATATGTTCCTACACCTTTTGTAGTAAGTATTTTGTGCTAGTTTGCTGCCCTGAAAAAGATTTCTCAAATCAACTAAGATTCCAATTTTTGTCATGTGCATGGCTCTGTATTGAGTGACATGAGGAGCTAAAGGAAGGGAAACACGTTCTGTTCTGAATTTATTTTCATTTCAACCATCTATGAATTGGATCTGGCTGGGTGCCAGTGGCTCACACCTATAATCCTAGCTACTCAGGAGGCTGAGATCTGAGGATTGCTATTCAAAGATGGCCTGGGCAGGAAAGTCCATAAGATTCTTTATCTCTAATTAACTACAAAAATAGGGCCAAAAATGGCCCTGTGGTTCAAAGTGGTAGAACATTACCCTTGAGCACAAAAGCTAAGGGATAGCACCCAGGCCTTGAGTTCAAGCCCCAGACTAGCACCAAAAAAAATAAAATAACTGGATCTGTAAAAGATGACAAATTCAGACATGAGTGGACTTTCAGAAATTGATTTTGGAGGCTGACACAAACAATTATAGGTAGATTTGTACATACCAAGAGCCAGTTTGAGCTGGGTTATATATGTAAAAATCCTATTTTCAATGATGATAGCATGCACATCATTACTAGCCAAATCACAAAGGAAGTCTCAGCAAATATAAAAGACTTCTTTTCAAGCCATATACCTAAGCACTGATACAGTAAAATTAGAGCTAAAAAGTCCATAAAACCTCTTCTGTTTGGAACTTTTAAAATATACTTCATTAATAATTCATGATTGAAGGAAAATATAACAGAGATGAAGAACTGTAGACAATCCGTGTTTTAATACAGGTTCATTGTCATAAAGACAGCCATTATCAGTGTTTGTGAAAATCTTTGTGGTCCCTTTTGGGAATGAGGGACGATCCTTGGCCATTATTAATCCTTGGCCCTGAGTTTGATTCCTCAGCACCTCATAAGCAGAAAAAGCTGGAAGTGGTGCTGTGGCTCAAGTGGTAGAGTGCTAGCCTTGAGCTGAAGAGCTGAAGGACATTGTCCAGGCCCAGAATTCAGGCCCCACTACCGAAAAAAAAAAAGACTGATGATTAGTCATTGGCCATGATGGATATGTTATATTCATAGTGAGAGCTGAAGTTTGAACATGTTAGGGGACTGGTATTATTTAACAAAAATGTGGTATTCAAAATTTGGACTATGCAAAGCATAGTCAACAAACAGAAAAAATTATGCAACACACACACACACACACCAACAACAAAAAATATAAGAATACACACACACACACACACCAACAACAACAAAAAATAAAAGAATATGAGCTCATTATCCAAAATGAGCTAAGCCTTTAGTATGATTGTGTTAAAAACAGTAAATTTAAGTTAAGTAAAAAGAATAACATAGTGTAAGATATAAGAAGAAAATAAGTAAATAGAAAATAAAAAGCAAGAGATGTGGCTCAAGTACTAAATTGCCTACCAAGCAAGTTTGAGGTCCTGAATTCAAACCCCAATATAAAAAAAGGCAAGAGAGAAAGAAGGGATGGAGGAAGAAAGGATGAGATTAGAAAAGAAGTAAAGAGAAGATAGAATGGAGAAGGAAAGGAAGGGAAGATACTAATAGAGTCAAAATTTAGCTCTCTAGAGAAATAAAAAAAAAAACTCTGGAAAGAGTGGTCAAAAATAAGGGTGCCAAGTGCCGGTGGCTCATGCCTGTAATCCTAGCTACTCTGGAGGCTGAGATCTGAGGATCATGGTTCAAAGCCAGCCAGAGCAGGAAAGTCTGTTGAGACTATTATCTCCAATAAAGCACACTCAAAAAACCAGAAGTGGTACTGTGGCTCAGAGGTAGAGCATTTGCCTTGAGCTAAAGAGCTCAAGACAGTGCCCAAGCTCAGAGTTTAACCCCCACAACTGACAAAAAAAAAGGCACAAATAAATTAAAAGGTATGCATAATAAATACAGTATAGGTAAAAAAAATTATAACTGTTAAGTGGATAAAAAGATAACAAATGTTTAAACTAAACCAAAGGAGATGGAGGAGAAAGGCCAGTCTAATAATTGAATGGTTCTTGAGTCACATTTTAGAACTGGACCCCACTCACAAATCTGGAGTTGATGAGGTGTTGTCATTTATACCATAATGCTTTCTTCAGTTAGTCAAAGGTACTCTCCTATCAAATGTGTGAATGGTTAGGAAGCATAGTGGAATGCTAATATTATTTTTCAGCCATATGCAGTCCAGGAGCTCAAAGCAGTTGCAGGCGTGATGATTACTGCATCTCACAATCGCAAGGAAGACAATGGATACAAGGTAAACCTGGGTAAAACCTTTTTTAAAGCTCTTACTTGATTGTTAAGTGTCTTTTCTACACTAGGGAGTAAAGACAGATATATGATAGAAAGAAAAAACAGTGGGGAGTCCATCTTCACACAATGTAGTGGTATTCCTAATGCCCATTTCTGCTTCTCAATATGTGTAATTATGAAGATCTCTTCATTGGTTTTTTTCCTTCTAATTTCCCCAAAATGATCCTCTCTAAAATTATGTTATCTCAAGAATGTGACAAATTAATGGGTGTTCTGAGAAAAAAAGTCAGAAAGCTCACTTTCCCCTCCCTCCGACCTTCTGCCCAGGCCCCCCAATATCACAGGATTCATTTGCTTTGTCAGCCTCTGTGGCAGGAAGCAGAGTGGTAAGGGATGAAAAGTGGCTCTGGAAGGAAATAGATGTGTAGCACAGTATTGAGTCAGTGGTTCGGGACTTTTGGATAATGAGCTCATATTCTTTTATTTTTTGTTGTTGGTGTGTGTGTGTGTGTGTGTGTATTATATTTTTTGGTGTGTGTGTGTGTGTGTGTGTGT
>NW_012267238.1:3790695-3820649 GCF_000151885.1 Dipodomys ordii | reverse complement strand
TGTGTGTGTGTGTGTGTGTGTGTGTGTGTGTGTGATTCCAGACATACTGAGCTCTATTTTAACAGGGAAAATTTTTTTAATACTAATCTAAGATTTGGGGCCTGTCCAGCTAAGTGCGTAGTGTGACCATCCACAGAAAAAGAACAGGAAAGAAGTTTGGAGTATATTAAGTTTGAGATACTTGTGGCTCAACCAGATAGCAATGTCATGATGAGTTAGATATGAGATCTGTAACTGAAGGAAGAAGTCTAGGCTGAAGTTACAGATTTTGGGGTAGCCACACATATTACAGCATATAAAAGTATTTGGAAGCCAAGAAATAGGATAGGGTAGAAAGAAAAGAAGTCAAAAATAGATCCCTGGGAATATTAACTTTAACAAAAAAGGGGGAAAAAAGGGATCTGGAGATGAAATACTGGAATATTTTGGTGTTGTAAAAACCAATGAGTAATAAATACGTTAATTGGCTTTTTTGTATATACTTTGTTTAATTTTAAATAAATTATAATAATGGAAATGATTTCATTTTGTAATGTTTAGTATAATACTGCAAAGTTTTATAGGATATTTCATAACTTCTTACATTATACCTTTAACATGTAGGTATAAATCCAATAAATCCACTATTGGTATATGTCTATTCTAATATGATCAAATTATACCTGCTTATATTTACTTGTATTATTAGTAGAGTAAATTCTAAAAAAAGAAATAATACATAATTTTTAGTGATTTCCTGTGTAATCATTACCATCAGTATCTTTTGGTGTATTACTAAATTAGTCCATGTTGATTTTTTTAATTATTAAGAAATTGTTCCATGGGGTTATAATTCTTTAAGTCAGAAAATGCTTCTTGGACAGTGCCACCCATTTCCCCCTTCCTATACCTTCCCACAAGTTGCATAGTTTATTTTTTACATAGTATATATTAAATATGGTTTTTTACTTGATTAATATTATACTCTTCTTTATAAAGCAAAGATGCCAAGCATTTTAAATAATTAAAGCTATATTTACCTAATCATCTAGGTTTACTGGGAAAATGGTGCTCAAATAACATCACCTCATGATAAAGAAATTTTGAAATGTATAGAAGAATGTGTGGAACCCTGGAATGGTTCATGGAATGATAATTTAGTGGACACCAGCCCATTGAAGAAGGACCCACTGCAGGACATTTGCAGGAGATATATGGAAGATCTGAAAAAGATCTGTTTTCACAGGTATACAAGTGAGAATGCAGGGCAGGATTACCTTAGGATAAGAATAACAAGTGAGGGAAGAATAAGTGAGAGAAATGTGTTATCTGTTCATCATATTAAAATTATAGTTAGGGACTGGGAGGTTGGCTCAGTGGTAGAGTGCTTGCCTTGCATGCATGAGGCCCTGGGTTTGATTCCTCAGTACCACATAAGCAGAAAAAAAGCCTGAAGTGGCACTGTGATTCAAGTGATAGGGTGCTAGCCTTGAGCTGAAGAGCTGAAGGATAGCTCCCAGGCCCAGAGGCCAGCCCCCACAACCGACAAATAAAATAAAATAAAATTATGGCTAAATAACAATACTCACAATAACCCAAAGTAGAAGTAAACCAAATTATGGATAAATAATTATGGCCAAATAAAATGCAGTAGCCATACAATTACATATAACTGAGCAGTAAACAGAAATGGAGTGCTTATAGATACTATAATAAAATAAAACCTTAAAACAAGTAAAAGAGACCAGTACAACCAAGCACTTGTGATTCATGCCTATAAACCTGTAATATCAGGAGATTGAGGATCTGAGGATTGTGGTTCAAAGCCAGCCTAGGCAGGAAAGGCTGTGAAACTTTTTTCTCGAATTAAGCACTCAAAAAAGCCAGGAGTGGAACTGTGGTTCAGGTGATAAAGCACTAGCCTTGAGCAAAAAAAGCTCAGGGACAACACCTGGGCCCTAAGTTCAAGCCCCAGGACTAGCACCCAAAAAAAAAAAAAAGCTAGTTACAAAGAGCCACATATTCCATTTCTGTGATACGTCCAGAATAGACAAATCTGAGGAGCTAGAAATGGGGCTAAAAATAGATCAGCAGTTGCTAATAACTGGGAAAAAGCTACCACTGACCAGAGATTGAATAGCTGATCATCAAGTAGTTGATGCTAATTTTTTTTGTGCTAGTACTGGAACTTGAATTTTGAAAATAGGATATTAGACAATATTAAGAACTTGTTTTATTTGATGTGGTTAATGGTATGATTATGTTTTTAAATACTAATTTTTTATTTTTTGCCAGTCCTGGGGTTTGAAGTCAGGCCCTGGGCACTGTCCCTGAGTGTCTTTTGCTCAAGGCTAGTACTCTACTACTTGAGCCACAGCTCCACTTCCAGTTTTTTCTGTTGATATAGTACTGAAGAATGGAACCCAGGGCTTCATTCATGCTAGGCAAGCATTCTACTACTAAGCCACATTCCTACCCCCATTAAATACTAGTTCATTCTTATGTAAAATAACATGGTATCTTAAATAAATGAAACTAACCACAATGTTAAGAATGTTGAAGTAGGTATTAAATATATGGTTGCTGGGTATTCTTGTGATTATTTAAACTATTTTGAAAATTATCCTAACAAATTTTTTATCTATTTTATAATAAGATTTATTATTTTATTATTTGTGCTGGTCCTAGGCTTGAACAGGGCCTGGGCGTGTCCCTGAGAGTTTTCCACTCAAGGCTAGTGCTCTACTACTTGATCCCCAGCTCCACTTCTGGCTTTTTTGAATGCTTAATTGGAGACAAAAGTTTCACAGACTTTCCTCCTGGGTTGGCTTTGAACCATGATCCTCAGATCTCAACTACCTGAGTAGCTGTGATTATAGTTGTGAGCCACCAGCACCCAGATTTTACTTATTTTAATAAATTTTGTTATTATTGGGAGCAGTTAGTAAATAGTAAGTAAGGGTAGAGAAAGCTTTGCTGTGGAAGAGACCAAAGAAATTGGACTAGATGCTAAAGGAAATGTAGAGGGTAGGAGAGAGAGAAAGAGAGGGGGAGAGTGACTGAAGTACTAATGTTCTTGGGAGGGTGTGGGGACCAGAGGAGAAGAGGAAGATAGTTGCTCATTGTTGTCAGATGGACGAGGAAAGAGATATTGATAGATGGTAATTGGTTGTGGATTTGGTGTGAGAAAACTGAGAACTTCCCATCATTGGGTTTCTGTGTCTCAATGATGCATTACATGAAGAGAGAAGAAAGGAATAAGAAGAGGAGATATTATATCATTTTGGCAAGCAAAATAGGAAACTTTTGGGGTAACAATTTAGGATTTCCTGATAGAGTTGAGTGTCTGAGATGAAACTATTCAATCTTCTTTGTGAAGTTTACTGATGCAATAATTAGCTATTTACTGCAAGTCTGGAGAAGTACACATTGAGATATTAGAGAGTCAAGGTAACCAAAATGACAAAAAATGATTAAAGTTAGGTTCAGTGGGATCTGAGCTGTACATGAAAGAAGACAGAAAGAGTCTTCTAGAGAATGAGAAAGACTGGTTGTAGTGGTTTTGGTAAGAGATACAATGGAGGCTTACTTAGGATAATGCCACTGCATATGGCAGGGAGAAACCCAAGTCAGAAAGTTGAACCACTAAAGGAGAATGCATTTGATTTAAGGTCTTTTGAATAGGACTAGGATGTTAGCCCAGTACCAGGATAGTTGCTTACCATGTATGGAACCCTACCACACACACAAATCTATCTTAGACCTCTGCTATAAGCTATAATTACTTTTTCTCAGAACTTAAGTGTTTTTAACTATGTCACAGGAAAAGCAAGTTTTATGATATTGACTCAATGGTAATTTTTTTTACAGGGAATTAAATTCAAAGACCACCTTAAAATTTGTGCATACATCCTTTCATGGAGTCGGACATGATTATGTGCAACTGGCTTTTCAAGTATTTGGTTTTAAGCCTCCAATTCCAGTACCAGAACAAAAAGATCCTGATCCAGACTTTTCTACTGTTAAATGCCCAAATCCTGAAGAAGGAGAATCTGTGCTGGTATTTTTAAAAATATTTAACTTATTTCATTTGTTAGCCAAAAATATAGATGAAGCTTACCAACAATTCAAAGATTACTTACTTACATCCTTTATATACTATATGCAAACTACTGTAGTTTGTATCTTTTGAATTGTATTTGAGCCATAGGTTATGTTTTGTTTGAAATCTTTATGGTGGGTGTCCCTAGTTCTAGGCACCTTATTCTAAATTTAGCCAAATCATCTGCCTTTTAAAATTTATATCATTAACATAGTGCCTATCTGAGGAATATTAATCTTAAGTTTAGGCTCTTCAGTATAATCTAACTTCTGGGTTCACTGTTTCAGGAACTTTCTCTGAGACTGGCAGAGAAAGAAAATGCCCAGATAGTGCTTGCCACAGATCCTGATGCTGACCGACTGGCAGTGGCAGAACTTCAGGAGAAGTAAGTAGCTTGAGTATAAAACTTGAGCTTGTAAATTTTTTATTTTAAGTCTTATAGATTCATTGGAAATAGTGAAAATATTTTTTTAAAAAAGGTATAAATGTTAGCCAGGCACCGGTGGCTCACGCCTGTAATCCTAGCTACTCAGGGGGCTGAGATCTGAGGATCACAGTTCAAAGCCAGCCTGGGAAGGAAAGTCCGTGTGACTCTTGTAAGATATATTAAATAGGTTGTTCAGACCTTACAACTCTTATCTCCAGTAAAAACTACTAGAAAACTGGAAGTGGCACTGTGGCTCAAGCGGTAGAGTGCAGGACAGCACCCAAGCCCAGAGTTCAAGCCCCATGACCGACAAAAAAAAAGACATAAATGTTTTGTATGCAAAAGTTGATATTTTCACATTTTCTTCTTATCTTTTTTCTCCTTTTTGCCATATTGGGCTTGGACTCAGAGCCTCAGCTCTGAGCAAATTCAGCTCTACTGATAAGCCACACCTCCATCCTTTTAATGTACTGATTATTTTTGAGAGAGGGCTGGTTTCTATGTGGGTGTGCCTGGACCACAATACACTTATTTTAGGCTTCCCTGTCAGAGGGACATGCCACTGCTCCCACCTGAGGGAGTTTATGAGAGGGGTCTCATAAATGTTTCTTCCTAGGATGGCCTCAAACGACAATCCTCCCAGTTGCAGCCTCTTAAGTAATCAGAATTATAGACATGAGCCACTAGCTTCTAACTCTTTCCTCTTTTTTCCTATCCAAATAAAGATGTATTTGTTTTTATAAAATTGTAAAGACATACTTTTATATCACTGTTACTTCAAATATATTGTGAACATTTTCTCTGTCCTTATGCATTGTTTGAAAATATTAATTTTAAAAACAGTGCACATTACAAAAAGCATTATAAGTTTAATCAATTCTTAATCTTATTTCTTTTTGTGCTGGTCCTGGGCCTTGAACTCAGGGCCTTGCACTGTCCCAGAGTTCTTTTTGTTCAAGGCTAGCACTCTACACTTGAGCTATAGCACCACTTCCAGCTTTTTTTGTGATTAATTGGAGATAATAGTATCACCGATTTTCCTGTCCAGACTGCCTTTGAACCACTATCCTTACAACTCAGCGTCCAGAGTAGCTAGGATTAAAGCCAGCAGCACCTGACTTCATTTTTTAATCTTATCCCCTTGGTTGCTATGTATTTTTATCATTATGAGGTGACAGTATCTTCACATAGACTTAAACATTTATCATAATTTTTTTATGAAATAGCATCAAAGTAACAATGTAATAATTTTCCAAAAGATGTTGCAACCATTTCTCCTATAAAGGTCATGCTGGTCATTTATAAAGTCAGTGGCATTAAATATTTTCCCATATGAAGGATGGTGGTTTTAATAAGAAGCTAGAAAGGTCTTGGTTTTGAATTTTCATTCTCTCTACAGTGGTCATTGGAAAATTTTCACTGGGAATGAGTTGGCTGCTTTGTTTGGGTGGTGGATGTTTGACTGCTGGAAGAAGAATAGATCAACAAATGCTGATGTGAAGAACATTTATATGTTAGCCACCACTGTCTCTTCTAAAATTTTGAAGGCAATTGCCCTTAAGGAAGGATTTCATTTCGAAGTAAGAATGGATCATATGTATGTGCTATCTTACTAAACCTATTTCTGTAAGGACATCTTTCTACCATAACTTTCATTGATTTATTTATAATTTGTCATTTTTCTAATTCTGTTTATATTATTTAGTATTTTTGATAATTTAAACACCCTGAGACAAGTTCATCGAATATGTAACTTTTGACTAAGACAAAAAACATTCTTCAAAAATTATATTAACACTTAGTCTGTACAGTAATACCTTATTTTCAGGTTGGGAAAATCTGTTTCCTGGGACCTCATCAGTAGCATATAGAGTTCACTCTGAAAACTTACAGGTATCATTGTCCCTTTGTAGTGTCCCTTTGTAGTACATGTGTTATGAACACTTAAATAGATTTCTAAGTGACAAATTAAGATACAGTGATTCTACATCCAAAAAAAACAAAAAGTAAGTAGTGACTTTCTCTCAGCCCCAATCATAGTCTTTGTGAAACCTCAGGCAGTTAGTGACCATTTTTTTGCAGCTACTTAAGTTGTGTTTCCTCTGCTATCTTAAAACATTTGTAAAAAATGTCACCTCTAGCTGGGCACTTGTGGCTTATGCATATAATGCTACCTACTCAGGATGCTGAGATCTGAGGATCAAGGTTTGAAGCTAGCCCAAGTAGTAAAGTTTGTAAGACACCAAGACCCTGAGTCCAGGCCCCAGGACCAGCATTCAAAATAAAAAAGTGTTACCTCTGGGCATTTTTCTAGAGCCATAATCAAGCTGCAGATCATAATACTGATTACATGAGCAAAAGTACATTGTACTTGTCTTTATGAAATAGAATTTTCAATATTAGACTCTCAGAAACACAAATCGCAAACTGAAAGCTATTAAAATTTTTTCAAGCCTAAGATTCTGAGTTATAATAATGTCTTTCTTGTTTATAGCAAAAAAAATATCATAAGCACAAAACTGAAGAAGAACATGATTCTAAAGACCAATATAACAAAATTTTTTTTATTGGGAGTACAATTGACTTTAATTTTTCCTGTTTGATGAGATGGTAAAAAAGTGAATCAAGAAAGTTAGATGTGTTAGTAAACTCTAGAATTAGTGTGTATCTTGAATTAGTGTTCTTTCTGTGAACTCTAGAATAAGACATGCCTTTGAAAGTAAGCGGTAGCTCATCAGAGGAAAAACCCTCAAATTTAATTATTAAAGAAGAACCCAATAACTGTCTTGGTGGCTTTATTTAGCCCATGATGTTAAGAAAAGGTACACTGGGTCCTATGTAGTGATAATGTTCCATCACTAAAAGCTTAATGGCTTTTGATGATTTTGGAGACTAAAACACAGCCTTCACAGGCACCATCTTAATGCTTAAAATGAAGCATAAAGGACAGTTTCAGAGAATCAGTGTAACTGAACCATCTTGGTCAAATTTACCTGAGCACTGAGGCTGTTGTGGTAACAGTGTTTATGAGCATTAGAAAAGATAATAGTGTAAATTACCTATTAGAGTATTTAGTAAAATAGTAGATAATTCTAACATATATATTTATGTTATTTTGTAATTATATTCATTATCATTAATAAACCTTGGGTTGTATTTAATGTAAATCATTTATTGCTGTGCTGTATAAATGGTAGTCAGCAGGAGGGGCAATATGTGTAGTTATGGTACTTTCTGACTGGATATCTACCACTGTATTTGTGAACTAAGGAGCATAACAGAAGATGACAAATATATGTTATGTGCATTTAGTGATGAGAGAAAAGCCATTTATTAATAGAGTAGCTTCCTCTGCATTTCAGGACACTTTACCGGGCTTTAAATGGATTGGAAGTAGGATAAAAAACCTCCTGGAAAATGGGAAAGAAGTCCTTTTTGCATTTGAAGAGTCTATTGGTATGTAGTAAATATTAACGTCTTTTCTGTTGATTGAGAGCATTTTAAAAAACACAATTCTCTAGAGAGGAACGTTTGCATTTGGTTTTAAATTTTGAGTTGTAAAAACTTCAGAGAGGGCTGGAAATGTGGCTTGGTGGTAGAGTGGTGCCTAGCATGCATGAAGCCCCGAGTTCAAGTCCTTAGTACTACATAAGCAGAAAAAGCTGAAAGTGGCACTGTGGCTCAAGTAGTAGAGTGCTATCCTTGACCAAAAAAAGTTCAGGGACAGTGCATAAACCCTGAGTTCAAGCCCCAAGACTGGCAAAAACAAACAAAAACCTTCAAAGAATGCGAAAATATTTAGATGCATTTTTCCATAAGAAAACAGAACATACAGGTCTCCTGAGTACATTCAGTATTGAAGGGTTCCCTCTATTACTAAGCTTTTGTGGTATGGTGTGGTATGATACATGGTTTTGTTTTGTGACAAGGTCTTGCTGTATAGTCCAGGTAGACCTGGAACCAGGTGCTGAGGATCGTGGTTCAAAGCTAGCCCAGGCATCAAAGTCTGTGAGACTTTTATCTCCAATTAATCACCAATTATGTGCATTCTCATACCTAGCTTATTGCTAAGCTCTTAACTTTACTTGTGCTTCTGGAAAAAGAAAAAAATAAACTTACTGAAATTGTAGGCTTAAATTTTCTCCTTTTCTAAAGATGTTCTTTAATTCGTAGGTTTCCTGTGTGGAACCTCAGTTTTGGATAAAGATGGGGTAAGTGCAGCTGTTGTTGTTGCTGAGATGGCATCTTATCTGGAAACTAGGAATGTAACCTTGAAGGAGCAACTGAGAAAAATTTATGAAATGTAAGTTTTATTATGATTTTTTACATGTGGGATCTTTCTTCCTTTTTCTTTACTTAAAATTTTTTATTTTTTTGTTCCTACATTTAGTTTTCTAAATTTGTTTAGGAAGAGTAGTTCTTGTTTATTTAAGTATTAAAATTATCTGAAATAGGGTCTGCGCTTTCTATGTAGTATTATAATAGGCTTACCTTTAATATGCTCATATCTAACAGTTACCTGAAATCTGATTTCAGTACTTTAAATCTTTGTACAGATATGGTTATCACCTGTCAAAAACTTCCTATTTCTTGTGTTATGATCCGCCTACTATCAAAAGTATATTTGAAAGGCTTCGCAATTTTGAGTCTCCAAAAGAATATCCAAAATTTTGTGGAACATTTGCAATATTGCATGTACGGGATATTACTACTGGATATGACAGCAGCCAGCCAAACAAGAAATCAGTAAGTATTTCTTATTTCAACAAGAAAGGAATTTTTTTTTTTTTTTTTTGCCAGTCCTGGAGCTTGAACTCAGGGCCTGGTCTCTGTCCCTGGGCTTCTTTTGCACAAAGCTAGCACTCTTCTACTTGAGCCATAGCTCCACTTCTGGCTTTTTTGGTAGTTTATTGGAGATAAGAGTCTCATGGACTTTACTGCCTGAGTGGGCTTTGAACTATGATCCTCAGATTTTAGCCTGCTGAGTAGCTAGGATTATAGGTATGAGCCACCAGCTTTTGGGTTGGAAGCTTCTTTTGACAAGTTATCTAGTTATTTATTTTGCAGTACTGGAGATTGAACCCCAGGGCTTTGTGCTTCTTAGCTAACATTCTTCCACTTGAGCTATGTTCCTAGCCCTTTTGTTTTTATTTTGTTTTTGAGACAGTACTTTCTGGTTGCTGGTCTGTGAGTAAAGAAGAAAAGGAAAGCAGGATACTGGTGGCTTATGCCTGTAATCCTACCTACCTGGGAGGCTGATTTTGGGAATATTATGTTTTGAGGCCAGCCTAGGCAAAAAAGGTCATGAAATATCTCAGTGAAGAGCTAGATGTGGTGGTACATGCTTGTTTCCTAGTGGATTATCTATTTCAAAATAATCAGCCAACCATGAAATCCTTCTGTGTATAACAATTATAAACTAATAAAAAATGCTTTAGAAAAAAACTCAACAGTAAGTTCATCTGTCTGGCAAGTATGAGGCCCTAAGTTCAAGCCCTAGTATTACCTAAAAAGAAAGAGAGAGAGAGGAAAAAGAAGACCTTTTTCAGACGACTAGTGTATCGTAATGGATTTATGGAGAAAGAATTCTCAGGGACAAGACTGTGGCTAGAACATCTGAGGGAAAGTACTATTGTAATTCCTCTATCCTCAAACAGACCCACAGTCTTCTCAAGATACCTCAGCAGGTAGACTAGGAAAAGTACTGATGTTTGTCTATTTATTCCATGCCAGTAAATCTTTATTTGTTTTTTAATTTTTTATTTAAAAATATAGGGTTTTAATCCGCAATAGGAAATATACTCATAACTTTACTCATGTACCTGTTACCCCTCTGTTCAGTATATTTACAATAGAAATATATATTAATAAAAATTGAAAAATATAGGTTTTTTCCCCCGTACACAGTATTATCTTGCATATCTATTAGGATATATGCACTCCTCTTTGGAGAATTACTTATAAACTGTTTGTGAATGTGCTTTGCAAATCTGGAGATACTTTAGACTGTCAAGCTTGCTTATTTATTTCCTTATTTATTTAATTATATTAGAGATTGAACCTAGGGTATCATGCTTGGTAAGCAGGCATTATTCTACTACTTAAATCACACACCCAGCCCTTTTGTTTTTGTTTTTTAGTTAGAATCTCACTTAACTTTGCTTGACCTACCCTCAAACTTGAAATCCTCCTGCCTGTGCAAGTTACTGTCCAGTTTAAACCTCTTTCATATTTTATAATTCTTTTTAATTTTAAGTTTTTTGTTTTGTTTTGTTTTTTTGTCGTGGGGCTTGAACTTGGGCCTAGGTACTGACTTGAGCTCTTCAGCTCAAGGCTAGCACTCTACCATTTTGAGCCATAGCGTCACTTCCGGTTTTCTGGTGGTTAATTGGAGATAAAAATCTTAGACGTTAGCCACTAGCACCCAGCTTGAAATATTTTTTTGATGGTACTTGTGTTTGAACTCAGGGCCTAGCTCTTATTCAGCAGATGCTCTGCTACTTAACTCACACCTCTTTGCTTGAGGTTATTTTTTAGATAAAGCCTCACATTTTTTCCCTGGAGCTAGCCTTGAATTGTAATCCTTCTAGGGGCTGAGTGTAAGTCACTATGTTGATCTCTTAAGAAAAAAGTTTCTAAAAGTGGGACATGGTGGCACATGCCTGTAATCCCAGCATTCAGGAGGCCAAGTTAGGAGGATCACAAATTTGAGGGCAACCTGGATTATATAGAAAGACCCTGAATCAAAAATTTTTGAAAAAAATTCTAATTGTCAAGATATACAGCATACAATTGGCCATCTTAGCCATTTTCCCTCTCCAGTTCTGTAGTGTTTCTATTCCTATGTACCAGATCTCTAGAACTTTCTCACCTCACTAAATTGACACTCTGTACAAACAACTGTTTCCCATCCCATGTCAGTCCCTGGCAACCACCATTCATTCTCCCTTTTTCTACTAATTATACTCCTTTAGATGCTTCATGTAAGAGAAATGTATTTCATAATTCTTGAAAATGAAAATGATACAAGGTGTAATTAAACTGTTCTTGCATTTTGCATAGATACTGCCAGTGAGTAAAAACAGCCAAATGATTACATTTACTTTTCAAAATGGCTGTGTTGCCACTCTTCGGACAAGTGGGACAGAACCAAAGATAAAGTATTATGCAGAGATGTGTGCATCACCTGACCAGAGGTGAGAATTAATTTTTTAGATGTATTTGTAAAAGCTTTATTTAGATATGATTTATATACAATATAAGCCACTTATTTAGCATTCAGTGGTTTGTAATATATTCATAGCTATGCAAACATCACAAGCGCCCAGGCCCAGAGTTCAGGCCCCACAACCGACTAAAAGAAAAAAAAAATGAAGGAGAATTTTAAGGTATGAATAAATGATTTGTTGTGTGGTTTGTAAAATGACTGTGGGGGCAGTTTAAAGGAGACCATCCTAGGGATTTTTTGAGCAATAGCAGCCCAGTGATGATTTTGAAGGGTATAAATAAGTGTATAGTTAATTTTTTTTTGGGGGGGGGTCCGGTTGTGGGGCCTGAACTCTGGGCCTGGGCACTGTCCTTCAGCTCTTCAGCTCAAGGCTAAGGCTCTACCACTCGAGCCACAGCGCCACTTCCGGCTTTTTTCTTTTTGCTTATGTGGTGCTGAGGAGTTGAACCCAGGGCCTCATGCATGCAAGGCAAGCGCTCTACCACTGAGCCACCTTCCCAGCCCCTATGGTTAATTTTTTAAACTAAGTGCCCTTCAGATTATTTCTGAAATCCATTTTATTGTAATCCCAGTATTGTTTTTCAAAGTTGTGAAGTTGCCTACTTAGTAGATTTCTTTAGATACATTTTCGATATCATCCTGTATCACATGTAAATGAATATCTGTTAACACTGTTCAATTTCAGTTTATGACTATTATTTTCTTTATGCATGATTTTTTAGATAATCTTACTTTGTTTTAACTGAGTGAATTTCTCTTTTGGTTACCAATTAATTAATAACCCCACTAGGTGTATAAAAATAATGTTTAAAATGTGAAGACTATGAAGATAAAAAGAATTTCATAACTCTTAAATCTCTTTCCAGTGACACGGCCTTACTGGAAGAGGAGTTGAAGAAACTCATTGAAGCTCTGGTAGAAAATTTTCTGGAGCCCAATAAGAATGGCCTGATCTGGCGCTCTGTGTAGGCGCTGCAGCTTGTCTTGACTTTGCACTGGTGTGTGGAAAGAACCTCCAGGCACTCCATGCATTCAACCTGTGTTAGCATTCTTGCACTGTCTCATCTGGCCAAGTATCCTGTTTCTTTCCTATTTTTTTTTGTTTATTTTGTTCAGGTGGCTAAACAAACTGTATAGAATTGAAATGAAAATGTCTGGAAGGGTATGATTCAACTCTTTTCATGAAGTCCATTACATTAAAAGTGTTACAGTGAGACATTGTTCTTCCTTTAACAAAGACAATACAAAAGTGAGTTTTCATATTGAAATGTAATTAGGCTTTGTTCTGTATCTTGTAATTGTGAATAGCATGGTTAAAAAAGGTAAATAAATGTTATATAATCATAGAGTTAGTTAAGGAAATTAATTCATGAAAGTTGAAAGAACAAAATGTTCCTACATCATTGCAGAAAAATTTCATTGTTATTTCATAAATATTAATTTATGTATTAGAAACCAGGCATAGTAAGTGGTGCATGCCCGTAATCCCAGCACTTGGGAAGTTTAAGTTGCACCCAGGCAAGTTCAGAATCAGCCTGGACTACATAGCAAGATTCTATCTTAAACAAACAAAAACAGTATTTAGCATTTCTAGTTTAAGATAGATGTTACAATATGTGGTTTTGCACCTCTGTTTCAGGTGCTTTTGGTGCAGTGTATACTTACTGGATGTATTGAAGACTCCATTGTTTACTGAACATAAAACAATAGTGGCAACACCCTAGTGGGCTTTGTTTTTGTCAAGTTTTTCTGTGCCTTCTCAGGGTCTGGTTTGAAGTGAAACAGTGTTTTTGCATTGAATATAATTTATCAGTGAAGTTTCAGATAGTTAAGGAAAAATTTTCAAACTACATAGGTGCTTCCTCTAATATCAAGCAAATTTATTGACTTTAAAAATCCTGTGATTGTAAGGCCTGAATAAAAGTGGGCTTACTGTAACTGTAGTTAAGTCTTTGTGTTAGAATTACGTCAGCTAAAAGAAAACAATCTGAACTGAGAAATGAGCTCTAAATTTTCAATTACATTTTTTAAGTAAATTCATTCTTTTATCTAGTGAAATAAGCTCATTTTTACTAGGAAAAAGAACATCAAAATATGAAATATTTTCTGCAACTATGCCATCCAGTAAGTATTTAGTACAATCATAATCTCCTAAGCTAAGCAGTATCAGACCTATTTAACATAGATGGGAGAATTTAAATATTTTTAAACACTGAAACTGCTGTTTAAAACTAATGCCCAAGTCTGGGAAGGTGGCTGCCTTGCATGCACCCTGGCTTTGATTCCTCAGCACCACATAAGCAGAAAAGCCAGAAGTGGCATTGTGGCTCAAGTGGTAGAGCACTCACCTTGAGCTGAAAAGCTGAGGGACAGCACCCAGGCCCAGAGTTCAGGCCCCACGATTGACAAAAAATAAATTAATTAAAATAAAACTAATGTCCAATATATTTTAACATCTTGTTTGTTTCTGTAGAATTTCTGATCCCATGAGTACTATCTTTTTTTAATGTAGAAAAAATTTTAAGGGAAGTTCCTGCTGGTTGGTTCTTTAGTCTTCTGAAAAGACTTAGTAGACAAGAGCTGTTTAATCTTATTTTCTCATGTATAGTTTTCAGAATACTTGTGGGTAGTATATGAGCTAACAAAACAATGCCTGTAGGAGAAAGCACTGGCAGTAGATAGTCTTATTTCCTAGACATAAAACTATAAAGTCTGAACCAATTAGAATACTAATTGAATTGTGGTTTAGTTTGTTGAGCTATCTAACTTTCATTGAGCTCATATAATTCAAACATAAATTTTGATTATTGTTTTGCCACTATTGTTACTTGTTCCTTTCTTGTAGCTGGATTTTGTATGACTATAGGTCATAGTTAGCTAACCTTAGAACACCATTTTTCTATATGAGTTGTTTATTTTCAAAGCTTTTGCACTGAAAAAGAAATATGTAGAATTTTTTGTTTTATTCAAAAATGTGTAAAATGTTTTGGTTGTTATTTTATTGTCTCTTAGGCATCTAGATTGTAATTTAGGAAATGGTTTATATTCTACAAAGTGGTATGAACATATATATATATATACATATATATAATTGTGTATTTGGTTTTAGTATCTTTGTTTCAGTGACTAAAGAACAAAATGAAGCTGAATGCTAGGACAGCCCATCATAATCACTAACACCATGTCATCACTGTCATTCTTTTATGAAGACAACAGTTATGTTTGTGGGCTTTAATATAATACAACATGTGAGTTATCTTAATGAAGATTAAAAGTTTCTGAAGTTTGGGTTCTTATCTCAAAAAGTTCAAAATCCAAAGTTAAAGCTACCAAAAATTTTAAAGGTTCCCAAAGTGTATAGCTTTGATTCTTTCCAAACTCACGGGTCTGAGCATATTTAACATGACATAAGTGCCCACTGCCTAACAGGATAGATTCAATGACCGCCCAAGAGACGGGGTGCTGGCCTATGGCTTTCAGCCTTGGACACTACATTATCTATCTACTCTTTCAGTAACATGGAACTGAGTGTATCCTTCCTGAACATGTAAATTAAACTGACATTTTCTGGACCTCTGAGGAAAAGAAAAGAATTAGACAAGAGATGTGGCTCAGTGGTAGAGTCGTTGTCTAGCATGTACAAGGACCTGAGTTCAATCTCCAGTACTACAAAAGGAGGGAGAAAAGGAGGGAGGGTGGGAGGGCAGGAAGGAAGGAAAGGAAGGAAGGAAGGAAGGAAGGAAGGAAAGAAGATAGGCAGGCAGGCTGGATTAGTAGAGCAACATCAAAGCTTAAGCAAAGTAAACAATATAAATAAATAAAATCAGCACTGGGAATGCTTTTTTTGAAGGACAAACCTAATACCATAAAGATAAGGAATAGCTGGGTGTCTGTAGTTTATGCATGTAATTCCTAGCTACTCAAGAGGCTGAGATCTAAGATCAAAGTTCAAAGCCAGCCCAGGCAGGAAGGTCCATCAACTCTTACTGCCACTAAACTACAAAAAAGAAAAACTAGAAGTGGGGCTGTGGCTCAAGTAGTAGAGCACTAGTCTTGAGCAAAAAAGGTCAGGGACAGAGCCCTAACCCTGAGTTCAGGCACCAGGACCAGCAAAACTTAAAAAAGTAAATAAATAAAAGGGATATGTGTATAACATTGTTTACCTGAGTTTATTTGTTGTTATGATAAACCTATTGCTTTTTTTCTTTAGTGATTCCTAAGAAGAAGCCAGGTTTTAGGAGGTAAGGAAAAATATTTCTGCTATCAATTCAATTCTTGTTGGGTTAACAGAATTGTGCAAGAACCTGAGAGGAGATAAGAGCAGAAAAAAAAAAACAAACTATGAAAAAGTTCAAGGAAGTAAGGCCATTTAACTCTGAAAGAGGAGGAAGCTATTGAGATGGATTACTAAGTCATATTAATGCAGACTTCTATGGAAGGGTTCAGAATAAGAAGTATTGATGCTGTGCCGTTCCCAGTCTCCACCGAGGACTGACCAGAGGGAAGATATATTTAAAAAATAATAATAATAAGACAGGCCTAAGCCTGTAATCCTAGCACTGGACCCTGAGGCAGGAGGATCATGAATTCAAAGCCAACCTGGGCTACATAGTGAGACCCTGTCTCAAAAAAATAGAATAAATTTTTTTTTAAAGCAGGGTGAAGAATTTCTTGGGAAGAAATTGTCATAAAATCTCCTGTTTGAAAGCTTCTTTTCTTTTAACTGTTGAGGGAAATTTTTAGATATTAAAGGATATACTAAAAGACTTTTCAAAGGTTCCTTCCTTCTAAATTCAGGCTGGATCAAGAATGATGTTATGAAGAGCGCTCTTTGTGACTTTGGGGTTTCACTCCACATCCCGAAGAATTTATTTAGCTCACAAAATAATTTTTGTATATTTTGAACAGTAGATACATGAGTGCAATTAATAAAGATCTGCTTGGAGTGTGTGTGTGTGTGTGTGTGTGTGTGTGTGTGTGTGTGTAAGAGATATATGAGTACAATGAATAAAGCTGCTTGGTGTGTGTGTGTGTGTATATATGTATGTGCGTACCACGTTGTGTGCTTGTGTGCTTGTTACAGTACTGGAGCTTGAACTCAAGGCCTTAAGCTCTTGCTCAGCTTTTTCATTTATGGCTGGTACTCTTGAGCCACACCCATACTTCCTTGAATGTTATTTATAATTTGACTGTTCAGATTGAGACTTGAACACAATTGTGTTCATTTTGAAGAATGTATAACATTACAAGGTAGTTGGGATTTTACTTTAAATATAAAACATTGTTATGTAGATACAATAACTTCAGAAGAGAGATCTGGGGAGACTAGGTAGTTTAGAATGTCTGCGTATAGGACATAGACCTCCTATTTCTTAAGCAAGATGCTTCTGGAACTGATAGATTGATGGTAGTTGGAATCTAATGGAGAAATTGTTCTATGAACTGCTGCTATTGATACTTTCCACTGATGTTTGTAATGCTTGAAAAATCCAAATTCTGCTTGGATACATTTAATCCTAAGCCTTCTTCTCTCTACCTCCTTCCTCCCTCCACCCTCTTCCATGTTTTGTTACTGTGAAACTACTGCCCTGTTACCTCACTGATAAGAAATCCTAACTGTATTCATTAAGAATGCTTTACTTGTAAACTGTTTGTGGACTTTTTGTTGTTTTTGTTATTGTCAGAATATTTAAGACATTGTAAAAAGTTATCTTAAAGCTATTTCATAATGGCTTATTTGGGGGGTGTCTGGATACTACTGTGTTTGAATTTATTACAGCCTTTGAAAATTGACCTATTTTCTGAGCTCGCTCTAGAAACTGTTGAGGAAACAGTCATACTAGCCAAAATGATCAATTAATCTAAAATTTTATTTGGGGTTCCTTGTACTTTAGGAAATCAAAGCAGAAGATTTGAAGAAATGTTTTTCATATGTGTCCCTTTGAACATCATACCATAAGTCATAAAGAGTTTAAACAGCAGAGCAAGATTCCCTGCCTGACTTTACAATTATGACTTTAGTTCCACTTGGAAATAAAATTATTTGTTTATTTGCAAATATACATCATACTGTTACACTCACCACTCCATCTTTCCTCTTTGCTAACCCAAGACTATGGACTTTAAAAAGAGAAAACATACAAGAATGAGTTAAGTGACCAAGATAGGGGGGAAGTGACGGACTGATGTTTGCTTCTCAGATTTTTCTACCAACATAACCCTAAGGCAGAGAAGCATAAGAGGAAAGGAGCCTTACTGATGAGGAATATTCTGTTGTAGTTTTATTTGCAAATTAATTTTGCATTCATCTTAGCAAAACTTTTAATAGAAAAATGGCATTTAAATTTTCAGTAAAACAAGTCTGCCATAAAGGAGCATCGTGTTTATCACATGTTCTCTGTTTCTCCCCTAATCCCCCTCACCAGTGGCTGCATATTCCTGGAGCTACACACACTGACTCTAGTGTGAGAAATAGAACAGATCTAGGGTGTTCCTCCCCTGTCACATTTACTGACGTGAAACAGTTAGGTCACCGTTGGATTATAATACAGTCTTTCTACACAGACTGTTGTTGTTTTCAATTCAGTGACAGTTCCTTAACAAAGAAGGAGCCCTCTCCTGGGGACTCCCTGAAAGCTGGAATCATGGCATATTTTCACATCACCACCTAGCAACACCTGGCTTACAGTGTTCATTTACTAACAATAGGGATTAAAGGAGTTTAAAGAAGTAAGCAGGGCTGGGAAGGTGGCTCAGTGGTAGAGTGCTTGCCTTGCATGCATGAAGCCCTGGGTTCAATTCCTCAGCATCACATAAGCAGGAAAAGCTGGAAGTGGCACAGTGGCTCAAGTGGTAGCGCGCTCGCCTTGAGCTGAAGAGCTGAGGGACAGTGCCCAGGCCCAGAGTTCAGGCCCCATGACCAACCAAAAAAAAGTAGTTTTTTTTTTTAATTCTCAAATTCAATTTTTTAAAAACTCCCATTACTGCAATTTACAAGTGATATTAAATTAGTATGCACACTTGAATATTGTTTTCTAGAGAGAGCTGAGATTGTATGCAATGCCAAGGATTTTACACCCAAAGCAAAATGTTGCCAGGAAGACTAAGAATGTGTCTATGTGGACTTAATATCACAGGTCTAAATGCCATTTTGAACCTACTAGTGCTTCCTTCCAAACGAGTCACTAATTTGATACTAGTTGGAATATTTTTATGTGGTGTTATGATTCATCTTTGTCTCCCAGGAGCTATCCTGGCAAGAGTCTGCATCTGTATCTAGTAGGACCTTGTTATAAGCTACAATAAATTCTTGGTATACATTATTGAATATGCTAGCTAAAATATATACAGTTGATAGTGAGTTATTTTTCTGATTCAGTGTGTAATAGAAGCTCAACTTTGTGCCCTTGTGTTAACGGTTTCTGTTAATATTTCATTTTTCTCTACAAAATACCAGGTTGTATTTATTATATGTACCGCCTGTGAGAATTTGCACCTTATGTACTTGTGTGTGGATTTCTTGTGGTTTTAGCCAAATGAAGTGTTATCAGTAATAAACAGGTCTTCATAGTCATGAGTTTCCATGTAATTTTTATTATCTTAAATACTGTGCAGTTCATAAAATTAACTATCCAAACTGAAATGTTCTTGAAATTTACACATGACATATCCTAGAATTTACTTTAAAAGAAACATTTTGACTCAAAACTCAGTAAATTACTACTACTTTTTAAATTTTATTTTATTTTTTTAATCATTAGGTAGTTGTACAAAAAAGTTTCCCTTCTGTGAATCAGGTTATGAGTACAATGCATCTTGATTAGTGTCACCCATTCCATTGTTCTCCCCCACTTTTCCCCTCTCATCCCTACCCTCAAGTTATGTAGTTCAACTTTTACATAATATGCATTGAATATAATGACTGTATTTGCTCATGGTAATTTATTTCTTGATTGGTTCATCAAAAGTCCCAGAAGTAAAGTTCCGTTTAACCTAAATTACCCATACTCACACTAGCTGAAACTCTAGGTGTGGAGTTCTATAGTGGTGATGGAGTGCTGTTAAGCCTACAGCTCTGCCCTTCATCACCTGCCTTGCCCCTGCTCAGGCTCAAAGGACAGAGGAGTGACAGAAAGGTTCTGAAAGCCATTCTGACCCAACCCTTATCCCTGTTCCCTTCCTTATTCTTTAAAGCACCTAAACAAGTGAACAAAAATATGTATAGTCCTGGAGGGATCTGTTTTTATGACTATAGCTTTTTCATTACTTTACAATTGCCTAGATCATTGTTGGGCATGTAATACCAGGAGGTGATTATAACAGAATGTCTGGAAAATATTCCCAGGTTCTTTTATTCTGGAAAATGAAGACTAATTTCTGCTTCCCTGGGAGTGGCTCCCTAGTTTGTGGATCTCTGGGTCTTGTTCCCCTTCTGGAGCAACTTTCCTTGACTGTCAGTTTCCTTTGATACTTCTGAAGAAGTGGCCTATGCTAATAGCAGAGTGGCAATTTGAAGAATTTTCTTTCCCTTTGGTCAAGGCTAGTAGTACTTTTCCATATATCATCATTTTAAAAGGTGTGGGCTGGGCACCAGTGGCTCACATCTATAATCCTAGCTACTCAGGAGGCTGAGATCTGAGGATCGTGGTTCAAAGCCAGCCCGGGCAGCAGAGACTGTGAGACTCCTATCTCCAATAAACCACCAGAAAACCGGAAGTGGCGCTGTAGCTCAAGTGGTAGAGCACTCGCCTTGAGCTGAAGAGCTGAGGGACAGCGCCCAGGCCCAGAGTTCAAGCCCCACGACCAACCAAAAAAAAAAAAATGTCTGAGAGACTCTAATCTCCATGTAACCACCAAAATCTGAGAAGTGAAGCTGTGGCTTAAATGGTAGAGTGCTAGCTTTAGGCAAAAAAGCTCAGGAACAGTGCCCTAGGCCCTGAATTCAAGCACATACACAAAAACGTATGGGCTTTATAATCCAAGTATAGTCTATTTCATACTCTAAGCTATTATCAGTCAGCTGAAAGTTCTTTTGCTCTTTGCAGATAGGAAATCATGAATAGACAGTACAGATCCCTTAGTGTCAGCAACTCTGAGCTTAGGGTGTTAGGACCCTCAGCACTTAAGTGTTACAGCTCTGGGATTTTAATACCAGTGGCCTAGCACCTAGTGTTGACAGCTCTAAGCTAAGGGTCTTACAGTTCCTTAGGGCCAGAGCTGGGAAACCACATCTCTCTGCAACTCCTATAGCAGCCAGGCCTTGCAGATCTCCAGTAGCCTGGACCCTTCACAGGCCTTAGCCTTCCTCATTCTTGGCTATCTGCTGTCTCTTGCCATCTTGGCACTTTCACAATCCTTCTTAGTCTCTGCCGCTCCCAGAGTCTCTCTGGAACTCCTCACCTGCTTTCTTGCTGTTGCTCCTGCTGCTGTTCCTCAGTGGACCTGGGGCTGGAAGTGCTTGGAGTTGTCTGCTTTTTTATGTTACCACCTCAGCCTGTTAAAAACCACAAGTAGACAACAAAAATATTTGGATGAGGTTTTATCAGGACCTAGAGTTGCAGCACAGGGGAGTATGCACACTAAAGAAATCCTCCCTGACTGACATGAGAGTGGAGGAGGGCTGCTGATATAGCTAGTCACACATACCTGTGTGAATACACACAATCACAATTGCTTAATAACCCAATCCACTCAGACCTAGTAGGCCTATTGATCCAACTATTACAGGCAGAGGAGATACTTCTTACCAACCTGATTCAGGATCTCTGCAGGGACCTCCAGAATGGTTGTGAGGCAGGGAATGGTCATCTGAGAGCCATTTGAAGCTGCTGTGGCCCCACTGAAGCCTCTTGGAATTATTTCATGGTATCTGGAGCAGCCATGATGACTAAAAGTCTCCGGAAGCCAAAGAGCCCAGGTTAAAGCTGCAGTTACCACTATTGATTGTGGCAATTGCCATGCTGAAATGAAGACTCCTCCAGGAGCTGGGTACCAGTGGTTTACACCTGTAATCCTAGCTACTCAGGAGGCTGGGATCTGAGGACTGTGGTTCAAAGCCAGTCTGGGCAGACCCAGCTTTCCCAGCTATAGTTTTAATGTTGTAAATCCAGCCTCCTCTGCTGCTCTAAGTTCTTTTGCAAAAAGTTATTTTCAGGGGAGAGGGAAAGTAGGAAAAAAACAAGGGAGGGGGTAATAATATTTGGCAAGAAATGTACTCATTACCTTACTTATGTAACTGTAACCCCTCTGATTTCACCCTCAAAATAAAATAATTTTAAAGACTTTTCAATCTAGCTTGAACTAATATGCCTCTTTTATTATTTACAGGTAGAGGCACACAGCTGACATTTTCAACATTCCATCTAGAGATCTCCTTAAACCATTTTGAAATGCTCATGTTATAACAGGCCCTAGTTTTTCCTTTTGTTTTGCCACTATCCGAGACAGATTACAGTTTTTCTGTCCTCTTGTAATTACATCATCATTCTTCCCAATGTCATTCATTCTTGATATTCTCTACCTATTCCTGTTTCCAAAACCAGTGACGTGAATTTTAGGGTTTTAGCAAAGGTAGCATCTCAAAGACATTGATGTAGCAATTTTTGCTGGAAAAACAAAAACTTTGATGGTTTTAAACAGCAACTGTTTGTATATCTCACAGTTGTATGGGTTGGTAGTTTTTGACTACGCCAGCTACAGGATTCTGGTATTGGCTTATAGTCCCCTTATTTGTCAGAGATCAACATGGAAGTGTAATTGAGGTCACTTTAGGATGGCTTCCGCTGGGTTGGCTGAGTTCTATTCCATGTGTTTTCTTGCATTGCAGCAGGGTAGCTCTGGCCTGTTCACAAGAGTGCCCAAAGGAAGAGTCTCAACCCACATACATCCTCCCATATACTAGAAACCATCTCTAGATTAATTGCAATACAATGTAAATGCCATGTTCAGGAGATAATGATAAGAACACATCTGTACATGTTCAGTATAAATACAATTTTTTTTTTTTGCGGGGGGTTCGATCGTGGGGCTTGAACTCTGGGCCTGGGCGCTGTCCCTCAGCTCTTCAGCTCAAGGCTAGCACTCTACCATTTGAGCCACGGTGCCACTTCTGGCTTTTTTTCTTTTTGCTTATGTGGTGCTGAGGAATCGAACCCAGAGCCTCATGCATGCAAGGCACCTTCCTAGCCCCAGTACAATTGCTTTATGAATACGTTCAGCATAAAGTTGGTTAAAACCATGGATATGAGCCTGTGAATATGGAGGCTGACTGTACATAAATAAATTAACCCATTTTTCTAAGCCACCAGCAAATGTTTAACAAGGAAGGTGGATATGAGTCAGCATCTAAGTCCCACCAGAGGGCACTGTGGGATTGCCTCAGATTCTCCTAGAATGAAAATACAGTTTCAGAAGTGTGTGTGTGTTGTTTGTATTTTGTTTTAGTAAGTTTTCTATTCAGTTGCTTGAAGGAGCAGTAACTGAGCAGCTCTGTCTTTCTGCACACAAGTCTAGGAAGTAAATAGCAGAGTAGGGTAATTAAGTCCTAAGTTTGTCTAGATGGTAAAACAAAACAAAACAACAACAAAAACAAACAAATGGAGCCTCAAGGGACTAGAAAGAGAACACCGCAGAGAGGGAAGGCCTCAAGAGAGTAACCTCATAATTACTGGGCTCAGCTCTGAGCTGTGCATGCTTGGACTTGCTGCCTAATAGCACAAGCATGGGGTGGACCACTAGCTACATCCAAAACTGTCCATAGACCTGAGCTAGACAGACCCGAACAACATCCAGAAGCTCAGAACTGAACTGACACTGAAACAGCTATAAAGGCTGGTCAGGACTTGTGGCCTGAATCCAAACTGGGTTAATGGCATACATACAAAGGTGTTATTATTTTCCAAGAGATGTAAAAAGACATCCAATACATCCAAAATATCTAATATTCCATCCAAAATTACACAGCAAAAGGCCAGGAAACTCAATTAGCATGAAAAAGGCAATCAATAGATGTTGATAAAGAGAGAACCCAAATGTTGAAGACCTTAAGCTATGTGTTTGTTATATATGTTCTAAGATGCAGAAGTGAACATTCTTTTTTTTTTTTTTTTTTTAATCCCGGCGTGGGGCCTGAACTCTGGGTCTGGGTGCTGTCCCTCATCTTCAGCTCAAGGCTAGCGCTCTACCACTTGAGCCATAGTGCCACTAGCGGCTTTTTCCTTTTTGCTTATGTGGTGCTGAGGAATCAGGGCCTCAGGCATGCAAGGCAAGTGCTCTACCACTGAGCCACCTTCCCAGCCCCAGTGAACATTCTTATAGTGTATGGAAAGGTAGAAATTAACAACAAAAGATAGAAGTAGGAAGAGCCAAATGAAAATGTTAGAACTGAAAGTATAATAAAGTAAAAATTTCACTGATGGACTCTTAGCAGGATTGAGATGACAAAGGAAAGAGGGAATTTGGAAATAGAGCTGTTGAAATTATCTAATCTGATAAATTATCTAATCTGATGTTTTTTTTAATGATCTGAGCCTCAGGGAAGCAGTTTCAAAGTCAGGCCAGCAAAATTCCAGGAGGAAAAAAGTATTTGAAGAAATAATTATGCTTGATATTATTACTATTATTATTACTGTTATCATCAGGCTGGCAGGACCCTTACAGCTTTTTTGGGTCAGAAGCTGGCAATGTTTGCTGGTGCAATTCAAAGCTGCCACTATTGGTTTCCTTTTGGCTCCTTGTCTCTCAAACTTGAGGAATAAAATTCACGGACAATGAAGAGTGAGCACAAAAGTATGAAATTTATTCAAGTGAGAAATTTATTCTCACTTGAAGGATACCAAGAGAGGGTTGCCAATCAGTTTTCTGGATCCTAGAGGGGTTTTTTGTTATTTTATAATTGGTATAGGTTTGAATATTGGCTAACTTTTATGATAATTAAATGCTCAGAAAGTGATTTGCTCACTGATCAGGCTAGGACATTTTTATGGGTTGCACCCTTTAGGCCACTGGGGTTTGAAATGTACCTATAGTTCCTGTCCTGTTCCATCTTCTCTTCCTCCACCTGAGACAGAGAAAAAGAGTGTTGGAAATGATTTTTACAGGGCAGCTAATACTTTTCTATCTACCTAGGGGAGTCTTTTACAAATTCTTTGGAAGGAAGATTGAAAGCTTTCCTCCAAAGATCTTGAATAATATGAAGATTTAACATTATATTAGAGATTCTAGCTAAGTCAATTAGACTGAATGAATAAATAAATAATGGAAAACAAAAAGCATCCAAATTGGAATAGAAAGCAAATTATCTCTATTTCCAGGTCCTATGATCATCTGTAACTTAAATTGTAAGAAATATACAAAAATACTATTTGAACTAATGAACAGATCAAACAAGATTTCAGGATACAAGACCAAAATACACAAATCAATTGTATTTCTATATACCTGATGTAAACAATTGAAAATAAAGGATTAAAAAAGCACAATAATATTTTTTAAAAGGAAAACATTTATCTAAGATGCCCAGAATAAGAAAATCTATATAAATGGAAAGCACATTAATGGTTCTCCATTAATTAACAGTCACAGGAGTGACTGTTAATGAATCCAGTGTCTCTTTTTGGAATGCAGAAAATATTCATAACTTATACTGTGGAGAGCTTTGTGAATATAGTCTCCACCTTGGGATGGTTTGGCTTAAATTTTTTAATTTTACAAGGGTATAAAAATGATATGTATTTATAGAAACTATAGAGAGGTTGTGTGTGTGTGTGTCTGTGTGTGTGTGTGCACATGAGTGTACACACTAGTACTAGAGCTTGAACTCAGTGCTTAGACACTGTCCCTGAGCTTCTTTGGTCAAGGCTAGCACTCTACCACTTGAGCCATAGCTCCAACTTCTATTTTTCTGGTAGTTAATTGAAAATAAGAGTCTTAGAGACTCCTGCCTGGGCTGGTTTCCAACCATGAGCCTCTAATCTCAGCCTCCTGAGTAGATAGGATTATAGGCAAGGGCCACCAGCACCAGAACATAGTCTGAATTTTTAATTTTGATTTTTTCCCAGTTTAGTAGTTGCTATATGTTAGTCTCTTGTAATTTTGAATGTAGATAGTAAGTCATAACTCTTAGCCATACCATCACAATCGACAGTGTTGCTTAGCTGTGATGTTCAGGAGGGTAAGTGTATAAAACAGATTTTCAGCTTAGGATATTTTCAAGCTAAATGTCATGGTGAATTCCTATAATCCCAATATATTTTCAATTTACTTATGAGTTTATCAAGATTCAACCCCATTGTACGTTGAAGAACATCTACCTGTTCTTCATACTAAAAACAAAAACAAAACCCACTTTCTTGTACACTAAAGATGAACTTTATAGTATGAAAATAGCATTTACAACATGGTAAAAGTGAAATTTTTTGACAGGTGCTGGTGGTTCACACCTGTAATCCTAGCTACCCAGAGGCTGGGATCTGAGGATAAAGGTTTGAAGCCAGCTCAGGTAGGAAAGTCCATGAGAGGGCTGGGAAGGTGGCTCAGTGGTAGAGCGCTTGCCTTGCATGCGTGAGGCCCTGGGTTCGATTCCTCAGCACCACATAAGAAAAAAGAAAAAAGCCGGAAGTGGCGCTGTGGCTCAAGTGGTAGAGCACTAGCCCTGAGCTAAAGAGCTGAGGGACAGCGCCCAGGCCCAGAGTTCAGCCCCACGACCTGACTCAAAAAAAAAAGAAAGAAAGAAAGTCTACGAGACTTCAATTAAGTAGGAGAAAGCTGGAAGTGGTGCTGTGGTTCATAGAAGGAAAAGCTCAGGGACAACACCCAGGTCCTGAGTTCAAGCTCCACAACTGACAAAAACAAGTGGAGTTTTTTAGTGGTACTGGATTTGAACTCAGAACACTGCTTTCTAGACACTGGTGTTCTACCACTTGAGCTACATCTCCAGTTCTGTGGATTAAAGAAAAAAAGTGTAGGAAGTGGCACTGTGGCTCAAGTGGTAGAGCGCTCGCCTTGAGCTGAAGAGCTGAGGGACAGAGCCCAGGCCCAGAGTTCAAGCCCCATGACCAACCAAAAAAAAAAAATAATAAAAAAATTGTAACTTAATTTTTAATTTTTTTTCTGCTAGTCCGGGGGTTTGAACTCAGGGCCTGGGTACTGTCCTGAGTTTTTTTTGCTCAATCAATGCTAGCACTCTACCATGTGAGCCACAGCTCCCTTTTTTGTTTTTTGTTTTCATTTTTGGGGATTTGTTTTTTTGGTTAATTGGAGATAACCGACTTGCCTTCCTATGGTGATTTCAAACTGTGATCCTCAGATCTCAGCCTCCTGAGTAGCTAGGGATACAGGTGTGAGCCACAGGAGCCCAGCTATATTTCTAAAATAAAAATGGGATTGTTATTATTAAAGTATTGTACAGAGGGATTGCCATTTCATAAGTCAGGTAATGAGTACATTTCTTTGGACAATGTCACCCCTCCCTTCACTTCCCCCAAGTTTCCCCCTCCCATCCCTGCCCACAAGTTACCCAGGTCATTTTCCACATAGTGTATACTGAATAGCATGATTGCATTTATTCATCCTTCCTCTTTCCCTTTCTGTGCCCTTCTTTGCCTCCCCCAAAGGAAAAAAAAAGCAAAAACAAGCACACACACACTCCCCACCAACAGTAACAGAAAAAAACCAACCCATTTCCATTTCCTGGAATTTTCTCAATAGATAGTATTTTTTGGGGGGGGGTCTAGTCGTGGGGCCTGAACTCTGGGCCTGGGCACTGTCTGTCAGCTCTTCAGCTCAAGGCTAGCGCTCTACCACTTGAGCCACAGCACCACTTCCGGCTTTTTTCTTATGTGGTGCTGAGGAATTGAACCCAGGGCCTCATGCATGCAAGGCAAGCACTCTACCACTGGGCCACCTTCCCAGCCCTAATAGATAGTATTTTAAATGTTTAGAGAAGTTACACCTTTGTGTTCTCCCCTCAGGGTATCCTCCTTTAGTGTGAGAATTTGTGTGTGAATGACTATAGTCCTCTATAGTTTATCATATATCTTAATTTTTTTAAATAGAAAATACTTAGGAATAAATTGAACCATATTGTATTGTATTGTCTGTTCTACTTGGGAGAAGTGACACCCCAATCACACTAAGAAAAATTAGCACCCGGATCTTGATTTCTGAATACTCTTCATTAAAAGGATTCAGGGCTTCTTGGGAGACTAGAGCTAGGAATGTACAAAATGATCTGGAATTTCTCCTAGCAAAGTGTGGAAGCATTGAGGAGATGAAGGGGACAGACACGTCAGGAGGACACAAATGAGCCACGGTGAAGGAGATGAAAATGAAGAAACAAATTGAGCGAAATGGAAAGCCCTATCACAATAGAATGTCAACGAAGAGTAATGATGTATTATCAATTACTCCATATGAAATACTCACTAGCTTCGTGATGGAGAAACTTGACAAACATCATTTGGCCAAGTAATTAAGTTGATACCACCAGCAATAACAAATCCTGATAAGAAAAACAAGTCGTTTAAATAAGGATACAGGTGGACCTGTTGCAACAATGAGAAGTACAAGTTGTCATGTCCAAAACGAACTTTACAACTTTGGGGCACGGGGAAGATTGGGTGCGGGGGGGGGGGCAGGGGGAAGATGGAAAAAAACATTAGAAAAAAAAAGTTCAAGAGACTCCTTCTCATCTGGAGAATGGTGGTGCACACCTGTTATCACACTATCTTGCCCATGTAATTGTAACCCCTCTGTACAGTATTTTCACAATAAAAAATACAAAAAAACAACAAATCCTGATAAGAGGCATTGAGAATAACAATCAAATGTCACGTTTCTGCCAAAGTTGTAACTACTCTCATGATTAACGACATGATGGTAGGGATTAAGAATTCAGAACAGGTCTATCCTGCATGAGTTCAGTTCTCTGCTCTATCACTTACCAACTATATACTTTGATTGTGTTAGACTTGGATCTTCAGAAACAGATGCTGAGATGGAGTTTGGAGTGCAAGATGTTTATTAAGAATCAATAAGTATGAAAGGGTGAAGAAGCCAGAAAGGTCAAAGAGGACCGACAAAGCCTTGAGCAAGGTAATAGGAGTTTTGGAGCTAGTATGATTGCCTGTCAGAGTTGTGTCACTTGAGTCCTAAATGGCCAGCCTGGATTCTGCACTTCCTCTCCTGGACTTGGGCTGCTAAGGAAAGAAACTGTGAGGTTACTTTCTTTTGAAGGGGAAGGGGGAGAGACGGGGGCGGGGGTGGTTATGGGGCTTGAACTCTGGGCCTGGGCACTGTCCTTGAGGTCTTCAGCTCAAGGCTAGCACTCTACCATTTTGAGCCACAGCATCACTTGCAGGGGCTGGCTTTGAACCACTATCCTCAGATCTCAGCCTCCTGAGTAGCTAAGATTACAGGTATGAGCCACTGGGGCCTGGCTAAATGTGAGGTTACTTTCTACTACAGAACAGACTTGACAGAGCCAACCAAGGAAAGATATTTGTGACTTTCTCCTTGCAGTTGTGCAGCAGTCCTTCCCTTACGTGATGCTTTGCATGGTATATCTCCATGTGCAGCATAAGTAGTGGTCAGCTATACCTGGCTCACAAATGCTGATTTTGAGTGTCTGTACCCCAGAAATTCCAAGATAACATCTAGGTATGTTGAAATTGCCTTTGTGGGATAATATACACCACAAATCAGCAAATTCTACAAATCAGGACCTTTTTGTTTGTCTTCAACAGATTTGCTTTTAATCTGGACACTACTGAATGCTGTCTAAAAGTGGGTAACATTGGGTAGCCTGTCTGCACTTCAATCTTCTCATTTATAATATGGGGCTAATCATACCACTTACATCATAGAATCAGCATAAAAATAAAATGAGTTTATAGATACATAATCATATATACACAATTATACATACATAATTATAGATGTATATATTGCTTGGGATAGCAACCTATCACACAGGAAGCACTCGGTATTATTACTGTAATTATTATTACTATTATTGCCATTAAAAATAGTGTTAGAGAATGTAGGGGCTGGGAAGGTGGCTCAGTGGTAGAGCGCTTGCCTTGCATGCATGAACTCTGGGTTTGATTCCTCAGCACCATATAAGCAGAAAAAGCCAGAAGAGGCGCTATGGCTCAAGTGGTAGAGTGCTAGCCTTGAGCTGAAGAGCTGAGGGACAGTGCCCAGGCCCAGAGTTCAGGCCC
>NW_012267238.1:3744422-3789579 GCF_000151885.1 Dipodomys ordii | reverse complement strand
TGCGGCGCTACCTGCGCGGGGAGGAGGCGCGGCTGCGGGACCTGACCAGGTAGGCGCGGGCACTGCGGGGTGGCAGCTCGCCCAGGGGCGCCGCGGGGAGGCGCGAGGGTGCGGGGCGAAGGGCACTCACTGTTCTAGGCAAATAGAACCTAGCCCGACGCTCCAGGCGATGGAGTCTTGGCATCTTGATGGTTAATTAGAGATGTTTCTCACCGGATGTGTTTTCCGCTCTTTCTTTTCCGTACATGTGAAAGCTCTCTAATTACTACATAAACAGTCCCTAAGCTATGTGGGTGAAAGTATGTCACACCAAGGTCGCACCGTGAAGATTCTGAGGGTTGCACGCACAGGCAAATGCACAGCTAGTATTGCCTTGCTACGAATCAACAAAGTAGTACTGCCCACTGTAAAATCTATTGTAAGGCTTAAGACACTGGGACAGTCATCAGGAAATGATTCGTGGTCCATGAACGGTTGTATGTGATTCCACATGTAAGGCTTTGTGCTGTGCTTTCTCTCCTTGGGACATTAAGAAGCCCAAAGCCGTGTAAGAAGCAGTGGTTGTGACTATGTTGTTCTTTGAACATATTGAAATTGTACTTTATGTCATATATCTAGCGGAGACTTTAAGGGAGTATAAGACAGCAATTCTAACTCTGGGTGACATGGGAGGAAGGTGTGTGGACACTGTCCGAGTTCATGAAGACAATCTGTGTGGAAGTGTGTGTGTGACATCTCGCCTTTGTCACAGTGGCAGATCTTGTACCAATTTTATCTTAATTCTCTCTAGCCATCTCCCCAAAAGTTTGTATTATAGTCTTAACAAGTGAGAAATCATTTAAAACATGAGAAAGCTAAAGTCCAGTAGTTTATCCAAGATTACAAATGTAGGAGCTAACAAATCCAAGACTAGGGCATGTTGTCTTGATTACTCATCCCACATTCTTTCTATTAAGCTGTGATGTCTCTTCTGTTTGCTTTATCTGATGTGCCAGGACACAGACAAAACTGTGTTTTGTTAGTGGCCAGAGTTCATGGTGTTTGAGAGCATGGATTCAGGAGTTCTTCAGGCCTCTATTTGAATACTTGGCTGTACCCTTGGGCACTTTTCTTTACCTCTTTAAACTTTACTTCCCTAATTTATAAAAATCTAATAAAAGTAGTTTTTATTCTCATGGGGTTTTTGGGCAGACTGAGTACCAAATAAAAGTATTTATCATTATGCTTGGCATGTAGTAATTGTTCAACACATGTTAACTATCATTATTACTGTTTAAGGGAGATTGGTACTAGTCTTCACTATTGGCTCAAAACATTAACAAGGATTCCAAGAGCCCAGCTGTAAAGAATGTGACATGCCCAGGTGTGGTGGCTCACATCTATAAAATCCTAGCTACTCAGGAGACTGAGATCTGAGAATTGAAGCTCAATGTCAGCCCAGGCAAACAAAACAGGGCTCTTATCTCCAAATAACCAGCAAAAATCAAGAACTGAAAGCATGGCTTCAGTGGTAGAGCACTAACCCTGGCCAAAAAAGCTAAATAAGAACTCAAGGCTTGAAATTCAAGCCTCAGAACCATCAAAAAGAAGGAGAAAAAGGAAGAGGAGGAGGAGGAAAAAGAGGAGAAGGAAAAGGAGGAGGAACAAGAAGAAGAGATAATAAATTCTAGATTCTTTTCTCAGGTGATTTATAAATACTGAACTTTGTAAAAATATAGCCTGATGCTTTGGAGACTATGATTCTGTTCCCAAGTCATGCTCTAAAACTCAGTGGAATGTCTGCTTTTTAAACAGGAGGTTTGGTGGTTTCTGTTCACTTTTCCATATTCTTAATCTTATGTAATTTGAGATGTTATTTCTCAGTCCCTCACTTTATTTTCTTTGAATTTCTAAATAAGGAAGTTTTTTTTTTTTTTGGTGGTTGAGGTTACCTCTTACTTCAAGGTAATGAATAAAATTTATGGTAGTTTCTATCATTACAACCTAGTATACATAGTTCATATACCAATTGTGCATAGATAGTTAACCTCTAGCTTTCTTTGTTGTTGTAATTTAAATATTATAAAGAGTAGAATTTGCAGCAATTATTTCTGGGTTAAGAAGTAAGCATTCAGACTATCTCGGAAGGACTGAGACGAAGCCAAAACATTTTGAAATGACACGGCCCATGAATTGTGGTTGGATAGCCTACCCAGACTATGTTGAATGCAAGGATTGGGTTGCAAATTTTATGTGCAGATTCTTGAAAGAAAGAACCTAATTTTCCACTCTCAGCCCATTCTTTAAAGCACAGAGCCATTTAGGAACCCTGAAGTTTGACTTTGGCATCCTGTAACTCAGTCTCTGGAAACTAGCTTGTTGCTGAGAGACTGGGCATGTGTCCAACTTCAGATTCCAAACCAGCCTCAGATATCAATTGATAGATTCCTCCACCCTTTTTCTCGGTGGGACAGGAAAAAATGCCATATTTGTTTAAATATGGATTGGATTGGATTGTAGAGATCAAACCCTTGGGTTAACCAAATGAACCTCAAAATGCACAGTGGGGTATAATGACAAGACTTTTAATTTGGTAGATTTTTTTTTTTTTTGGTTGGTCCTGGGCCTGAACTCTCGGCCTGGGCACTGTTCCTCAGCTCTTCAGCTCAAGGCTAGCGCTCTACCACTTGAGCCACAGCGCCACTCCCAGCCTTTTCTGCTTATGTGGTGCTGAGGAATTGAACCCAGGGCCTCATGCATGCAGGGCAAGCACCCTACCACTGAGCCACCTTCCCAGCTTAATTTGGTAGATTGAAGCAAGTATTCACCTCTTTTACCCTTCATACCTCAGTTTCTTTTGGGTGCATATGAAACATTATTCTAATAAGTGACTAAGGAATCCATTCATTTGTTAGTGGAAAAGTTGAAAGAATGTATGTGCTGAAAGAAATCTACAGGGGCTGGGAAGGTGGCTCAGCTGTAGAGTGCTTGCCTTGCATGCATAAGGCCCTGGGTTCAATTCTCCAGCACCACATAAGCAAAAAGAAAAAAGCTGGACGTGGCGCGGTGGCTCAAGTGGTAGAGCACTAGCCTTGAGCTGAAGAGCTGAGGGTCAGCGCCCAGGCCCAGAGTTCAGGCCCCACAACCTGATCCAAAAAAAAAAAAAAAAGAAAGAAATCTACAGACGTCTTCTAGAGTAGATCAGTTCTTTCTGTTTATACAGCAGAAAAGTATGGATTGGTTGAGGTTGAGTCAGAGTAAGTGTGGGGCGTTTTTCCAGTTCCCCCATCTAGCCATCTTATAAAATCACTGCACACTCAGCCTCAACTGTTCCTGGACACTTATCCGCTAAGCTGGACACAGCCCAAGTCTCAGCTGTATGTGGAATATCCTTCACTAAGTAGTTCCATATGGTGCCATAGCAGGCAATAATGGGCAGTAAAAGGATCCCACACCCCGAAGGCTCACCGAATGCAGGCAGAGCAGCTCACAAATAGCCCTATCTTTAAGATTCGAGGCAGCCTGGGACTTGACCGGCTTCAGATGCCCTTCCTCAGTTATTCAGGCTCAGATTCTGGTTTCTGAGTTTAAGCTGACCGGAGCATTCAGTTTCCTGAAAGCTGTGAGCCAGGCCATCTTCTATTCTGGGCCTCCTTTCTTCATTGAGAGTCCCACTCTTTCGGAAACCCTGTTTTGATTCTGCATCAAGAGGTTGCAGGGTCCTTACCAGGCCCTCTGTTCTCTTTCATCCCATTTCCCTTGCAGACGCTTTCCTCCCCACCCACCCAAAGACTCTCACACTCTTGTCCACATTCATACAGTCACCTTACACATATACTTTCCCCTCCATTGTGGTTATTATATTGTTTTCAAATACATTTTTAGATAAGGGAGGAAAAAAATCTCATAAAGAGTAGACGTTACATCCTTAACCTGTCCTGTTCAATATGGCCAATACACTTCAATATTATGGATTCCATCAGTGTGTTAACATGAGACACCAGGAAAAGAAATAACATCTTTTGGCTGTGGACACTCTTGTAGGATAGCTCTCAAAAGAGAAATTTACTAGAAGGATGATCACTTTAGATTCCCACCATTTTTACCCCTTTCAGCAAACGTCCCCAAGCTGGAAAGTTGGCAGTGAGCTGGCCAACCCCATTCTATACCCCCTGCCCCAGCCACCATCATTTCTGTTCTGTCTACTTCCTGAATGTCTCCCTGAATTCATCCCATTGACTCCCTTGATCATCATTACAGTTCAAACATTCCTATTTCTTACTTAGTTGTTGGATGTGTGTGTGTGTTGGAGGGGGGGTTCTGGGGCTTGAACATAGGGCCTGGGTGCTGTCCCTTAGCTTTTTTGCTCAAGGCGAATGCTCTACCACTTGAGCCCCAGGCTCAACTTCTGATCTTTTTGTTAGCTCAGTGGAGATAAGAGTCTCACAAACTTCTGCTTGGGCTGGCTTTGAACTACAATCCTCAGATCTCAGCCTTCTGAGTAGCTAGGATTACAGGTGTGAACCACTGGTGCCTGGCCAGTCCTTTCTGAATTTTCCTTTCTATCCTTTCACAGATTTGTGTATATAAACAAGTACTAGTACTCTACCCTTATATAAACCTGCTCTGGCTAAATTGATCACTTCTCACTCTCATCTAAGTATTGTTCTTAAGTCTGGGGTTGCATCTGTTATGTAATTACTGTGTCTTTCTCACCCACTGGACTAAGTGCTGAGACCGAAGTTGTTGTCTTCCTCAAAATTTTGATCCTAGTTCCTAGAAGGGTATATTCCATTTTTTCTTATAGAACTTATGCAGAGTAAGGACAAATGCGGTTACTTTTCTGTCTGTGAATTCTTTGTGCATTGGACCTCATCTTGCCTTTGTACCAGCAATGGAGTCTGATATCTAGGAAGTAGCCAGAATAGACTAACGAATTGAATCCACAAACATATGTCAAATCTCTCTGTCTTTGCATGCATGGATCTCTGTAGGCTCAAAAATGTTCTTCCTCACCTTTTCTATCTGCATGGAAAGCATCATGGAAAAACCAGCCCAGAGCAGGCTTCTATGTCAGGCTGATTTGGGCTCAATCCTGGCCTTGCTATCTCCTAATATTGTGGCCTTGCTTCCATTTTTCTCTGTAAAATAGGAAAAATAAAATCTATACAGGGCTGGGAATATGGCTTAGTGGTAGAGTGCTTGCCTAGCGTGCATGAACCCCTGGGTTTGCTTTCTCAGTATCACATAAACAGAAAAAGCCAGAAGTGGTACTGTGGCTCAAGTGGTAGAGTGCTAGCCTTGAGCAAAAGAAGCTCAGGGACAATGCTCAGGCCCTGAGTTCAAACCCCAGTACTGGAAAATAAAATAAAATCTATACAAAGGGTGTTAGGGAGATTGAATGAGACAGTATATTTAAAGCACTCATTTGGATGCCTGTACATAGCAAGGGGTCATTAAACAGTAGACAGTAATATTTTAGCTAACCTTTCAAGAATCAGGTCAACTATCCTCTCTTCTAGAAAGTCTTCTTTTACCTCTTCCAACCCCTATATGGATTCAGTGGCTTGCCTACAAACCATGCATTCAATTCTTTTATAAGTCACAATCACAGTAACTTATTCAACTTATTTGAGTTTCTACTGGATACTAAGGATTGGATATAGCGTGATAACAGAAGAACAAGATTTCCTTGTTTAGTAAACCCTTTGAGCTGGATCCTGTCTTTCCTCTGTATCATTTACATCTAGCATGGTGCCTGACTCACAGTAACTTACTGGTAAGAGGAAACTCATTCATGAGCAAATAAGTAGACCTCCTTTGTTGTTGTTGTTTTCTGGAAGTACTGGTACTCAATGGCTTGTGCCTGTCCTGCTAGGCTGGCCCTTCAGTATTTGAGCTATGCCATCCGATCAACATTTTGCTGGTTATTTTTGCCATAGGTTCTCTTTTCCTGCCTGACAGGTATCTGAGCCCCAATCCATCTAGGCTTTTCAGGGATCACGAGTGCATACTATCATGTCCAATTTCCCCATGTGGAAATAGAGGATCACAGAGTGCTAGGCAAGCACTCTACCACTAAGCCATATTCCCAGCCCTGTATAGATTTTATTTTTCCTGTTTTGCTTGAGCTGACCTGAAACTGCAGTTCTTCCAGTCTCATCCTCCAGGCAACGTGGGATAACAGATACATACTATTGTACCCAGGCATGGTTTGAAAAGGGGCTTGTGAACTTTTCTACCTGGGCTGTCATAGAAATTCAATCCTCTCATGATCAGCCTACCAAGTAACTAGAATTACAAGTGTGAGCCACCATGCCCAGTTAATTCTTTATTTTATCTGAAGTTTTCATATTCTTTGTTTGATTGGCTTTTTTCCCTCTTAAATTCTTACTTGAGTCTCAAGAGACTCAGAACTTTGATTTTAACTGCTTATATTAATTAATTAATTAATTTAGTCAGCTGTGGGACTTGAACACTGGGCCTGGGCGCTGTCCCTCAGCTCTTCAGCTCAAGGCAAGCACTCTACACTTGAGCCACGGCACCACTTCCAGGTTTCTGGTGGTTAATTGGAGATAAGAGTCTCACAGACTATCCTGCCCAGGTTGATCTGAGGATCTCAACCTCCTGAGTAGCTAGGATTACAGGTGTGAGTTACCGGTGCCCAGCTTACTTTTATTTTTAATTATGAAATTATGTCTCTCTGTGCCACCATGGCCAACTCCTAGGTTCAAGTAAATTTTCTCCCTCAATCTTCCTAGTAGCTGGGACTTTAGGCATATGCCACTACAGCCAGCTATAATGTTAGCTGCTCTGAATGTGTATACATACCATGCCAGTCTTCCCTAGTGCTGGTTGTATTCGGAGGTGAGATCGTTCTACTCTCTTTCAGATTCTATGACAAGGTCCTTTCATTGCATGAGGATTCAGCAAGCCCTGTGGACAACCCTCTGCTTGCATTTACTCTCATCAAACGTCTTCAATCTGACTGGAGGAATGTGGTACACAGTCTGGAAGCCAGTGAGAATATCCGAGGTAATGAGAAGGGCTGGAGGGACCGAGAGAAGCTTCTATGTCCTGACTCAGTGGTAAGGAGAGAAACTCTGATGGGACATGATGAAGGGTAAGATGGGAGCTATTACTTTATCTCCTTAACTCTTGAGAGTCCAACAAAGTATGTCCCCTACCTAATAGATCTTTATGATTATAGATTAGATTATATCATTTGACCTCAACTACAGGGCTGAGGGTATAGCTCAAGTAGTAGAGCACTTGCCTAGCATGAGTGAGGGCCTGGGTTCAATCCCCAGTCCTGGAGGGAAAAATGAAAACTATGTTGACCCTGTGAAGAAGTACATGATGAACTCATCTATTATATATGTTGTGTGATGGTGTACTAAGCATCCAATAGGTACTTGGCATCAAGACCATTAAGATAAACAGAGCATTTTCTCATGAACTATAGGAACACACCCTATACATAGTAAATGCTTGCTACCTGATTTGGAGAGCATGGGTTATGTTTTTACTACTATTCCAGCTCTGAAGGATGGTTATGAGAAGGTAGAGCAAGACCTTCCAGTCTTCGAGGACGTCGAGGGAGCAGCACGGGCTCTGATGCGGCTGCAGGATGTCTACATGCTCAATGTGAAGGGCTTGGCCCGAGGTGTCTTCCAGAGAGTTTCTGGCTCTGCTGTCACTGACCTATATAGTCCCAGGAGGCTCTTCTCCCTCACGGCAGATGACTGCTTCCAAGTAGGCAAGGTAACGATATTCAGACAGGACCAAGGGCTCAGCTCTAGTTTCTCGTCAGTGAAATAACTATGCCCTGATTGTTGTTTTTTAAATAGGTTTCACATACTTAAAGTAAGCTTGGAATTTTGATATTATTCCCATTGTTTGGTGGTATTGGGATTTGAACTCAGGGCTTCATGCTTGTTGGGTTATTACTCTACCACTTGAGCCATTTCCCCAGTCTCATTTTCTGATGGTTATTTTCAGTATAGGGGCTCACTTCCTGCCTTTGTATGCACTTATGTTGTGTGTGACCCACTTACTTTAAGCATCCATTGTTGTTAGGCTCATAGATATGTGCTACCACACACCCGGGGAGATGAAATCTCATAGACTTTTCGGCCCAGGCTGGTCTGGAATTGCAGTTCTCCTGATCTCACCCTCCTAAGTAGCTAGGATTATAGATGTGAGTCACTTGCACCCAACTTATTATTCCTATTTTTAGATGAAGGAACCCAAGGCAAAGCAGGTAGATGCCTAAGATTGTACAGTTTTAAATATAACAACCCAATTTTGAATCTGATCTTGTAACTCAAGATCCCATGCTCTGCCTTGGGAAAGTGAAGTGATTATATTCTTAGAATACTCTTGGCAGCATTCTAATTATTACAATTATCTATTGTGGCAGAATAAGAGCCGTAAACTAGGCAATGTAATTCTTTGGTTGTCCCAACTATAACTTCTCAGTAAATGAACTATTGGGAGAACTAGGAAAGTAAGGAAGGGATGTGGATGGTGATGTGAAGGTCAGATCATGGAAACTCAGCCTCCTGTATTTCTGGAATCCCTTGCCCCATTTCCTAATTATGTAGAAATACTAAAGCAAATTACTAAAGTAAAGGTAAATAAAAAAACTGCAGCCATTCACTTTAATATTACTTGAACAAACAGATCTCAGAAACCTACTACATGATGTAGTAGTTAACTGATCTCTGATCATCTTGAGATCAGTTTAAAATATCCCCCGCCTTTGGCCTTAAGATGCCCTGCGGGTAAACATTTTTATCATTTTTAATGTGCATATTGCAGGAAAGTGATTTTTCCCTCTGGTTCCTACAGTATTCATGAGCAGATGTAAGGTGGGCTTCAAGGCTCCTAGTTTTAGGAATCAACCATCCAAATTAATGTAGCATGGGGTTCCTGGAGTCACTGTACATACTGTTTTCTTTTTTCTTCCTGAGGTCTTCAGTAGAAACAGAGTCTAATTGTCACCATGGCTAATTTAAATTTAAGCCAGTTAAATGGTTTGTTGTATGGTACCAATACACGCTTCATTAGTGAGGCCTCTCTGAAAGTAAAACCATATGTTGAAAAGGTAGTATGGCAGCTTCCTGAAAGTCATGCTGGAAGTCTTTATTTCTGTATTGCTGCACTTATTTGGAAAGATTAAAAACATTCCAAATACTGTATATAAAAAGTACACAGTGTACAAACAATGATAATTAAGGAAGGTGAAATGGTGTTGTTCAGATTGTCTATATTTGTTCCTTCTCCCCACCCAACACCCTATCCTACCATGTAGCCACTGTCCTGAACCATAAAACATGTGATTTTTTTTAAGTTCGCTTCTTTCACTCTGCACATAAAATTTATCCATGTTGTTGGATTTAGTAGTAGTTTGTTCCTTTTTATTGATGAGTAGAATTCCATCACATGAATATACCACCAACTTTTTTATATTTTAATTTATTTTATTTTATTTTTGTCGGTTGTGGGGCTTGAACTCTGGGCTTGCACTCTTCAGCTCAAGGCGAGTGCTCTACCGCTTGAGCCACAGCGCCACTTCCAGTTTTCTAGTGGCTTATTGGAGATAAGAGTCTCAGGGACTTTCCTGCCCGGGCTGGCTTTGAACGATGATCCTCAGATCTCAGCCTCCTGAGTAGTTAGGATTACAGGCGTGAGCCACAGGCACCCAGCTACCACCAACTTTTGATCTAGTCTCCTGTTGATATATGCTCAGATTGTCTCCAGTTTGGCCTTCTATGAAAAAAGATGTTATTACCATTTGAATGTATATCTGGTGGACATTAGTCTTCATTTCTCTTTGATGAATGACTACCTGGGAGTGAGATTGCAGGTCAAAGAATAAACCTCAGTAGTTATCAATTTGTGGTCAAATTTGTTTCCTCTGTACTTCTCCAAACACTTCATTCATGGGTTCTTTCCAAGACTGTCTAATTCTGCTACTGTCCAGTTGTGTCTATTGATGTATTGATGCAATTGTGAATATTCTAAGGAGACATTTGATTTTCCTAGGTTCAATTTCATCATGGGTGAATGAGGAGAAAGAAGATTAAAAGCACAGGAAAAGATCAGTCATTTGGGATTGTCATTCATTTTACAGCTAAGAAACATGAGGACTAGATGGATAAAACAAAAGGTTAATGGTAGACCTAGGACAGGAGCTGCTTTCTAATGTAGGCTGCAGAGTTGCAGAATCTCTATGTCCTGTCATCTGGAAGTTATACCTGAATTAGATCATTTTGTAACAGTTGTTCCAACTCAGTGACTTTATAATTCCATGTTGCTTCCAATATTGACTTCCAGGAAATTGTACTGTGGGTCTGGTGTTCTCGTTAACTGTTAGCTAGGAGGAGACAGGAGCTCTGGTTGTGCCTGTGGCCATGTTGCCCGGCATTCCAGCATTTAATAATTTAATAAGAACAGACCCACTGAGCTCCCACAGCATGCCCACGTCTCCCTCCATTACCATGTCTAACCTGGTTACACTGACTGCTTTACTCACGTGCCCTTACTTGATTCAAGTTTCCCAGTGGCAGGCACCACCAGTTCCTACTCAGTAACTACTTGAATCCACCCCTCACATTGCTACCAGCAATACATCCCTAAAAAAATATGACATTCAAAACCAGATTAGTGTAGCCCATGCTCCCTTTGTATGCTCACATTGTTTTTCTTCACTTTTAAGTCTTAATATATTCTGTTTTTGCCATTCTGTCATTTTAAAATGTTTCTTTTCTCAATCCCTATACAATGAATTCCTTCTTATTCAAGGAAAGCCCATCTTAGCTGCCACTTCTACTAAACCTGCTGATTCCCAAGTCTTTTCTGGTCTGTGTGTCTTTATAGCAAATTATGCCTTTTGTTGCAAGCAATCATGACTGCTTCCTCCATATTACATCTGATCCGTCCTTTCTTCTCTGCCAGATTATAAATTCCACAGACAGATGCTTAATAAACTGAATTACAGTGAATGCGAGATGGAAACTTTCCTTCTTATGTCTCAGAAGCCCTTGTGTTCTCTGAATAACCATATTCTTTCCTCTGCCCATGGTCTCAGGCTTGTGTTTCCTACAGGTGGCCTATGACATGGGGGATTACTACCATGCTATTCCATGGCTGGAGGAGGCTGTCAGTCTCTTCCGAGGATCTTACGGAGAGTGGAAAACAGAGGATGAAGCTAGTCTAGAAGATGCCTTGGATCACTTGGCCTTTGCCTATTTCCAGGTAGGGGAATAAGTGAGACTGAGGGCTTTTTATCACTATAAAAGTAATGCTCTGTTGACACTGGTTGCTCACACCTGTAATCCTAGTTACTCAGGAGGTTGAGATCTGAGGATTGAGGTTCAAAGCCAGCCCAGGTAGGAAAGTCTGTGAGATCATCTCCAATTAACTGCCCAAAAGTCAAAAGTGGAGCTGTGGCTCAGGTTGTGGAACACTAGCCTTGAACACAACAGCTCAGAAAAAGCACCCAGACTCAGTTCAAGCACCCAGACTCAGAGTAGCCTCCCCCCTCCAAATGTCACATTTCTTAATTTTTTTCATCTTCTTAACAGGACCAAATTCAGAGAAGTTGTTTTATTATTTTATTATTTCCATATGTTGCATTTAAGTCTCCAAAAATATCTCGATCAGGTGTAGTGGCTCCTGCCTGTAATCCTAACTCTTTATGAGGTAGGGATTTGGGAGGATCATAGTTGAAAAGAGCCCAGGCAAAAAGTTTGCAAGACTATATCTCAAATAATTAAAGCTGGGTGTGGTCCACACCTGTCACCCCAGCTATGCAGGAAGTATAAAAAGCTTCAGTCCAGCCAGCTATAAACAAGAGATCCTTTCTCAGAAATAACCAAAACAAAAAGCATTGGAGAGCAACACAAGTGATAGAGTACCTGCATAGCAAGCACAAGTTCAAGCCCTAGGCTGGATCTCCAGTAATGCCCCACTCTCCCTCTCCCAAATTCTTAACTTGTCTTTAAAAAAATAGGCTCTTCCTTTGCTTCCTTCCTACTAGCTTTCTAGACTGTAGAAAGTACTGAACCTGGACACCAAATGGTTACTTACTAAAGAGTTTCATAGTTCCATTTCAATTTAATAACAAAATATAATCAAATAATGATACCCTGTGATTATGAGGTTTTACATACTTTGAGATTTGAGGACACTTTAAGAAAAATTATCTGTTTTATGTTTGTTTGTTTTGTGGTGCTAGATATTAGACTCAGGGCTTCGTGCATGCGTGTCAGTAATCTCCCACTGAGCACTTGCCTAGCATGCAAGTTGAGCCTTATTTATTTTTCTGCATTCTCTGGTAAAGATATTACTAAGACATTTGTTGGTGAGGAGACCTGTTTTACAGCAAGGCCATAGATCCTCTACATTTCTAGTCTTCTGCTCTTTTGAATGAACTTCATTATGTACTTGTGGTGAGAACATTTTACAGTTTATATAAAAATCTGCTTAATGATTTGATTACAGGAGATATTTTCAGTACAGTCAACACTTTCTTTGCTTTACTTTTTCTTCTTTTTTCTTTTGTAAAATAAGGCAGGAAATGTTTCCAGTGCCCTCAGCCTCTCCCGAGAGTTTCTTCTCTACAGTAAGTGATGATAAGATAAGCCCTCTTGGGTCTGACTTCTCCTGGTGTTTATTTACCGCAAATGAAATATAGCTATTTTTATTATTCTAATTTCATGATCCAAAGTATATTTCAAACTTGGGGTGAAATTGAACATATGTGCACAGTGCATGGGGAAAGTTGGCAAGTTATATGGGAAATGCTGAGAAGATGTTAAATTAACCTTGAGGGGATGAGATGGGTAGGAATGTGGAAATGTAACAGTGAAATCTCCATCTGCATAACTAATGTAAAATGATAATAATAACAACAATAATAATAATTTTTAAATGTCAACATGCTAGGTGCTGGTGGTTCACACCTAGTATAGGGCACTAGCTTTGAGTGACAGTACCCAGGCCCTGAGTTCAAGCCCCAAGACTGACAAAAAAAAATTCAATATGCCCCTTCCCACCTTATTCCTTAATAGAACAAACTGTTCAAGTTGAAAGCCAGTTTTTTCAGACATTTAAAAATCTGGGTTTTGACCCAGATGCTAGGCCTCATGCCTATAATCCTGGCTACTCAGGAAGCTGAGATCTGAGGACCTCAGTTCAAAACCAGCCGGGACAGGAAAGTCTGTTAGACTCTTATCTCTATTAACCAGCAAAAAAGCCAGAAGTAGAACTGAGGTTCAAGTGGCACAGCATTAGCATTGCGTATAAAAGTCCAGGGATAGTACCTAAGCTCTGAATTCAAGCCCCAGGACCTGCACACAGACATAAAACAACACCCTGGGTTTTCAAAGTAGCCCCAGGAGTGAATGAAATCCATGGGCACTATGACTACAAGAAGGAATATGACTCACTCTGGCTGTTTACTGAGACATATCCGGTTTTTCCTTTAAAACCATGGCTCACTTTGTTAAGCAAGAATCCTACTCAAAGTGCAGCTGCTTCAGTCTTCTACAGGGAGTGCCTTCTGAGAACAAAATGAATTGTCTTGGAGAGAGACACTTCCTAGCTGAGCCTGATTTTTTTTTTAAATAAAATTTCAATGGTAGCTGGGCATTGGTGGCTCACTCCTATAATCCTAGCTTTTCATGAGGCTGAGATCTGAGGATCGCAGTTCGAAGCTAGCTTGGGTAGAGAAGCCCATGAAACTCTTATCTCCAATAAACTACTCAGAAAAAGCCATAAGTAACTCTGTGGTTCAAGTGGTAGGGCACTAGCCTTGAACAAAAGAAGCTCAGGGGCAGAGCCCAGGCCCAAAGTTCAAGCCCCAGAACCAGAAAAAAAAAAAGTCAATAGTTAGATGGATTTCTGTAGTAAAGTATTATTTAATAAAGCATTTAGATACTAAAATAAGACACAACATCATGTATGTTATGTCTTAATAATTTATAAAGCATTTATTTCTTCACTTATTCATCTTTATTTGATTGTTTGTTTGTTTATTTGTTTAATGTATGGTACTACGGATTGAACTCAAGGCCTCAGAACTTGCCAGGCAGATACTCTATCGATTGAGCCACACCTTCAGCACTTTTTACTATTGGTTATTTTTGAGGTGGGGTCTCAATGTCCATGTGCCTTGTCTGTGATCCTCCTATTTGTGTTTTCCCATGTGACTGGGGTGACAGATGCAAGCCACCTACCCCAAGCTATTGGTTGAGATGGAATCTCATGACCTTCTATGCCAGCTGGCCTTCATATCCCTCAGTCTCTGTCTCTCAAGCAACTAGGATTACAGGTTTAAGCCACCAGGCTGGTTATTCACAACATTTTAAATAAATCTTGAGTATAGTTGGCCCTCCATCCAAGGATTGAACCAACCTTATATTGAAAATACTTTAAAAATAAATGTGTCTGTACTGAACATTTCAGTCATCATTCTTAAACAATATATTATAATAACTATATTCACATAATATTTACACTTTGTATTAGGTATTAGAAGCAATCCAGATATGATTTAAAGTGTATGAGAGGGTATGCATATATGCAAATATGACACTATTTTATGAACCGACTTGAGTATGTGTGAGTTTGGGTATCCATACAGGTTCTGGAACCAATCCCATGTGTATAATATAATATATAATATAATATGATATTATATTATATATAATACTATGGATTATATTATAATATATTATATATAATATAGTATGTTATTATGTAATATATTACTCTTTCTGAACTATGATTATGGAAGTCACTGTATGTTCTGGAAACACGTAAATGACTCGTAATATTAAAAAAAAAACTCCACTTGTTTCACTTTTTGTGCTTGACTCATTCAGGTCTCTCCCAAAGAACCCAAATTATATACTATCACAGGCAGATAAGTTGTGTGGCAAATTGGGGCTCCTGGTTCATCTCTAGCTTTGCAATACTTTCACTGGTGCTTGGGTTCACCATTTTCTTTCTCCACAGCTTCAATTCGCTTGTTAGAAACTTCTGGCCCCTCCTTTCCTCATTTTCCAAGGTGGTGGTGGTTAGAAGCACATTGGGGGGGGGTCTTCAGATATTTTGAGAACATTGCAACAATTCAGCCCCTCCTTCTTAGAAGCACTGAGAACCACACCCAGAGGCCAACAGGCCATGGGTAGCTGCATCTTGCAGTCAAAGTTGACACGAGTAGATGGGCAAAAGCAAGACACAAGATTTCTTGAGTTCTCCGGGGACCCTTTGGGAATCAAGTGAAACCCAAATCTAGAACTCTTTTGTCTTATACCGATTTTCTCTGAAAAAGATAGCTGCTAGTACACTATCTGGTACACAGGAAGGATTTAATGAACATTTACTAAGTGGATAGGTAGATGGATGAATGAATGAACAAGTGAATGAATGAAGTGTATCTCCTATACATAAAACTGACCATCTCAGAGCTGTCATCTCATGGACCCTTGGTCAAGTACCACATTCTTTCCCAAAGTCCTTTGTACCTACAGCTTCACCAAGCCCAGGTCAGTCTTTAATAATAAGATACTGTCCTTTAGCCACTAGGAGTTATTCAGGGTGCTCAGGTGCCTGGAGAAATGTACACATCCTAGGAGTCAGAGTTTGTTAATCTTTATTTTTCCTTGCTCTGATTTCCTTCAGGTCCAGATAATAAGAGGATAGCTAGAAATGTGTTGAAATACGAAAGGCTTTTGGCAGAAAGCTCCTACCAGGCAGCAGCTGAAGCTGTCATCCTGAGGCCCAATGTACCCCACCTGCAGACCCGAGACACATACGAGGCATTGTGCCAGACACTGGGTTCTCAGGTAGGATTCCTTGGGGAAGGCAGAAGACAGATTTGGCTCAAATGAGAAGTTAGAATTCGAACAACATGAAGAGAAAGGCCAACGTTTTCAAAAACAATAAAGCACACTTGTGCAGTGGCTAAGTGATCACCTGTTTCTCTTGAGTTCCAGCTTTTATGTTGCTCCTAGACCCTTCTTCTCTTGCATTGAGCCCTCTCTTTTCTTCTAGCCCATTCACTACCAGATCCCCAGCCTCTATTGCTCCTATGAGACCAGTTCCAGCCCTTACCTGCTACTCCAGCCCATCCGGAAGGAGATTATCCACCTGCAGCCCTTTGTTGCTCTCTATCATGACTTTGTCAGTGACTCAGAGGCTCAGAAAATTCGAGAGCTTGCAGAACCATGGGTGAGTGTGTCCAAATGCCTGGAATTTAGGAGTATGAGAACAGGAACACCGGAACACTTAGATCCTTTGTTAGTCCAGAAGCTCAAAATACTACCCATTTTATTAAGCTAGTCATTGATGGAAAAATCATAAGGAGGTTGCCTCTCATGGGAAAGGATTTACTGGAAGGAGGCACCAGGGGATTTTTCTGGAGTATTAAAAATGTGCTTTTAGCTGAGTGCTGGTTGCTCACACCTGTAATCCTAGCTACTCAGGAGGCTGAAATCTGAGGGTTATGGTTCGAAGCCAGCCTGGGCAGGAAAGTCCATGAAACTCTTATCTCTAATGAAGCACGAGAGAGAGAGAGAGAGAGAGAGAGAGAGAGAGAGAGTGCACGCTAGAAGTGGAGCCATGGCTCAAGTAGTAGAGTGCTAGCCTTGAGCAACAAAGCTCAGCGACAGCTCCCAGGCCCTGAGTTTAAGATTGGCACCTATATAAAATAAAAATAAAAATGTGCTTTTAATATTTTCTTATGGGCATGGACTTCCTGGCTGTATGAATTTGATGATAGTCAGCAAATGGTATGCTCAAGACTCGTGCTTATCATTGTATATAAATTTAATCTCAGAAAATTAAAAGGAAATTTCCAAAAATGGCAATCATTCCAGATAACAAGGAGAAGAAAAGAATATGCTAGAGACGAGGAATGAAATTCTAATACGTATTTATAGACTGGTGGGTGGAAAGATTATCTAGTTCAACTCCATGACTGTTGAAAAGGAAATGGAGGCTCAACGTGTGGGAATGGTCTTAATTAAGATCATACACATAGCTAGAGACAGGACTGAAGTTTAGAGATACACTGATTGCCACGGGGCTTCTTCCTTGCATCAGTTCATTTAGATTAAGTTATACTTGGTAGTAAGCAGCCCCTGAATCTTAGAGATACTTTCTCATATTACTTGTCTGTCCTGGGATTGGCTGCAGCTATTTCCTACCTGGTCTCTGTTCTGGGATCCAGCCTGGTAGAGTAGTCTCTGTTAGGAACATTGCTGGTCTTATCCTAGAGGAAAAAGACAGAAATGACTATTGAGCATGTTCTTAAAGCTACTGCTTAGAATTGCAGGTATTACTTCCATCCATGTATCATCCATGATGAAGTGTGTGCCCACCACTGCAGGTACAGGGGACTTAGTCTAATCCTTTTATAGGAAAGGCAGTACAAACCACAGAGCCAACCCATGCCAATGTGAAGAGAATCGCCCTTATAGGAAGTGTGGTAAATGTTTGGAGAAAAAAATAGAATTGGGCATGGAGGTGTACTGCAATCCCAGCTTGGGAAGAGGCAGGGGTCAGAAGATCTCAGTCTAAGGCTAGCTCTGGACAAAAGGATGAGACCCTATCTGAGAAATAAACTAACGCCAAAAGGACTTAAGGTGTGACCCAAGTGATAGAACCTTGTATAGCAAGAACAGATCCTGAGTTCAAACCTCAGTCCCACCAAACAAGAGAAAAGGAAATATATATAATATAATATTTTTCAGTCCATCTCACCTCTCTGAGTCTGTTTTCCCTTTGAAAAATGGCACTTCAATCTGCCTCAGAATTATATCCAACCAGAGATTATGCACTTAATGTGTGCTGTTCATCCAAGAAAACATTTAGTCATTCAACTGAGCACACACTTGTGCCAGACACTGGGCTGGTACTAAGCTTTTTCAGAGACAAGGTATGGCCCCTTCCCCTTTTGAATCCTACTGCATAGGGAGAAGGCAGGCATTTAGAAGGCCCTGTGATATGTGCTGGAGGGAGGGGGTGCAGAGTTGTGCGCTGGAGAACTAAAAACTTCTCCCCTAATGAGAAACCAGCTATGGGGAGATGGCAAAGACAGAGAAGAGAAGCAAGCAACTGTCACCATAGTGTGAATGCCATCAGGTGGTAACAACTATTCCAGGAAGACGGTCATACATTGCAAGAGCTAGCTAGGTGGCATGTTGGGAGAACGGGGGTAAGTTTGATGGTGAAGTCTGTGAGAGCCAGGATGGAGGGTGGTAATTGATTGGTCTAGAGAGTGAGACCCCATTAATGAAAGGCCTAAATGTCATGCTGGGTGGTTTGGGTTATATCTGGTAGGCTGTGGGGCAGGGTGGGAAACTGTGGGATGGACAGTTTTAAATAGAGGGGTGGTATGACTGGACCGCTGGTTTTAAGTATGACCTGACAGCATACGTGGACTGGATGGAGAGCAACCATAGTCTTTTCATCCAGAAGGCTCTCCAGGAAAGTCTAGAGTCTCCATATGAGTTGTTGTTGTTTGAGCTGATTAAGCTCTACTGGTGATGACTTTTTATGAGACTGGCGCACTATCTACTGTGCTAACGAGGCCCCTACAATGACTTTTTAATAGGGTCAGCTTCTCAGGGAGCCAGTAGTCAAATCTGGCCAGCCACAGCATTTTTCCTCAGAGCAGTTCTGTTGCCATGGTGATGGGACAGCAGTCTACCACAGAGAGATGTTCATGGAATCCTTTATGGGCAGATCATGCCTTTGGCATTCACAGCCCTTGCTACACTCCCTCCCCTGGAAGTGACTTACTGGGCTTCTATAGGTTGGCCCCCAGTGACAACTGAGCACAGACACTTCTGTGATTTGTGTAGGGTTTGTCTACTTCTTCTCCACTGCCTCTTTCCCAAAGCCTGCTCTCCCATCAATGCCTTCTCTACCTACCTTCCATCACCCTCAAAGACCCAGCTAAACCCCACACCTCTCTTGGGCCCATCAGGTCAGGCCACTAGTCCTCTTGAGGGTCACATACACCAAATTATCCCCCCCCCCATACAAAGCTTTTGTCTCTTGTTGTATCATACTTTTAAAATGTGTTCTGAGCCAGGGGCCAGTAGCTCATGCATGTAATCCTTAGCTACTCAGGAGGTTGAGATTTGAGTATCACAGTTGGAAGCAAGCCTAGTAGGAAAGTCCATGAAGCTCTTTTATCTCATTAGCCAGCAAAAAAGTTAGAAGTGTAGGTGTGACTCAAGTGGTAGAGCACCAGCCTTAAGAGAAGAAGGTAAGGTGCCTAAGGCCTGAGTTCAAGCCCCACTACCAGCACACACACACAAAAAAACGTTGACTGGAATCACTAGCTGTAACATGGGTTAGCATTCTGTCTCCCCAGTTAGACTAAAGTAACAGGCGTCACATCTTGAAATCAAAATGACTTGCTCTGGGTTACGTCCCTTGCAAACAGAGTACTATTTTTTTTTCTTTTTGAGATGGATGTTACTATGCTGCTCAAGCTGGCCTCAAACTCCTGGGCTTCAAGGGATCTTCTTGCTTCATCCTCCTGAATACCAAGCCTAGCCAGAATAATCTTTAAAAGATCATCTTTGACCTTATAAAATCCCTTTCTTAAACTCTGTGATGGGTCACTTTTGCTTGAATACTTACCAAGTTCTGTGTTCTGGCTGTGGCTGACTCCTTCTGCCACATCTTCCCTTGCCGCCCACACTCGAGCTGCCTGGAACAGCCTTCTGTGTTATCTCTCTCCTTCTGTGTTCTCTCTCTCCTTTCTGCCTGGAATGCCTGCTCTCCATCTCTTTCTACCTTTGCAATTACAATGCATCTATGATCATCCTGGGGAACCTTCCTGTGTCTCCTAAGAACTAAAGGCCTGTCTCTGTATTTCCACAGCCCCTTCTCCCTTCCCATCATAGCTCCATGAGATGATTTATGGGCAGAGTCTTATTCTGTTTTCATATATTGTTTTTCTAATGCCCAGCACCATGCAGAGCACAGAAAACAGCCAACAAAAAAATGAATGACCTGGGCTGGGAATGTGGCTTAGTGGTAGAGTACTATGTATAAAGCCCTGGGTTCAATTCCTGAGTACCACATTAAACAGAAAAGGTTGGAAGTAGTGTTGTGGTTCAAGTGGTAGAGTGCTAGCCTTGAGCAAAAGAAGTTCAGGGACAGTGCCCAGGCCCTGAGTTCAAGCCCCAGGACTGGAAAAAAAAAGAAGAATGACTTATAGGTCCACAATAAGGATCGTGAAAGGAATTAGCTACAAAGTAGCTCCTTAATTGGGGAAAAGGGAATTCCTAGGATTGATTTTGCCCTGTAGTAACAGAAGAGATCATTACCTCTCTTCTATACATCTCTCTCTCTCCCCTCTATAGATGGCTCAGGAGGGGACACCAGGAACAACTGGGGAGACAGGATCAGTCACCTGATTTCCTAGGTGCTAGAATTGTAGAGCTACAGGCTAGGAGGAGCTCTCAAGAACATATTTGCATGCTGTGTGTTGCATGCTGTGTGTTGTTGGTGGGGAGACTGATCCACAGGAAGAAGGTTTTTCCAAGATGGCCACTTGATTTGGCAGCAGGAAGGACAACCTGAGAGAAGACAAGGGTTTCTATCTTGTGCAGTTGGTTCACTGCTCCACCATGGCCCTGAATGCCTGGGAAGCCTCAGTACTGGTGTACAAGCCTAGAGTGCCTTTCTGTGCAGAGCAGAGCAGATCTTGACTCATTTGTGGTCTGTATCCATTTAACCAGTGCTGAGTCCCTGCCTCCTTCCTGGACTCTGCAGTTGGAGACACAGCACCATGTACAGACTCAGCCCTTACCCTCACACACCTGTCACCCTCCTGACAGAGGCTGTGAATAAGTGATTCTCTCTCTGAGAATCACTGAGTTTGTGTTAAGGAGTCATTAAAAAAAACATTCTGTCTGCTACATGTAGACAGAATGAAACATTCAATTTAAAAAAATGGCTTCAAACTGTAGTCTTCTTCATAATCAAAGCTGCAGCCAAAGATTGTGATTCTCAATAAGGAAGGTTTCAGCCAAAGGGAGCAGCTGAGTTGAGCTTTTCTTGTCATTGGCCCTGGGTGCCACTTGAATCAAGACACAGTGCTTACTACATCAGCCCCAAGCCTGCAGTACAAAGAGGATGAGAAAGACCCTGCTCTTACCTAACTCCATCTTGCAGACACAAAAGGGATTGAAATGCCAGTTTTTTTCCAACTCCTAGGACTTGTATTGCGTGTTTACTGTCTTCCAGACACAGCTGTGAAGGTTACTTTCAACTCTAAGATTTTTGCTCACTTATTTTATTTTCAGGATCACTAAATTACTACCATGTACAAAATATCCTTCCGTGGGTGATGAACCAGCGATTATCTTGTGCTTTGAAAGGGGCAGCCTGTGGACATAAAGGGCCTGCCCTTTGTTTTTTTGTTGTTGTTGGCCGTGGGGCTTGAACTCTGGGCCTGGGCGCTGTCCCTCAGCTCTTCAGCTCAAGGCGAGCGCTCTACCACTTGAGCTACAGCACCACTTCCGGTTTTCTGGTGGTTTATTGGAGATAGGAGTCTCACGGTCTCTCCTGCCCAAGCTGGCTTGAACCGTGATCCTTAGATCTCAGCCTCCTGAGTAGCTAGGATTACAGGCGTGAGCCACCAGCGCCCGGCTGGGCCTGCCCTTTGTGATGTAATCACTTGGACTTTGTCTTGTCCTTCCACAGCTACAAAGATCAGTGGTAGCTTCAGGGGAAAAGCAGTTACAAGTGGAATACCGCATCAGCAAAAGGTAAGAAGGACCTCCCAAGAAGGGACCATGCCTGCTGCCAGCTGTCAGCAATGGCGTTTCTGGGACAGCCATAGATGCTGTTGGAGAATCTGTAGTTCATGTTGTCTATGTATTGTCTTTTTTTTTTTTTTTGCTGGTCCTGAGGCTTGAACTCAAGTCCTGGGCGTTATCCTTGAGCCTCTTTGTGCCCAGGGCTAGCATTCTACCACTTGAGCCACAGCTCCACTTCTGGATTTTTTCTGGATAGTTTAATGGAGATAAGAGTCTCACAGACTTTCCTGCCTGGGCTGGCTTTGAACTGTGATCCTCCGACCTAAGCCTCCTGAATAACTGGGATTATAGGTGTGAGCTACTAGAATTTGGCTTTTTTTTTTTTAATGACAGTGCTTCACTAGGTAGCCTAGACTAGCCTCCTCAAACTCATCTTCCTCCTGCTTTAGCTCTCCAAAGCTGAGATTACAGGCATGCACCACTATACCTGGCATATGCATTATTTTTTTTTCTGAGAGGGAGAAGCTTCCACTCTCCTCACCTCAGGACCTTCCTCAAGTTCTGTTTTCTGAGAAACTAACAAAGAGGCCATTAGAGAAAGAATTTTTAAAAAATGCCTCTACTCCAACTAGAAAATAAGCATCTAGTTATTCCTATCTTGAGTTTCCTTTGTGGAAACTATAGTCCTGTCCACATTTGTCATTTGACTTTGCAGATTCTATTCCCACCTCTGACTCATATGCTAAGCATGACTTGCGAACACTCAGGCAAGAGTTATTACTAGCCTCCCAGAACCACAGGCTTCTCTAGAAGAGCCTTTTCTCCTATGCACCCAGCTTCATCCTCTTCCCTGAATCTCTGTCTCTTCACTACAGCCCTTTATTTGCACAGGACTACTGGGAGACAGTACAGGCAGGAATGTCTTTCAAGCCAAGCAAGGCAGCCATGTCAGCATCCTGGGGAGAGGCCAGATCTCATGGGGATCGTCTGAATGGGAGGCGAGAGGGAGAAAGCTCTGATGCTGAATCATTTTGGCTGAACTTATTTGGTCTGGTAGATTTAAGGAGCTTTCACATTAGGAGTTATTCTTGAAGCTTTGGAAGTCTGTGTGACTCAGCTTTATTGTTTTTGCTCACGTTCCTGGAATTCTAGTGTTAAGAGAGGAAAAGTGACCTTCTGTGTAGGTGCATGGTTTTAGGGAAGTATGTGGTATTTTCTTCACTTTTCAGATCAAACTATCGCCTCTTTTTCCCTCCTGACATCACTCATCAACTTTTGAATTTTGGTTCTGTCCTTGTAACTTCACTGGAAATGATCCCTCACAAGTCACCAGGGCTAGGTATCAATAGCTCACACCTGTAATCCTACTCAGGAGGCTGAAATCTGAGGATCACAATTCAAAACCAGCCTGGACAGGGAAGTCCATGAGACTCTTATGCCCAGTTAACTAAAAAAAAAGTCAGAAGTGGAGCTATGGCACCAACCTTGAGCAAGCAGCTACAGGACATTGTCCAGGTTCTGAGTTCAAGCCCAGGACTGGCATACATACACACACGCGCATGTGCGTGCGTGCACGCGTACACACACACACACACAAATTTACCAGGGACTGGGCATAGTAGCACAGAACTCTCAAGGTACAGTAAGGATACATAACAAAACTGTGTTTCAACAAGAAACAAACAACAAAAATACAAGGCACTCTGAATTGCTAAATTATTTCCTTTTCATGTACCTCCATTGGTTCTCTGTTAGCCACCTTAGTCCATTTCTCCTTGCCATAAATACCCCCAAATGGAGACTTTATAGAGAACACAGGTTTAGTTCACATTTGTGCAGGCTGAGAAGTTTAGGAGCATCTAGTCAGGGCCTACTTGATGCGTGTTAAAATGGTAGAACAGAGCAAGTATGCTAATTCAGGTTTCTCTTCTTTTTCTTTTTTTTGGCCAGTCCTGGAGCTTGAACTCAGGGCCTGGGCACTGTCCTTGAGCTTCTTTTGCTCAAGGTAGCTAGCATTCTACCACTTGAGCCACAGTGTCACTGCTAGCTCTTTCTGTTTATGTGGAATCAAATCCAGGGTTTCATGCATTCTAGGCAAGAACTCTACCACTAAGCCACATTCCCTCTCTTCTTTTTCTTATAAATAGCCATCAATCCTATCATGGCATGACATGACTTTATTCTAATCATCCCCTAGGACTCCACCTCCAAATACCACTACCATATGAATTAGTTAATCCATGCATTTTCAATACAAGGACTTTGGGATTGGGGACAAAGTTCAGATCCTTTAATCAAACGTCCTGGTCTTTCTTCATCATGCTCAGAGCCTACTCTTCCAAACCTTTCTGCATTATTTTTCTCACAAATCAGATACTTGTAGCATTTGTTCATATTATTTGTTGTCACACCTCCATGTTTGTGCTTGGGCTGTTTCCTCAGGCTAGAAAGTCCTGCCTCATCTATCACTGAAACTTATGCACCCTTCAAAATTTTGCCCAGGCATTCCAGTAGAAATAACTTCTTCCTCAGTGCTTCCCAGCACTCTAAAGTCTACTTTTCATCTTTTTCCACTCTAATTTGACCTTAGCTATAGTTGAGTTTTTCTTCTCTCACGGTCCCTAAATTTGCCTTGGGTATTTTTGCAAGCCTAAGAGTTTGTGGCACTACATGGCGGAATGAGCAAATGAACCCATCACTTCAAGAAGTGGTCTTCTAGTACCAAGCATGTAGTACCAGAGGGCTCCTGGTCTCCCCAGAGGTTCACTGGCTTTGCTTTTGTAGTGCATCCTTAATCTCCCAGGAACCTCTGGACCTCTGCCCTCCCTTCCTCTCTTTCTCTCTTCCTCCCTTCCTCATTTATCCCTCTCTTGGCTCCTCCCTCCCTTCCTCTGGCAACTGACAACTTCTTCATTTATCCACAGACAGTACGTAATTATTTTCAACATCACTGATGCTCTGATCTGTGGTGTGTTTTAGTGCCTGGCTGAAAGACACTGTTGACCCAGTGCTGGTGACCCTGGACCACCGCATTGCTGCACTCACAGGCCTTGATGTCCAGCCTCCCTATGCTGAGTATCTCCAAGTGGTGAACTATGGGATTGGAGGACACTATGAGCCTCACTTTGACCACGCTACGGTAACATTGGGGTGGATAATTAGTCTCCTGGGGGAGGAGAGCCAGCCCTTGTTTAATTCTCTCAAATGGGTTCTCAATAGTTTCTCCAGGAATAGTTAATGGAAGCCTAGAACAAAAGTTTTTGCTTCAAAAATAGCTGAAAACTTTGGCTTCTACTGATTGCTGCTGATTCATTTTCTTATCTGCCACCATGCCTGTCTCTAGAATTGGCTAGTGAGGGAATAATGAATATAGACTGTAATGGAATTGTTTCTTCTACTTCACTTGGGAGTGTCCCCAGAAGGATTGTCCTTCCTCTAGCCCTCTCCTTTCCATTGATCTCAACTGTCCACCTTTGCTGACAGTAGCAAATCATTTTAAGTTTTTTAATTAATTAATTAATTTTTGTCAGGCATGGGACCTAACTCTGGGCCTGGGCACTGTCCCTCAGCTCTTCAGCTCAAGGCTAGTGCTCTACCATTTGAGCCACAGCGCCACTTCCGGCTTTTTCTTTTTGCTTATGTGGTGCTGAGGAATCGAACCCAGGGCCTCATGCATGCAAGGCAAGCGCTCTACCACTGAGCCACCTTCCCAGCCTTCATTTTAAGTTTTAATTTTTATTAGCTTATGTTAGTTGCAGGAGAGAAGTTTCACTGTGACATTTTCTATATATGTTTACAATGTATCCCAATCAACCTCCTTCCCTGCTTACTCTCTTACCTTTCCATGATTCCTATTCATCCTACCCTTTGTTAGCCTTCTCTATCTCTGGAGCACCTCCCCACCCCTCATCTGAAACAATTTGAGAATCAAAAAGACTTCCCTAAGAGAGTGGACATGATCAATGCATGATATATGTATAGGTGGAAATGTCACAATGAACACCATTAATCTGTACAATCAAATGTACATTCATAATTATACTTAAATGAGCAAAAGACTTAAAATACACAGATGGCCAATAAACTCATGGAAAGATACTTCACACCATGAATCGAAATAAATACCTTCCCCCCAAACTGATCTAGAGACTCTGTCCCAACTTTATCATAATTCCAGGAGACTTCTTTTTTTAAAAAAGTTGTTGGTTTTAGAAATTAACAGACTGATTCTAAATGCAAATGGAAGTGCAAAGGACCTAGACCAGTTAGTTTTGTAAAAGAAAAAAGTGGCTCAGAGCTGTATCACATCCTTGACACTCTGTTTTTTTTCTGCATTAATGGTGGAGCCCTGGCTGTCTCTCTGGTATCATCTGCATAATGTCCTGCTATGTCTGGTATCATCTGCTATGTCTTGTTTTGTCTCAGTCGCCAAGCAGCCCCCTCTACAGGATGAAGTCTGGAAACCGAATTGCTACATTTATGATCTATGTGAGTCTTGCTCTGGAAGGACCGGAGCTTCTTACTCAATGTCTCTTTTATTTTATAATTTTCAAAACATTTTCATATATTGATTTAACCTTGTACTGAACTGAAAAGCCTTGAGGAATTTTGTGGCTATCAAAGAGCTTTCCCTCCCCCTACCCCCGCAGTATAGGCAACAAGAACAGATTTTTATCCCTCAAACAGCTCACAGTGTAAGCTTTGAATTTACACAGGTATAACTGTGACCTTGCATAGGCAGTTAGTTGGATGGAGGCAGGGTTACATTGAAGGCCAGGAGAATAGGAGGCTTGAACAGTACAGAGAGAGGATACAGTCTCATTTCAGATCTATGGCCTAAAAGCATGGAGGTGAGTGAAGTTGTGGAGCCAGAAAAGAAAAAGAGAAATGAGGCAGCTCTGACTATGAGAGGAAAGAACAAGAGTCCTACAGAGAAATTCAATAGTGCTGTCTCTGATATGTACTGAAAATCCTACTTCTTTTCTCCCCATAAAATCTGTAAAATCTCCACTGCACCTTTTAAAGAAAACAATTCAGGCTAGATGTCAGTGGCTCATTCCTGTATCCTCTGCAACTCAGGAGGCTGAGACACAAGGATCCCAGTTTGAAGTCAGCCTAGATAGGAAAGTATGAGACTCCTATTTCCAATTAACTACCAAAAAGCTGGAAGTGGAGCTGTGGCTCAAGTGGTAGAGTATTAGCCTTGAGCAGAAAAAGCTCAAGGATAGTGCCCAGGCCATGACAAGCCCCAGGACCAGCACACAAACACACACACACACACACACAGGACCAGCACACAAACACACACACACATACACACACAGATAAATTGGCCTCCACTCCTGATTCTTGGCCTGATCCTACAGGATCTGGCCTCAGTCTTTCTTACAACATCTCTGCTTTCCCTTCAGGACTCCACAAACAAGCCATGATTTCAAACATTCACTCAGAAGAGATTATTAGAAGCAGTCACTAACTAGAGGAGGTTTGCTACTGTTACTGAAGGATGGACATGTTAAGTATGAAGACTCTGGATAACAAACAAAGATGAAGGCCTGGTTTCAGACCCACTGGTGTCAGAAACTCAACTTGGTGTTCCCTCTTCTGTAAGGCCTGGATCTGGTCTCTGCAGCACAGCCAAAAAGGCAGCCAGAGCCTGGCACTCAATATGGTCCCTGGACCTGCAATTCCAATGCATGTTTCCAGATAGTTTGTACTTCCTGCAGAACTGGAGGCCACCACTGACAGTGGTCCCTGGCCTCTTAGTGGCCATTTCTGATCAGAGTGACAGCAGAAGTCAGCTGTCATGTAGCATGCATATCTCAGATCTGCAGCTGGTTGTCATCACTGGCCACCCAGGCTGACAGGAGAGGGCATGGCTGTGAAGAATGGAGCACAATATATGTTTATCCCCCCCCCCCGGCTCTCCCCTCTACCTCCCAACCCTCGCCAGTGCCTCCTGTAGGTTCCCTGGTTACAGAGCTAATTTATTAATAGTGAGGGCAGCATGGGTGTAAAAGTCCAGCAGAATCATGTGTGTACATTTGGAAGGTGCTTTGGTTTTGGAGTCAGTCAGCCTCCACATAAGGCTGCGCTTACTAATGGGGCATTGGTACTAATTACATGAATTATTTACCCTGCATCATTTTCCTGCCCTGAACTTCCTCACAGGATTGTAAGCATCAGATGAGATAATGCAAGAGACTATCACTCTGGAATGTCTCATACAAATCTATATTTCTACTTTTGTAGCCCATTAAGCAAATAGAAGGGCCCCACAACAGTGATTGGTGTCATGAGACCTCAAGGTACTATCAAAGACTAGCAGTGATTTCTAAAGACAATTATAGAGGTTTGTGGGAAATGAGTTATATGGTAAGAAGAAAATCATCTTTAAGGAGTGCAGAGGGCCTGGGCCCCGATGGCTCACATCTGTAATCCTAGCTACTCAGGAGGCTGAGATCTGAGGATCATGGTTCAAAGCCAGCCTGGGCAGGAAAGTCTGTGATACTCTTATTTCCAATTAACCACCAGAAAACTGAAAGTGGCGCTGTAGCTCAAAATGGCAGAGCACTACCCTTGAGCAAAAGAGCTCAGAGACAGCACCCAGACTCAGAGTTCAAGCCCCAGGACACACATACATACACACAAAAGTGTGAAGGATAGAGTTGAAATCATATGGTGATTTTTTTTTTTACTCAGGCTGGACATAGGTGGGTCCTAATATGAAACAATGGGGGGCAAACAGAAAGGAGGGTTCTTTCCCTACCAACCCAAGCCTCATGAGCTTTGTAGCATGCGGAGTCAGTTTCAGTTTAATTATGCTGTAAAACTACAGGTAAAGGATGGCCAGAATAGTCAGGGTCATCCCTGTGGTATTTTGCCTATACCCACAGTGATTTGGTGGGACATGGAGTAGAAGGAAATCATCCAAGCTGTAAGTTATTTGAACATAAGGAATGGGCTGACATTATCATTGGCTTTGCAAGTGGGTACAGGGGGCATCAAAGCATGAGAAAGCCCCCACTGCCATTTCCAGGTTCTCAATCACCCAGTCAGTTCAGTTCTCTCTGATAAGTGCCACCATCCAGACTCCTCTAGAGTTCTCTGAAATACAAGTGGTTATAGTAAGGTTTGATTGCCATAAGATGAAAGAGCATGAACTAAGGCTTGCTCTTCCATGTCATGGCTGCTGAAAAAGTAATTTAGCAGTACATAACAGAAGTATGAAATTTGGGCACACCCCTTTGACTCAGTAGTTCTAAAGCTAGGTCTCTTCTCTGAAAATAAACCAGAGAACAAAATAATTTCATTCACAAAAGTGATCAGAACATTATTGTTTATAGTTAATTATATGCTATATATTGTACGTGTTAAATATTTAGACATAACCTAAAAATTCAGAAGTATGGAGAGTTATAAGCAGAGACTTTGTAGCCAGATAGTATTGACTCTGCTCAAAGTCTGGCTGTGTCATGGAAGAATTATGTGACTTTTAGTAAAGGACTTAATCTCTCAAAAACTAGCTATCTTAACTCACAGGATTCTTGTGAGAGAGAGATATTTGTAAGGACTTAGTATGCCATTCCTATATTTTTTAAAATGTCTATAGTTACTGTGTATTTTTTTGACAATCAGAACAAAATTTTTCAAACGAAGAAAACATGGCCGTAATTCTAGAATATTCTAGCAGTAAAAGGTCTTAGCTTAGAGGGGATCTGAATATATATATATATATATGTATATATATACATATATATATATATGTATAGTTTTTTTTTTCCAAAACAGATTGTTGAAGAAAAACACTTTAGAAACTGGTTTTCAAGGCTGGGAAGGTGGCTTAGTGGTAGAGTCCTTGCTTAGCACGCATGAAGCCCTGGATTCAATTCCTTAGAAGCACATAAACACAAAAAAACAGAAGTGGCGCTGTGACTCAAGTGGTAAAGTGCTAGCTTTGAGCAAAAGAAGCTCAGGGACAGCGCCTAGGACTGGCGAAAGAAAGAGAGAAAGAGAGAGAGAAAGAAAGAAAAAAAGAAAGAAAGAAAGAAAAAAGTTGGTTTTCAAGTTATAGGTCATGATCCATTAGTTGGTTATGAGGTTATTAGATTTGAACAGCATTTTAGAAAACTGAACTGAAGTATAATAAACTTGGGACATATCAGAGGTTAGTTTATGTAGTAAAAATCTTACAAAACTTTTACTGAAGTCTGTATGTGTCTATGTGGGTAAGTTTGTATGTGTATGTATGTATTATGATACAAAATGATGGTCTCGATCAAAAAGTTTGAATGTACTCATTTAGCCTCCATAGGATGTTAGCTGGAAGGGAAAAGAAGGAATTCCCAACCTTGTCCTCCTGGGGTCCTGTGGGCAGGCAGGTGGAGGCTTCCTGAATTCTGAAGTTGGATGATTGTCTTGCATACACTTCTCCCAGAGTTGAAATAGGGGAGTACAGGAGGGAGTCTGCAGAAATGACCTCAGGGATTCATGAACCAGTGACAGAGTATGGACAGCAGCTCTTTTTAACTGCTTCTTCCTCCTGCATTGTAGCTCAGCTCTGTGGAGGTTGGAGGAGCTACAGCCTTCATCTATGGCAACTTTAGCGTGCCTGTGGTTAAGGTGAGTGGGACACAGCCCCAGAAGATGGGGTTGTGAGGGCATAGAAGCACTCCTTCCCTCCCTTTATGCTGTCTGCTTGCAAGCTGATGCCTTAGATGCACTTTTTGCACCTCCACAGAATCTAATTCCTTCCACACTGAGAGCTAGAGGCACTCAGGGTATGGAGAAAAGGCAGTAACCATTCTGTTGCTATGGAGGCAAGATATTTGATTACTGCATGACTATTTCCTCCAATCTTCAAAGCCCTCAGCAGCCTTTGCCTGATTCAGGAATGAGATGAAGAGAAACGAGGTAGATTGTGCCTGTAAAGCACTTAGGACAGTGTCTGGCACACACTAAGCATCCATAAATGAATGCTGGAGTCTGGGGGGGGGTCCCTGGGCTTGACATCTCTTCTAGGATTAGAAACACATGCTTCATTATTGTGGGTTTGGTGTAGTTTAATGGCCAGGTTAAATTAAGTCTAACTTTGCCCCTTCTTGCTTCCCTAATTTCAAGGCCCTAAGTATCCACTTCTTTGGTAGGAGTAGACAATTGTAATACAGTTAACCTTCTGGGGCTTAGTAGTAAGTGGCTAGAGGAGCATTCACCATTCATATTTCCTTTTTAGTATGTGCCAGTTCTGGGCCTTACACTATTACTTGGCTTTTTTGATTAGGGCTAGCATGTTGCCACTTGAGCTATGACTCTACTTCCAGCTTTTTGTTGGCTTACTGGAGATAAGAGTCTCTCCAGTTTATCTGCCTGTGCTGGCTCAGCACCTGAGTAGCTAGAATTATAGGTATGAGCCACCGGTGCACCCTTCTGAACTACTAAAATAGTCAGTTGTACAAAGAATATCTTGTACCACCTTGAAACAAGAGGCCCAGTGTCTGCCCTCAGTGCTCTCCTGGCTCCTGTGCTTTCCCTCATGCTAGCACTCACCACTTCTCCTGTCCTGGTCTACTTTATGTCTGTTCCTCTTGAGTTTCCCGATTGCAGAATTGGATGTTTGTTTGCATGCCAAAGGCATGGGGGACCAAAGCAGGCCCTCAGTCAGTCGCATGAACGAGTGAATGGCAACTTGTTATCTTGTGCCCCAAACTGCATGGATCACTTTCTTGTTGAATGGCATGCATACATTTGTCCTTAGCCATGTGCTTCTCCCGAGCTGAGATTCTCGGCTGGGCTCACAGGACTGGGCCCTGTTGTTTTCAGAATGCAGCGCTGTTTTGGTGGAATCTCCACAGAAGCGGTGAGGGTGATGGTGACACACTTCATGCTGGCTGTCCTGTACTGGTAGGAGATAAATGGGGTAAGGCCTGCCTTTCTGGGTGCCAGAATATGGTGAGAGATACAGAGAAAGATGAAAATGGGGAGTGGGTAGGAGATAGCACAACCCTTCATTCCAAAGGCTTTGCTCTAAGGCCATGTTATAGTGAAATAATCCATTATCAATGAAGTGTGCTCAACAGAGAGAGAACCAGTAAGGAGTCAGGGTGTTGTCACAGAGCAGATGTCAGAAAGGTTTCTTGACCTGACCAGAGGCGCCTTGAGCACAGTTGAGGACTATGGTGCAGAGATCTTCTCATTCCAGAGAGAGAACCATGAAGTCCCCTCTGTTGCCATTTTGTACCTCAACAGGTGGTCACACAGGAAGCATGGATAAGCAGCAGGAGTCAGAGGTTATGGCTGTGTGTGTGTGTGTGTGTGTGTGTGTGTGTGTGTGTGTGTCCAAGAGAACTTAGCTGTGAAGACAGAAGGGGAAGAGAAAGGGGGCTCTGGGGAGAATGGGGACTGCCTGAATCAGCTGCTCCTTCCTCTCATTGCTCAGGAGTGGCCTCCTGGGCGATATGGATTCTGGCAGGGAGGGTAAGTGAACTTAGTGACCACAGGTTTGACAATTACAGTCAGCAGAGTCTCTTGGAGTTTTCCCAGACAGCAGTATTCACTTCTCTGCTTGAACCGACAGCTGGTAGGCCCTGATGGGGCCAGAGCTAGGCTAGTGAGTGACAGGGTGTAGGTGCTGAGGACTGCTGACCGTCCTCTCTCCCCAGTGATCAGGGGGGTGCACAGCCCTGTGGCCAGCTACCTGCTAAGTCTGTGCTCTCCCGCCTGCTCTCTTCCAGTGGCCAACAAGTGGATACATGAGTATGGACAGGAATTTCGCAGACCTTGCAGCCCCAACCCTGAAGACTGAAGTGTTGGCAGGGAGCCGCTATGAAGTCCTGTGGTTCTCCAGAGATGCCAGGAGCCAAAGCCAGAGTAGGAGAGGAGGCAGGAGAGCTACCTTCCGGGAAGAAGGCCTTATCAGTATTGCTGGTTCCTTGCAAATGGGAGACTACAAGTAGTCTGAACCAGGGGACTCTTGAGAATTGACATTTGTGTCTGCTGGATCTGTGACAGAACTGAATGGATAAAAATGGAGCTGGGTGCTAGTGGCTCATGCCTGTAATCCTAGTTACTCAGGAGGCTGACATATGAGGATCACAGTTCAAAGCCAGCCCGGACAATAACCAACTAACCACCAGAAAACTGGAAATGGTGCTGTAGCTCAAAGTGGTTGAGCACTCACTTAGAGCAAAAGAGCTCAGGGACAGCACCCAGGCCCCAAGTTCAAGCCACATGACAAAAAAAAAGAGAGAGAGAGAGAGAGAGAGAATGGAGGGGCAGATGGCCTGAGAGAAGTTTCTGAAGTTCAGCCAGGATTAGAACATATCTGACAGTAGTCTCTGACCACAGGGACACTTTAGCAGTAGTGAGGATACCTGAAGAAGGGGGCTGGCCCACGGCAGTAAGCCTTTCTCCCTCTGACTTCCCTCAATGCCCCCGCAGGGATTGTCTGACTCAAGAGCTGTACCCCACAGGAGGGGGAGTATGGTGATTTTTTTTTTTAAGTAAAAAGCAACTTAACTTTTCTATGATGATTTTAATAGTCACAAAAAATGTTTACAAATTACTTGAGAATGTTGATGTTGTTAGCGCTGAGTAAAGAAAGGTGAGCCTGGCTCACCTTGCCTTGACTACATACCATCTGCTAACATTCCAGTCCTGAGTCCCTGTGCTTAGCACCCATCATCATGGCTCCTATTCTCGGGCCTTGCTGGCCCAGCCCAGCTCTTCTCTTTCCTTTCTTGGCTCAGTTTCCCTTTAAAGAGGCTTTTCCTGTTCACACCACCAGCTAGCCATTTTCTGTCACTTCAACTGATTTTCACTTTCTTCCTAGCATGTATGGTGAGTTGAAATGACTTATTTGTTCAATTCTTCCCAGTTGCTTCCCTTGCAGAGTGAGAGCTTAGGCCCACCCCCCTCTATTTTCTAAATGCTTCTACTATAGCCATCACACTAAATTTCAGCATGAGTGTATTTGCCAGGCTGCCAGCACCAGACACTGCTCCTCATTCGTCCTGGAATCCCGAGAGTCTGGAGCAAATAAGTAGGCATTCAGCGTTTTTGCAAAGGCGTCCTTCAAGCTGCACTGTGGCGGGAATTTTTTTTTTTTTTTTGTATGAGGAACCTTCCTTGCAGAAGGACAGGTGAGCTATGGCTGCAGTGATGGGTGATGATGATATTTGAGTGCTTGTGCTAAGAGAACAGAGGCCACTCAGCTCAGGTTCCTCCCCAGGGTTGTGGGTGCAGATATCTTGCTCAGGAAGGAGCCACACAGTGAAAGGAATGGGTGGTTTGACTCCTAAGCCGTCTTTGACCACCCCCAGGAAGGACTCTGATGTTCTGATATCTAGCTCCCTCAGAGCCATGATGAACACCTTGTCACGTCCCTGCTAACTATGTTACACATGCCAGGATGTGGGAAATCATACTAAATAACAGCCTTGCTAAATGATTCCACCTGCCTCCTCCAGCCCCAGAAAAATGGAGCTAAGACAGAAAGCTATGGTCTATGGTAAAACCATTCCACTTTAGCAGAAGCTGGATGTCTCAGAATTTCAGGGACAGGCTGAATCAATCGCAGCATTGGCCTGCATGATGAGCACAAGGAGACTGGCATGGCTTGGCTTTACAGACTTTGTGCACTCATTAATGTGCATCCCAATCTGATGGGTTGGATTCAGTTATATCTGGTTTATGATGAGGTAAAGTAAGGTAACTCACCTATGGTCCCACAATATGGTTCCAAACCTTGCGCATTGAACACATGTGCTTTTAACAGTATCTGGGATATGGCAATTATCAAACTTCTTAACCAGATGACTGAGACCCGGGACCATGTAGCTGCAAATGAAGCAAAAACTGCTTACTGAACATTTCTCAGGAGCAGGACTGGGGCTCAGCCAACGCTCTGTGGGCAGAGAGGTGCATTCCCTGGGAGCTAGGCCAGTAGGGGGAATGAGGCAAATATATCCTAAGTTCATTTAAGTACAATGAGAAAATGTGGCACAAAAAAGAGATATGGAATACATGAATGAATTGTGTCAATCCTGCTCATGTACCGCGAACATCTATTGGATGAGGACTTTGGTAGGTGCTTCATGAGAATCCAAGAGAGTGAAGCAGCTGCTTACTGCACTTGAGACCCAGACAGAGAGGGGAATGATGGAGAGGAAGCCTGTGTAGTGCCCATGTGAGGCTTTCACACTGGAGCACCAGGAGAACAATGGGAAGAGGGAAAATGTGTGCCTGAGCAAGACAGGGGCAGGGGCCACCCCAATTTGTCCCCTTTGCATAGGGGGGCAGGAGGGCTGTCTAGGAGGAGGCGGCAAGGCAATGTTGATTCTGGGGACTCCTGTCTAGCACCACCACAGGAAGGACAAACTACCCTTTCATAGCACCACTCAAAGAGCCCCCTGTTTGAGGACCATAGCTACTCAAGGCAGGAAAAACCAAAGGAGCCTCTGTGTAGAGGTGGATGGGGAGAGACAGATGTGTTCATAGCAGAACTATGAAATTAACCAAGGGCTGGGGGAGATGACAGACATTTGTGTTAGTCTTTGCCAGGTATTTAATGTTCATATCTTATTCCCAATCATCATCTCTTCTAAGCAAGAGTAGAAAAACGGGGCTCAAAGGAAATGTATCCTTGATTCCACCCAGCTGAGAGCTGAGCCAATCTGGAGCTTGGGAAGTTCTACCCAAACCCACTCCTCTGTTTCCAGTCCCTTTCTGACCTTGAAATCCCTAGTTGTCTCTTCCTTTTTCCTTTCTCTTACCCCCCCGCTGTAGTCATCTTCAAGTTGCACAGGATCCCTCCCACCCAGAATCTGATCTGCCTGTTTCCCCCTAATATTTGAGTGATAGGAAGCTTCTTGTCTCTGCAAGAAACACACTTGGAGTTAAAATAAGAATCCTGGTGAAATTGAAAGTTCTCTCAAAGGAACAAGGTAGTAAGGCTGGCTTTCAGGCCCTGGGATATCTGGATAGAAGCCTTATGGACCACGTGTTTTGGGGCATGGCTCAGAGAGTCAGATGCTCATAGGCTAAGCTCTACTGTTTCAAGTTCACCACACTTTCAGAGGGAGCAAAGCTGGAAGCCCACCAGGCTCCAATGCATCTGGGGTGAGAGCCTGACACAGGAAATGATTTGCCCATAATTGTGTTGGTGTCAGAGCCAATTAGAGGCAGTTTCCTGGCTCAGAGATCCATGTTCTTTCCAAAGCTCCACAGGTGCTTCTTGGAACGGGAGCACAGTGGGCAAATGGCAGCAACCCTTGTTGGTGTTTCAGCTGGCACAGGCTGTTTGTGGTCCATCATTCATTCAAGGAAGCCAAATAATGGCATGTTTATGGTGCCACAGGGATGCTGTGATAACTGAGACAGAACCACCACCTGACACACAGCTCTTCTCCTGGGTTTTGAATCGGGAGGTCTGGAAGTGGTCACTGAGACAACTACATGTACACAAATGTGTACAACACTATTATTCCCAATAGCTCATAGGTAGGAGCAACCTAAGAGTCACAAAATATGGTGTATGTACAGAGGATTGTTAGCTATAAAAATGATTGTTTTGATATTTGCTACCACAACATAGTCAGACGTTGCAAACATGCTTAATGAAATAAGCCAGACATGAGTATGTATTATCTGATTATACAAGAATTGGCAAATACTTAGTGAAAATAGGTTTTCAGGAACTAGGATAGGAGGAGGAAATGATTGTTTAATGAGTATATTATTTCTGTTGGGAATGATAAAAAAAAGGGTTTGAATATAGATGAGGTGGTGATGTGTGGTACCACAGCATTACTTCCTACTATGGAATTATACACTCTATATGATTAACAACAACGAAACCTTTAAGCCAGGCACCAGCAGCTCACTGGTAGCATGAACCACAGCTACTCAGGATGCTAATATTTGAGAATCAAAGTTCAGAGCCAGTCTAGACAGAAAATTTTTTTTGGGGGGGGTCAGGTCGTGGGGCCTGAATTCTGGGCACAGCTCAAGGCTAGCACTCTATCACTTGAGCCACAAGGCCACTTCCAGCTTTTTTTTTTTTTTTTGCTTATGTGGTGCTGAGGAATCGAACCCAGGGCCTCATGCATGCAAGGCAAGCGCTCTACCACTGAGCCACCTTCCCAGCCCTGGCAGAAATCTTTTATCTTCAGTTGACTAGAAAAAGAGCTAGAACTGGAGACATGGTAGACAGCCATGAGAAAAAAAGCAGAGAGCACAAGGCATGTGCATACATGGACGTGCACACACACACACTTCTGGGCCAGAGGAAGGTTTACAGTACTGAACAGCAGCACTCTGGCCCCAAGTACACATGAAGTTCAACTAACTGCTTGAAAGTAACTCCATCAAGTGAGGGTGCAGACAGGAGACCCTAACAGGCCTTTGATATATGGGATACCTATGAAGATGTATAGCTTTGGATAACGGGCTTTTGCCTTGCTTTCCCCTCGTTTGGTATTCAACAACAATGCCCTTGTCTCAGCACTGAGGCACCTGACACTACAGGAAGCACATTTCCTGTACACCATATATGGACATCTCATTAAACCCTCAGAGCACTGTGAATTAAGTACCCTGTTTTGGAATGAGAACTTGAAGTTCTGGAAGAAGTAATATGCCCAAGGTCTCCTGACTAGTAAAAAAACAAAAAACAAAAAAACATGACTCTGAGTTGGGAATGTCTCCTGTCACCAGGCTTGTCTTCCATGCGCCTGTCCCTTGCCCATCTCTTTCTGTTTATGGCTCAGGACTGATAGGCACACACTGGCCTGGGAATTGTGGCCTTGCTCTAATTCAGAATGTGCTGTTGGGCAGCTTAGGGAAAATCACTTTGTCAGAATTGCCCTTCCCTACTGATCTGCTTGCCCTTGCCAACCCACAAGGTGCAGTGTAGGTGCAGTGTATTAGGGTATCGTCTGTGCTATCAGTTACTATAAGCAGCTCCATCAGTGCCATGCCCATTATTCAGTGTGAAAAACATTTTTCTCCGTTACTCAGGGACAAAAGGCCAGCCACCTGGCTCCAGGCTGAGGTTTTCTAGTAAACTGCTGAGAGAGGAAACCAGCTCAAGGAATAAGGGAACCTCTAGAGTTTACATAACTTGCTGAGCCCTGGATACAGAGAGTGTGTTGACTCTGGCCACTGATGAGGTGACCAGGCCAGAAGTTGGCTGCAAGACTAGGGACAAAACAGTTCCTGTAGGGAGCAGTGGACTGTCCTGCTCTTCTGCTGCTGTTGTGGGCTCTCTTCCAAGCCCCAATTCTGATGGCAGGTCTCAACTCAATCCAACTCAGTAGTTTTTAGCCCTATTCTCTAAATCCCAGGTTGGTGTATACAGTCCATCTCCAAAAATTAAAAACATTCCTTTTTGCGATCTGTGGTCCTTTCCTAATGTTTTATACTTATCTTTACCTGGAGCACAACTGTTTCTTTACCAATCACTTTGCCTCTATTCTGGTGCCCACAAACCCAGGTATTCACGTTACCATAGAAACTTTCCTTAAAAAACTGGTCTTATCATGTCTCTGCCTAGTATAACTTCTGAAACATCCCATGCCTGCCTCTCAAGACCTTTATGTCGTGTCTCCCTCATTTGCTCTTCTGCTCATCTGTCTCAGCTTATAAATCCAGCCATTGTAGTTTTCCTCTTTCTTCATGGACTTTTAGGTTTCCAGGGATTTGTCTCTGCTCTTCCCTCTGCCTGAAATTGGCCATTTTCCTTCACTACCATCTCCACTTTGATCTTTGGAGGCTCAACTCAAATGCGACTACTATAAAACCTTCCTAGTCGATTTCTTCTACCTGACACCTATAGACCTGGTAGTCACAATTTCTGTAATGAACTAGGACATGAAGGGTTTTGTTGTTGTTTGTACTAGAAATTGAACTCAGGGCTTCATAATGAAACTCAGGCCTTTTGCTTTTAGTTTTTCAGGCATTCACTATTAATGCTTAGCTTCAGTGAACATTCATTTTCAGCCTTCTTCCATCAAGCCTACAGGTCTTATTTCTCTGGTTACCCCCTTCTTGTTGTTAAGTTACGTGACTTAAAAGTGGCCAAACATGAGCTGCCCAGGGGGTCTCTTGTATCATAGAGGGGCAGCATGATGTGGAAACAACCTAGGTCTAAACACTTGACACTGAAACATCTGTGATCAGACAGATTTCCTTATCTGTAAATGGAATCTAAAAGACCTACCATGTAGTTATTCTGAGGATGAAAGATGTCAAGTAAACTAAAAAATCTGCTGATCATTCTGACTTAACCTGGTAAACAAAGGTAAATGGAGCTCCTCTGAAAACCACATGCCATGCCACCCCCTAGTGGACAAGAGGGCACACAACACAAAGCTACCTCAAACTAGGTAAGGCTTTCCCGCCTCTGCTAGGAAGCTCACACTTTACCTAGAAATAGTGAACATCGAAACCAGATCTTTAAAAAATGTATATATTTACCGAAATGAAGGTCAGTTTTGACTGAAAAGTTCTGGAGAGGTGAAAAACTCTGTACTAGGCCTGCAAGTGATATTGATGCTTGTGGCTCACAGACCATTCTGTAAAGGTCTGACATAATATAGACATGCCATACCTGTCTATTAAGTGTCTCCCATGTTGCCAAGTACCAAGAGTGCCAGCTGACCTACTTTAACTTATACAGTCTTCCAGGCCCTGTGATTAAATTGCAGCACAGAAAATAGGTTGCTTCATCACAAAGCAAGTAAGGGGTTCTAGTTTAGATTTGGCCCAGAGCCTACTAAGAAGACAACTCCAATGATGTGTGGAGGGCAACCTCAGTGGAGGCAGGGAAGGAAAGAACGAGGGTATGGAAATGGCAATGAGGCCTTAAACTAGGAGCAGGTATAGAATGGAGCAGATGATATAGACTAAACAGGAGTTGGTAGCAGACTGGATATAGAGATAAGAAAGCAAAGGTGGGTGCTGGTGGCTCATGCCTCTAGTCTTAGCTACTCAGGAGGTTGAGATCTGTGGATCATGGTTCAAAGTCAGCCTGAGCAGAAAAGTCTGTGAGACTCATCTCCAAATAACCACCAAAAAGCCAGAAGTGGAGCTATGGCTCAAGTAGTAGAGTGCTAGCCTTGAGCACAAAAACTCTATAGACAGCATCCATGCATAGTTCAAGTCCCAGGATTGGCACGCATGCACACATGTACATACACATAACAGGCAAATAGTATGATAGAGCCTAAGTGTCCAGTCTTGACAACTGGAGATCTGGTTGTAGCTACCTCTTACTGAGTTTACCAAAAGCAATTTTCAAGGTCAGTTTTAGAAATAGTATGAAATGGTGTTTGGCCATTTAAGAGAAACTTTAAGGGGTTGGACCTAAGTAACTATAGCTCAGAAGATCTGGGTTGTTTTATAGCTTGGGTGTTGATATCAGTGAAGCTACTGTAAGTGACCTAGGTTATACAGGCAAACCCAGCCCTGTTTCTGGGCCCGTGGAGGGTCTGGGACTGAACTCTAGGTTCCTTGGACTGCAATGAAGACTGGCTCTTTATCCCACAGAGTATGCAGTAGTGATCCCAGTGACTACAGGACAGGAGTTTTGCTGTAGTTTCCTAGCAATTAGCTATATCTCCTAGCCCCCAGATTCACAGAAATAAAAACAACCCATAGATGAATAAAGGTTGGGAGATATTTATTTTCTTTAAACAAGGTCATAAATAACAAAGAAACAAAGTAGGTCCCAGACTCTGGACCATGCAGCAGGACAGGGATAGGAAGTTGTTGGGTGAAAGGTGAAGGGGGCTACGTATCACCTAAGACAGTCACAGAAAGATGGGCTTCAGGAGACTGCCCCTCCTTGCCCTTGGAAACGGCGTGCCTGGGCAGCAAGGGGAGGCTGCAGGGCTGTGATGAGGCAGTTGGATGAGGGCAACGACTGGGGAGGCTGGCTTGTTATGCTTTTATGTGGCGTGACATGGAAACCACAAATGGCAACAAGAAGCTGTGGATCTAGAAGAGGCAAGCGGGCACTCTGCACACCTCCAGGAACTAACTATGAAAATGGTTAAATCTGATTAGTAAAAACAATTCCGCAGGCATTAGCCTGTAGCTTTGTGCATGGGCTGTATTTAACCTGGGTTGCTTTGTGGCAGATGAGGGCTCAAGAGTCTCCTGGAGCAGCCTGGCCTCAGCCCAGGACAGGTGCCCACACGTGGGAGGAGAGTGGCTCACCCAGATGGGAGGCCATGTGCTTGGACCGGCTGGACCTGGTTTTCAGGCTGGTTTCTTGTGATGCTTGCTACCCACCACCCCTCCTGTACCTAAGGCTGGGCTCCTGGCCTCTGGGTCTTCTGAACATGGAAGAATAAGACTGGGATAAAAAAAATAAAGTACCTGACCAGTATTTTATTCGAATGGATAAAATAAGGACTACCGTATGCACTATCCATCCCCTAAGGCAGGGCAGAACTGTGCCAAAAGTCATTTCAAGGAGTGGCGGTCCCTAAGCCTAGAGAAACATTTGGACCCAGGTTTTCTGCCTCACACCAGCATTAGGGGCCCAGAGTGGTAGTTCTGGAGGCTTCACCATAGGCAGGGTGGGGAGAACAGGCAGGGGGTTACTCCTTTACAAGAAAGGGGTAAGAGCTACAGACCCTGAACCGTTAAGACAAGGGCCCTGGAAAGCAATGCTGTTGGCAGGAGTACACAAAAGGGTTTGTACATGTGGGGCTGCCCGTCTGCAGGGCGCCGGTGTCACGCTGGCCGGGCAGGAGGGTGAGGAGGAGACAGCGAGCGGCATCACAGTGGCCTCTGGTGCTTGTATTTACAACAGAGCTCAATGTAGAGGGGGAGGATCGGAGGTCATTAACAGCCAGGAAACACACTGTCAAGAATACAAAGAGAAGGGAAAACATATGGAACAATTATGAACTTTTCCCCAGCTTGATCAGGAAACACTCCCTAGTAATGACCACCAAGGCTCCTGCAGGTCTGTCCCATTCCAGCCCAGCCCAACCAGTGCTACAAAGAGAGTAAGTAGTTCATCCCACCAAAATAGTGTTTGACTGGTCCAGGGGCCCAAGTCAAACACTGTTATTAAGGAAAATTTCGTCTTCATTGTTGATTCCTAAGATCTGTCAATGCTTATTTGCTAGAGAGATGGTACAAGAGTGTCATTTTTGTGGCTCACTGTACCAAGATCTCATCATCTCCACTGCCTACTCTGCCTGTCTTTCAGGTGTTGGTGGTTCAGAGGTGGCTAGGACAGAAATATTTCTTCAAGCATACTGAGAGTGAGGAGCAAATTCTCCTGATCCCTCCCCCAAATCAGAGAAGAGGCTACGCAATGGCAGGAGTGATGCTTCCTCTGGCTGATGGGCTGAGGAGCAAGGGTCTTTTGCAACAGACTAGATCTCAAGAGGTAGGCCAGAATTGCTTAGTTTGATCAACATGCCTCTTCTTTCTCCTCAACAAGGAACATGCTCTCTCTAATCAGATGAATCATTTTCTAGGATGAGAAGCCTGGCCTACTTTCTTCTTCTAGCCCAGTGGTTTTCTCACTTTTTGCCTCCTTGAGACATCTGGTAACAGGTGGAAACATTCTTGGTTGGCAGTACTATGTGTAAGGGGTGCTAGTAGCATCTTGAAGACCAGAAGTTCTTCTAAACCATTTTACAATGGCCAAGACAGCACTTACCCTAAAATACTGATATAGACATTGAGAACCCTGCTCTGTATTTCTACACAAACTTTATGGTATTCCCAGCTCTGCTCAGGAAGAGGCAGGAGACACAGGAAACCTGTCTGGGTAAGGACTGATACCCAACCTAGCCTCCTTGCAGAAGGGCACTCCAGAAGAAATGTACATTGCAGTGGGGGTAATTATAGCCTCTGCAACATCCCACTGGACCATCGCATATATACTACACCAAAGTGGCTTTGAGGAAACACATGCCAGGCTCTGTGTTGAGGAGGAGAATTCAGGCAGGACAAAGCAGAGATAGTTATAGCCCTGTAAATATGCAAGTCTTGGGGTAGGCCAGCATTGTCGGGTTCTTATATACCCTTGCACATCCTTACCACTGGAATCCACCGATGGGCTCTGCAAACCTATGCCGGATTAGGAAAGTGGCGACAGCTTCAGCTACCTGGAAAAGGTTCAACAAAGGCTAAGTGGTGGTATTTAGGCTTGGAAATCCTGTAAGCTTTTGCTAGAAGGTTAGGCTTACTGGCATCCTCTAAGTCCCACCAGTCTGGGCAGCTTGGTAGCAAAAGGACTTCAGCTAGAGGACTACTCCTCTCCATCCTTGCCAGTGATGGATGCAGAGATTTTACCAATTACAAAGCATCTTTCTATCCCACAGGAAGAGTACATATTAATTCTTAATTATGATTGGAGTGACAGCTTCTACTAAGGAGATTTAAACCTCAGAGGGAGGAAGGGCGAGTAAATGTAGCCGTTATATTCAAAGTACATTTGTAGAAAATGAATTCTGTAACTTGAGGGTAGGTAGGGATAAAGGGAGGAAAATGGAAGACAGAGGAAAGGGTGACACTGATCAAGAAACACTATACTCACAACCCGATTTATGGAATTACAGCCCTTTTGTACAACTACTTAAAAATATAAAAATATAATAAAATATTAAATATGAAAAAGATCTGAACCTCAGGATCCTGGGATGAAATATCAGGTGCCAGCACCTTGCCAGACACTACTCAAAGCCAACACCATAAGCAGCTATCAGGTATTGGCTTGGGAATCGAGTAGAGTTGCATAGGCCTCTAGCAGCTGCTGCAGAATACAAGCTGACAGAGAGACTGCGGTATCCAAGGTTATTCCCCAGTTGTTCTTTTTCAGCCACTGAGTACCTCACTCACCTTGTCAGGGGCATCCTCATGGACTGCATGGCCACACTGAGGTAGGACCTGCATCTGAAACTTCCCTAGATAGGAACAAAGACAGGTGCCTTCAGGAACTATGCAAGAGCCCTCTCTGAAACACCTCTGCAGCCTTACAGATCAGCCCTGGATCCCAGGACCAGTCTCAAACCGTACCTCCTCCTCTCTCCCCCAAAAGACCTGGAATCAATTACCAAATCTTTGAGTCCAATTGCCTTCCTTTCAGCTTCTCCTTCTGTACCTTAGTGTGTATTTACTTTAGGCAAGGCACAGAGAGGAAAGTATGTCCTGATTTCGCGGGGTTTAGAGTCCAGTAAGGAAATGAAATATAAAATTAAACATTTTAATGTAGTGTGTAGTTCCTAGGATGACACTGGGCACATGGGCTATAGCCCATGGATAAAGGGAGCATCCCACATAGAAAGAATGGGCTGTATACAGGAAGAAGGCTTGAAATAGCACTTAGAATGGTCTGGAGGGGTAAACAGGGGTAACATGAAGAGTTGAAGCCATTAAGTATTTCGAAATTTATTATTATAAAATGTTGCTGGTCCCGGGGTTTGAACTCAGAGCCTGAGTACTATCCCTGAACTGTTTTTGCTTAAGGCTAGAACTCTACCACTCGAACCACAGCTCTACTTCCAACTTTTTTGGTAGTTCAATGGAGAGATGAGTTTCACAGACTTTCCTGCCCGAATTGGTACCAGAATGCTCAGATTTTAGCCTTCTAAGTATCTAGGATTATTGGCGTGGGCCACCAGTGTCTGGCATAACTACTTTCTTATATACTCTTATGGAACACTTAAGCTTACAATTTGTGATAACAATTTGTGTAAACAGATGGGTGTGAGCATATAGTTCAGGGATAAAGCACTTGCCTAGCATGCACGAAGTCCTAGGTTTGATCCTAAGCATTGGAAAAAAAAAAAATTAAAGCAAGAGTGAACAGAGATGACTGATAAAGACCCTGAAGGAAATAAAGGAGACCCTGTCAGCCTTTACTTCACGCATACTTTCACGTTTGACTCTTACATAAATATGCTGATCTATATCATTGTCTCTATTTTACAGGTAAAAAGCCCAGCCTACAGATAGAGAAAATGAACTTCTAAACCTGTTTATTCATTTACAAAATAAGGGATAAGCTCTGGAGGTCCTTGACATCACATTCTCAATCCAATTTCACAGTGCTTCAGGAAGTTTTCTACCCGTTGTTGATTCCCAAATCTACCCTATAAAATCATACAGATTACATACTTAAAGTTTTTTGAGATGATAAAACTAGTCTTCCTGTTCAAGTTGTTTCATTGGTGGAAGAACTAAGGCCATCACATTCAGGATGGCCTCTAAATGCCCTTGCTCCTGCAGGAGGCTACTTTTTTTTTTTGGGGGGGGGGAGTCTGGTCGTGGGACCTGAACTCTGGGCCTGGGTGCTGTCCCTCAGCTCTTCAGCTCAAGGCTAGCACTCTACCACTTGAGCCACAGCGCCACTT
>NW_012267238.1:3732197-3742217 GCF_000151885.1 Dipodomys ordii | reverse complement strand
AGGGTTCATTTTCCTAACATCAACTTATCTGACCTTTTCTGCTTGACTCAGACATATACTAGATATTGCAAATAAGGGAAACCATGGGACCTATGTTTCTGTGGGCCTGGCTTACTTCACTTGATATAATTTTTTCCAAGTCTTTCCATTTCCTAACAGATGGGGCAATGTAATTCTTTCTGATGGAGGCATAGAATTCCATTGTGTATATATACTGGGGATGGAATTTTGTAAATCATTCAGGAACCTTTGAAAACCTAGTATGAGGGAATATAGTTCTTTTCTTTGTGAAGAGCACCCAAAAGGCTAAAGGAACAGTTTGAAGGACATTCAAATACAAACAGTTAGCACGTTTGATGGCCAGGATTAGAACTCAGGAAAGGAGTTGGATGTTTAGTTTTGGGAGTAACCAAGGTATAAATGGAAACTAAAAAGTTGTCTAAGAAGACTAAAAAGAAAAGCAAGAGCAGGAACAAAATCTACTTAAAGCCTAAAATCTTGGTTTTGAAGTTGCCACTTCTTCTTCTCATAACCTCACAGCTGTGATGTCTGCTGGCTTAATTTTCTCCAAGACTTTTGAAAACCCACAGTAAAGCAAAAATTTACTCCAGTAAACTGCTCCTACTGCTGTCATTGCTATAGGCCCAGATACTTGTTCCTGTGTACAGGACACTTTTCTACTCGTTATCTCATAATCCCTTGAGGCTGGCATCAATTTTCTTGTTTTGCCAACATCAATAAGACTGAAGCTGAGGCAGGTCAAGACACTTGTTAAGGGTTAAAAAATTATTAGGAAAACATATTCAAAACAGATTTCTTCTAGAGCCCTTGCTTCAATTACTTGATCTTGTGTCTTCTAAACAGATTTTATAGCCTTTGCATTTTATTTCCCTTCCTTAAAAACTTTATAATAAAAATACTTTATAATATCACTTCACATATTATACCTCTATAATACACTATAGTTTTGAAACACATATCATTTTAATCTTTATAACTCTTAAGCATTATAATCCTTAATTTAAAATTTTTTTTTAAATCACTGTTCAAAACAGAAGTACTTCCACATCAGGAGTTGAGGTGGATGTCAAACATAGGTCTGACTCTTTCACTGTACCTCATCATCTCAGAGGTAATTTTCACAAGACTGCCTGTTTTCCTACCCTCAGAAAAGGATTCAAGTATATAATTTTTGGGTAATTTACCTTGCATCTGTCCAATGGTCAGATCTTTATCCAATCTATCAACACCTAGAACAAAACAAAACAAAACAAATCTGTTAAGTGGCTCACCAGAAAACAGCATGTGAAATGAGTTTTGCTATTCAAGTACTAAGTAAAAATGGTTACAAAGCTGTAAACATGGTAACAGTCTTAACTGATGTTAATGTCAATCCCAATTCCTGAGGACATAGTCTCATCAGATAAAACCTTCCAGGTTGAGAATTTGCTGCAATCATTGGCACTATCAAAGATGTTTCTGAAAATATTATTTTTCTCATAATAGTCAGGATATTCTTTTATGGCTATATGTTGCTCTAGGAAGAGCACTTGGGCTTAATCAGATATGAAAGCCAGGCCAAAGCAGTTGGGTGCTTATGCACATTAGCTTTAGGGATTGGATGTGGAGAGGTTAGAGGTACAGAGGGGAGAAAATGATATTCTACTTTGTAACTCACTACTCACTTGATGTGGTTAAATGAGGTCATAGCCAGATAACAATCTACTTACAATGATTATAGACTGAACTGTGTCTCCACTTGAAGCCCTAACCCCCAATGTAACTGCAACTGAAAACTGGGCCTATGGTTAAATAAGGTCATAAGGATCGGGCTCTGATACAACAGGATTAATGCCCTTATAAGAGATATCAGACACTAGTCTTGCTTTCTCTTGGCCAGAGCACAAAGAAAAAGCAGCAGTCTACAAACCAGGAAGAGAAGTCTTAGAAGAGCTTAACCCTGCTGGAAACCTGATCTCAGACTTTCAGTCTCCAGAACTGTAAGAAGATATGAACCTATTATTTAAACTATCCAGTCCATGGTACTTTGTTAAGACAGCAAGGTAACACACACACACACACACACACACACACACACACGCACGCACGCACGCACACATACATACTTACCAGCCAAGAGCAGCAATTTAGGAATAGGACAACTAAGAAAGAGATTGGATAAGCCTCGGAACCAGCCATCCCAGTATTTTTCTGTTTTTGCCAGTTCAATTCTCCACGTATATGGATGATCTTTCTTGGTCTGGAGGAATAAAAGGAAGTCTGAATCTCCAAGGACATTTCCAGGAGGAATAAGATTAAAAACCAGGTCCTAGGGGAAAGGGAGGTAAAAAAGCTTCCTCAAAGAGGTAAGCCTTGAGAGAGGTATAAGATTTGGATGTGCTTAGAATACACAATGGGAAATGGGAATTTTTTCCTACAGGAAGACTACAGGAATAGAAGTACAGAGTCAATAAAAGGCCTGGTGAGAAAGCAGAGTATAGGTCATATATTCTAAGTTTTATATTTCAAAGGATCAGTTATATTAGTTCTTCCTTAGTTATATTAGTTCTATCTATATTTTACAGATCATGAGATACAGAGAAGCCACATTTCAAGAGCTAGTGATTGCAGGTGAACTCCTGTCCCAAAGACCTGCAGCCCAGAAAGTAGATTACACAAAGCTAAAAAAGGCAAAAAACACATTTGGGGTGGAGACCCAAGCCCAACAAAAGCAAACCATCTAGGGGAACAATGAGGGGTAAGCAAACCAAACCATCTAGGGAAACAAACAGGGACAAGCATTCTCTGGAACAGAATCTTCCTGGGACTAAACAGTACAATACAACTGCATATTCTCTGAAGCAGAGCTTTTCTGGGGCTAACCCACATGATACAGCTATAATTCAAAGAATGGCTTACATCACCTCTAAGCTTTTCAGAGCTGAGTGAAAAGCCCCCTGTGGACAGACAAGTCATTGTCACTTAGACTAAGTATCCTAATTTCGATAACTTATCTCTAATGTTAGAGTCCCTTCCCCCTAAAATAGTTAATGGTGGACAAAAGAATGGTATTATCTTTCCCTTCTGTCGGGATCCAATCTTACTTGGAAATACCCTTTTCTCCTAATCTTTCCAAGATGAAGGCCTTCACCCACCTCCATGTCATCTTCTTTTTTCCTCTTGTTTACTGACTCACTTCCTTCTTCATCTTCTTCTTCTTCCTCTATGATTCCTTCCACTATAGATTTTGAGCCTTCTGGGCTAGTAATTCCTTCACATCTAGATTAAAAAAATAATAATAAAGGCACTATCACCCATGTATTTGTGATCACAAATTATCTCATACTTATACTTGTAGCTTTTTTTTTGGGGGGGGGAGGGTCTGGTTGTGGGGCCTGAACTCGGCCTGGGCGCTGTCCCTCAGCTCTTCAGCTCAAGGCTAGTGCTCTACCACTAGAGCCACAACACCACTTTGGCTTTTTTTCTTTTTGCTTATGTGGTGCTGAGGAATTGAACCCAGGGCCTTATGCATGCAAGGCAAGAGCTCTGCCACTGAGCCACCTTCCCAGCCCCACTTATAGCTTTTTATAATCTTAACACTGCCCCTGGCAACAGAAGGATGTGTAGTTCCACCCAAAAAGGGAAGAACCATTTCCTGAAGCATAGTGATGAGAGTTTTATTGGGTTTGTCTTATATAATCTTCATAGCAATTCTATGAAGTAGTCCTAAAGAGTTAAGAAAATGGCTCAGGATTACCTACCTGGTAAAGCTACAAGGCAAATTCAGGTGTAACTGACTCCAAAACCTGGTATTTATCTGCTGCACACTGTTTACACTAGAATAAGCCTCAAAGGGAAGATACAGTATAAGGTCCCATCTCTTGAGATAATAGAAAATGGCTATTACAATGACCATGGCCAGCTGCTTTTCTCTCTCTCTTTTTTTTTTCTGCTTTTCTCTTGAAAATGGTACCTGCTAGGGCTGGGAATGTGGCTCAGTGGTAGAATGCTTACCTAGCATACATATGTATATAAATTATTTGTAAAAAAAATAAAAATTTAAATTAGATGATAACATACACAAATACTGATTCGATTTTGGTAACATTAAAAATTACTAATTGTTTAGGTGTGATAACTGTCACTATTATAAAATTGCATTGTACTTAAAAATTGATTTGCTGAATTAATCTGATTCAAATTCAAATGAAATTTGACTCAACGAACCAATTTATAAGTATAAAGCATCTTTTGATCAGTGTCATCCTTTCATCGTTTTTTTAATACTTACTTTAGAATCTACCCTTGTTAATACCTAGACACGTACTAATGTAATACAGTATTAGAAAGAAAATACTTACTGGTTTGGGGATTTCTTAAAAGAAAAAATAAAGACAGGAAGGGGAGGAGAGAAATTATCTTTATGCTGGCTCCCAACTGAGCTAATCTATAAAATTATCTAAAACAATGAAAAGTATTTAACATGATGGTAGAATAGATGAAAACCAAAAGCAACAATCTGTAATTCCCTCACCATGTTTCAGCCTCTTAACAAAATGAAATACAAAAGTAAGACCTACTGTTTGACTTGGCCAACCATTGAGACACGAGCAGACTCTAGATTTCGAATCTGGCCACTCTTCACACTAGGGGAAAGGCAAGAAAGGAGAGTGGAAGTTATTCAGGATTCATCTTTTCATGTACTGGAGTCAAATAGTAATTCTGGAGATTCTGTGAGATCAGACAAAAAGTTGTGGTTACCTATGTTGCCACTGTCCTTAATCTGCCTATTAAGGCCATGAGCCAGATAATAAAGACATTATTACTACCATTTCAGTTCCACAAACATTTACCAAGACAAGAGGGTACTATGTGTCAGATATGTCCTCAAGACACATGTAACTCAGTAGAATGAAAGATTAACAAATATAATGTTAATATAATAAGGAAAGGCTCACGATAATTACTTTATTATGAATGAAGAAAACTTCCCAAAAGTCCTGAGTAAACTGAGGACTTAAGAAATTAAGCAGAATATAAAAGGGCGGTCAGCAGGTGAAGTAGTGTATGCCATGATCCTCGCTACAAGGGCGGGTGAAGTAGGAGGATTGTAGTTGTGGTCCAAAGCACTTTGGACAGTGTGCTTTGGACAGTGTGAGACTGTCTGAAAAATAATAATAATAAAGGGCTGAATGTATGGCTGAAGTGGCAGAACACTTGCTTACGAAGTGTGAGGCCCTGAGTTCAAACCTCAGTACCACCAAAAACAAAAGTAGATTAGGGGCTGGGGATAGCTAGTTGTAGACTGCTCCTCTAGCCTTTCAAATCCACCCTTAGCAAATACCCAGGTTTAAAAAAAATGCCTATTATTAAATTCATTTTTAAAGTTTGGAAAAAGGATAAATTTAGATAACTGAACCATACTTAGATTATTTTCTCATTGTTTATTGTTGGAAAAGCAGACAGGGCGCCTAAGGTACATGCCGAATTGGCAGCAGTTGCATTCTCAATACTCAATGCCATGGTTTCCCAAGAACAGGATTCTTGTGTCTTAAGTAGTAAACAAGGGATAGTAAAAGCAATCTCAGTAAAGACAAAGACAAGTAAAGTAAAGACAAGTGTATGTTAGCACAAGTCCCTGTGTCCTAGAAAAACTCTCTTGGATATGGTTTCTTGGTTGTATAGTTCTACTTGATATATCCCATTTAGTTAACCAACAAGTTCTGCTTGCTAGGGCAGCAAGCAAAATGCTTTATAGTGCATGAAAGTATAAAAGAAATAGATTACAGTTTCTGCTCTTATGATTCAGTCTTTAAGACAGACATTAATGAAAATTAACAATATGAACATGCCCTCAAGGAAGACGTGGAGGACTTTAGGGATAAACAGTAAAAAATCTCTAGCAAGTTTGGTGACAGAGTTAGCTGGTAACTTTCAGGAGTTATAAAAGGGATTCTGGAAAGAAGACTAGAGAGATTTTTGAAGATAAGGAAGGAAATTGGGATGTTTGAGACAGCTTATTCTAAGACATCTCCTTGTGGGGAGAAATACTATTCATTTTTGAATCTTTATCTTTTATCACAAAGTAAGTTAAATGAATATTTCATAAAAATGTTTGACTAAAGAATATGTTCATTACCGAACATCCTTTAAGTAGAAGCCATAACTGATTTTGTTAGAAATTTTAAATAAACTAGCCACAAGGCTTTTATTTATCCCAACCCCAGAAAAACAAACTTATATCCCATCCTATGTTTCTTTATCATTTTATCTGAAAAACAGGAAGTGAATCCAGAACCATGGAGTATCCTTAGAGACTACCTAGACTAAGCTCTCAACTTAGAGGCAGAAATAATAGATGACCCACAATTACTTAGGTCCTAGGAGATATTACTATTCATTGGAAAAGGACCCGCTAAATCACCAATTCTGAAATACTGATTTTTTTGAGAAGGGGCTAAGGAATGGCCAGGTGGTACAGCCTCAGGCACAAGAAGCAAGAGGCCCAGAGTTCAAAACTTGGGATTTTTGTTTTAATTATCTTTAAGTAATTGTACAAAGGGGTTTCAATTTATTATGTCAATTTAAGAGCATAATGCATCTTGATACAGTATCATATCATCTGCAAAAAGGGATAATCTGAATTACTTCTTCCTTACTTATTTGGATCTCTTTTTTATCTTTTTCTTGCCTTATTGCTCTGGCTAGGATTTCAATACTGTATTTTTTTAAAGCTTGCTTTTTAAGTATTTACTAGTATACTTTTACATAAAAGCTTATAAAGTGACCTTCTGTTCCTTCTGTTCCTTGAGGTCACAAAAAGGAAAAGCTGTAATTTATCATTTAAAATTAAGACAACATAAATTTGTGAGTTACCTCCATTCAATAGCATTCTCCAGAGACTTGAAGGTTTTAGGACGGCCACGTAAAAAATTCTGCATGCTATTGAGTGCATCCATAGCTGTACCTGGATGTTAAACAAAAATTTTAGCCATAGTACTTAACTCATTCTAAGCACTTACACTTAATGAGAAGTATAGTTGAATATGAAGTGTCTCTCCAAAAAAGGCTCATAATGTTGAAGGCTTTTTCCCCATCCTGACACTAGAGAGGTGACTGGATCATAAGAAGACTCAGTTGATTAGTGGGAAATCCACTGATGAGAACATACTGAATAAACTATTAGGATATGGGGCCTAGTTAGAGGAAGCAGGTAACTGGGGAGGGGTGTACCCCTGAATGATATATTATATCCCCAACCATTCACTTTCTTTCTCTGCTTCTTGGCTAGCTTTGCTCTATTCACTCTACCACATTACCTCACAATGATGTCTAGCCTTATCATACCCTTTTAAAGATGATAGACGGGGCTGGGAATGTGGCTTAGTGGTAGAGCGCTTGCCTAGCATGCATGAAGCCCTGGGTTCAATTCCTCAGTACCACATAAAGAGCAAAAGCTGAAGTGGTGCTGTGGCTCAAGTGGTAGAGCGCTAGCCTTGAGCAAAAAGAAGCTCCGAGACAGCACCCAGGCCCCGAGTTCAAGCCCCAGGACTGGCAAAAAAAAGGGGGGGGGAGCAAGAGATTAAGCCAGAAGCTGGTAGCTCATACCTATAATACTAGCTACTCAGGAGGCTGAGATCTAAGGACTGTGGTTCAAAGCCCAGCCTGAGCAAAAATGTCTGTGAGACTCTGATCTCCAATAAACTACCAAACAAGTCAGAAGTGGAGATGTGGCTTAAGTAATAAGAGTGCTAGGCTTGAGCAAAAGAAGCCTAGGGATAGTACCCAGGCCCTGAGTTCAAGCCCCAAGATAAGCATGAAAAAATTATTTAAAAAGCAATGGACCAGCTGACCATGGACTGAGGATCACAGTTTAAAGCCAGCCCAGGCAGAAAAGTCTTTAAGAATCTTACCCTACATAACCACCAAAAAGCAGAAGTAGAACTGTGTGTGGCCTAAGTAGCAAAGTGATAGCTTTAAGCAACAACACTGAAGGACAGTGCCCAGGCCCCGAATTCAAGCCCTAGGACCTGCACACACACATACATACCCATTATACTCGGATGTTAATGAAGAGGTTCAGATAACATGACTAGTTATTTAATTTTAAAAAGATATGCTGGATCACAAGGGGACTAAGTTCATCAGTGAGAAATTCACTTATGAATGACATACTTCAAGTGAATACAATTGACAATAACTTAAAACATGGTAATTTACCATGGATAGCTCCTACATATTAATGATTCTGATTTGTTTAGCACTAAGAAAACTTACCTTCTACAACATCAATCATACACAGACCCAGGAGGCTTGGCACCAGGTTAGATGATGCTGTATGTACTGCAATAGCACCACCCATGCTATGTCCAATCAACATAATTGGAGGAGGGAGGTCTCCATACATGGCCTCAACTACATTGCCAACATCTCTGCAAAGGAAAAACAAAAAGCTGGGAATGCTCTCATACAATGCTAGTTTCCTTTTCAGTTCTTTCCTTTTGTTTGTAACTAAAAGTCCTGGGAAATGGTAAAGATCTATAAGCCCCTCTTACAAGCACACCTACATTAACACCACCCCCTATAATCTATGCAAGTAGTCATATGCCTACCTCTCCTGATAAATGTAGATTAAGAACTAAAAACCCAATTTTCTTTACATTACACATGTACTGTTCTTTACACAATGACATAAACATACACTTTTATTTTGAAACTAAGCTTGAAGCTCCGAACAAATAATTATTACTCTATGCCTCAGTTTCCCCATATAGATTGTAATGAAGTTTACAGTCACAAAATGAGCATTAGCCTCAATTTATTTTCTACTTCTGTAATCTTGGGTTACTTAATCTCTTACTCATTTTCAAAATCTATAAAATGATAAGTCAGTCACTTACTGACCAAGATTGCTCTGAGTAAATGGGACACTACTTTGAAATGGAGTGCTGTACAAATAATCATTAGTAAAATCTAACATAGTTATTTTAAAAATAAATATTAAATATTAGTACAGTGTTTGAGAAACTAGAAAGGTGTTCAGAATTAATTTTTATTGGCTTTTGTTCTAGTCTTCAATTACAAGCAGATCTCTTTAATAGTCAAACTTTAAACTTTGAAGCATGAAGTTTTTTTATTTGCCTGTAGGTCCTCCTAGTATAGCAAGGTGGGATAAGAACAAGAAATGTGTTTCTAGAGGCTACTGATTCTATTATATTCTTTTGGAAATGTCAACTTCAAAACACTGTTTTGTCTTGTTGAGTGTCATGCATACTGAAGCATAAAAAATATGACAAGTGTCAATGTAGGGAAGACACAGCTTTTCAAATATATTCTCCACAGTCTGGCAAAGACAAATATTAATTATGTAAGAAATAATTTTAAAAACCTCATATAACAATTACAAGGAAAATAGGGTAGCTGAGGAGTGGCAGACAATATGAATGGGAGATAAGGAAGTCACCAAATTTTGAAAGTGAAAATAATAGTTTAATGTTCATTTGGAGTTAAATTCAAGACTAAGAAAGAAAGTAAAACAGAGTAAGCAGCTAGATAGAGATAATACAATTAACACAAGAAGGCCAAGTTTGTTTGTTTTTCTTAAAGAGGTATCCTCACTTTTTTGACATCAGTGCGGCTACTATACAAATCACAAAATTCTCAGTGGAAGACAAAAATAATTACTCAGTGCTGCTAAGGTTACATAATTTGAAGTACAGAATTATGGAAGTGATTGCATCATGAGTCAACTGCTTTCATGAGTAGATTAACTCATTCAGAGATTAATGAATTATGGGAATAGCTTTGTTACAAAAGAGAGTTCCCTGGCTTCCTTGATCAGTCTCATCATGGGAAACCCTTAGAAATGTTGTAATGAAAGAAGGCCCTCATCAAATGCCAGAACCACAACTCTTTTTTTTTTTAATTGTGAAAATACTGTAGAGGGGTTACAATTACATGGACAAGATAATGAGTACATTTCTTATCAAGCATTGTAGCCTCCTCCTTTGTTTCCCCTTC
>NW_012267238.1:3731426-3732147 GCF_000151885.1 Dipodomys ordii | reverse complement strand
AGAGCGCTTGCCTTGCATGCATGAGGCCCTGGGTTCGATTCCTCAGCACCACATAAGCAAAAAGAAAAAAGCTGGAAGTGGCCTTGTGGCTCAAGTGGTAGAGCACTAGCCTTGAGCTGAAGAGCTGAGGGACAGCGCCCAAGCCCAGAGTTCAGGCCCCACAACCAACCCTCCCCCCCAAAAAAATATAAAATGAATGGCATAAACTGCCACCCACATTTGAATCTCACATAAATATACTAAGATATATCATTATCTCTATTCTATAGATTAAAAAAACAGAATTATGGAAGTTGGCAATTTCCTTAAGTCATAAAACCAGTAACAGTGATTCAAACCCAGGATTCTAAAGCTGTCTGATTCTAAGGCTGACAAGTAACCAACACTGGTTTCAAATACTGTTTTGGTCAAGGGCAGTTGCTTTTAAATAGTTTCAGGAACCTTTTCAGAGTCTTTAGTCTCTGTTTTTCAGGAGTGCTTTTTTTTTTTAGAGAAAGAGTGCTTTGGAAAGGTTGGCTTGAATTGAAATTTTGCACACATGGGTGTTACCAATATCTGTCATTAAGATCGCAGCTTCAGCTCAGGACTCAGGAAGGGAAAAACATGAGCATCCGGGGATGGAATTTTTTTTTTATTGTGAAAATACTGTACAGAGGGGTTACAATTACGTGGGCAAGATAATGAGTACATTTCTTATCAAGCATTGTGGCCTCCTCCTTTG
>NW_012267238.1:3709621-3731376 GCF_000151885.1 Dipodomys ordii | reverse complement strand
TTCTTTCTGTTGAGGATCATTTTTGCTATTTGGAGTCTTTTATTTTTCCATATGAATTTTTGGATTGCCTCTTATATTTCCTTGAAGAATGAGGTTGGAATTTTGATAGGTATCGCATTGAACTTGTAGATAGCCTTGGGAAGTATTGCCATTTTCACGATGTTGATCTTTCCAATCCAGGAGCATGGGAGTTTTTGCCACTTTCTAAGTGCTATTTTGATTTCCTTTTTCAAGTTTTTAAAGTTTTCATCATAGAGGTCCTTCACTTCTTTGGTTAAGTTAATTCTTACGTATTTTATTTTTTGTGGGGCTATTACGAATGGAGTTGCTTTTCTAATTTCAGCCACACTTTTCTCATTGTTGGCATACAGAAAAGCCATTGATTTTTGAGGGTTAATTTTATACCCTGCTACTTTGCCAAAGTTTTGACTCAGCTTGAGTAATTTGGGAGTGGAGTCTATGGGATTCTTTAAATACAAGATCAGGTCACCTGCAAAGAGGGAGAGTTTTACTTCTTCTTTCCCTATTTGGATCCCCTTTACGTTTGCATCTTGTCTTATTGCTGTAGCTAGGCATTCTAATAGTAGATTGAAGAGAAGTGGAGAGAGAGAGCCACAATTCTTAAATTTGCCAGGCACCAGAACTATGAGCTAAATAAACATGTTTTTATAAATTGCCCAGTCTGTTTTTCAATTATAGTAGCATAAAATTGAATAAGTACCTATTATGTACTATGATTTTTTTTTCAAGCCCCAGGTCTATCCATTTCCCTGCAAATGATATATTATTCTTCTTGATGAATGAATAAAACTCCATGTATATGTATGTACACATATATTTGTTTGTACGCATCATAATATATAATTATATATATTATTAGATTCATATGATAACACATAGTATAATTATACAGTATAATATGTGTATACATAATTTATTATGATGATTTAATATTGTAGCATTATATTATATGTTAAGTATATATCTAATATATCATATATATATATATATAATAAGATATATATTTTCTTGATCAACTCATCTATTGTAGGACATCTGAGCTGTTCTCATATCTTGGCTAAGGTGCATACTATAGCAATAAACATGGGTATACAAGTGTCTTTATTATACCTTAACTTGCAATCTTTTGGATAAATGCCCAAGAGTAGTACTGCTAGAACATAGGGTAGTTCTATTTTTAGTTTCTGGGAAATCTCCAAACTGCCTTCCATAATGGTTATACTAATTCACATTCCACCAACAATAGATGAGCAGATCCCACTGCTAAAAGAACTAATTCAGCAGATCTAGTGTAGGGACAAAGAATCTACATTTTCAATAACGCCTCAGATGATTCTGATTATACAACAGGAGTGAGAGCCACTATATAATGCTATATTTATCTTTTACTTTGAAAGCTAGGATATAATTATTTATAAGTGTCTTGTTCTCACCTTTCTAATGATACTGGAAAGAGAAAGTACACTCCCTAAACATACTCTCGCACTACTTTTCTAATTAAAAGTTCATGAAAGATATCCAGATTCTTTTTTTTTTTTTTAAGGTCGGGTCGTGGGGCCTGAACTCTGGGCCTGGGCGCTGTCCCTCAGCTCTTCAGCTCAAGGCTAGCGTTCTACCACTGGAGCCACAGCTCCACTTCTGGCTTTTTTCTTTTTGCTTATGTGGTGCTGAAGAATCCAACCCAGGGCCTCATGCATGCAAAGCAAGCGCTCTACCACTGAGCCACCTTCCCAGCCCAGATCTCCAGATTCTATTTAACTTTACCAACAGATGAAAAATTTTCAAAAGCTCTACACCAGATTTTCAAGTGCTTTATGTGACGACCACCATTTTGGATATACTGAAGATGAAGGTTTATTTAGAGATTAAATAGGAAGATAAATTAAACAGAGAATAGAAATATAACTTTCTGTGTTAATTTGTCCAACAACCTCACCAGTTACACTACTATTTATACTAGCAATGAAAGGCAGGCAATCTATAAGCAATATTTTGTTCCTTACTTTGCCATTGTTTCTGCAGATAGGTCTTCAGAATTCTTGACTTTTGTTTCACCTGAAAAGAAAGTATTTTAGGAATAAAATTCCCATGGATAAGAATTAAAAAAGCAACAGTATTCTCCTTTAAACATTTCACCCTTAGATGATAAAATGGGACTTCATAATTTTATATGACAAATTTAGCAAGGATCTTTCATATTTCAGACAAGTCTTGGTGGTTAGTCACTCCAAAGAGGATAATTATAAGTAACTTTCCTAGAAGCTGAGACTTCTCCAAATATATCCAAATGGAGGACACTGGGTTACTTTATGTCTTCACTGAAATTTATACTTAGGTTTATTCAAAGGAGCTTGGTGACTACACCACTAAGTCAATGGCTAATTAAGAACTTTACTCACATCTCCAATACCACAAAACAAAAAAAAAACTTTACTCACCATGCCCCCGCAGATCCAAAGCCACAATCCTACACTGAACTCTACTAATGATTGCCGCCTAGAGGGGGGAAAAAGAAGATACATGTGGGATAGAAAATTTTGCCAATTACCAATAATTTGTTGAATGAGCAGCTATTAGAATTCAAAGCATCAAAAGAAAAGTCTGCTAAGTAAAATAAAAGGACAATGATTCTCTGCTTTTTTGGTACATATTGTGGTCAGACCCAAATTCAAAATAGGCCTTTTCCACTTAAATCCATCTTTAAACCTAACTTCCTAGCCATTCCTGAAATATAGTATAAGCACTATATATCACCCTCAGGCTATTGCATCTGGTTTTAATTCATATCCCTTAGATATCCTTACCCTACTCCTCTATGAGTCGGTTTATATTTTGGCCCAGGACATCATTATCCTGAACATATACCCTAAATATCAGTACAAACTATGCAAACTACCAATTCCCCTAGGATAGATACAGTCAGTAGTATATACAATTTGGGACCATAGTTAAATAAAAGTATACCAAAAAAGGAACGGTACCATGGGAAAGGTACAATTTTAGGTTTAAAGAAACTATAGTCTTGTTCTTAAAGTGAACTAGGTTTTCAAGAAATAATATAAAATTAGTATTAGAAAATTTTAACAGTATCATTTAAGAATGAAATAAGAGAACTGTCTAGAGTTGACTAATACCTGTAATCCTAACAACTCAGGAGGCTGAAATCTAAGGATCACCAGCCTAGGCAACAAAGTCCATGAGACTCTTATCTCTAATTAACCACAAAAGGCCAGAAGTTGAACTGTGTCTCAGGAAGAGCATCAGCCTTGAGCAAAAAAAGCTTAGGGATGGATAGTGCCCAGGCACTGAGTTCAAGCTCCAGGACTTGCACAAAAGAGAGAGAAAAGGGGAATGGGAGGGAGGGGGAGAGAACTGTCTAGTCTAACCCTCACATTTTTAAAATGAGGAATCTAAGACTAAAAGAAAGAAAATTATTTGTTCAGGGTCACTAAGTTAGTAATAAAAAACAACTAGAATCAAATAATATTACCTTGTTATATATTACCAATTTAACAATCAACACATAGCACAAAACAAACTAAATTCTTGTTACATGTGTTTGTCTGGTGCTGGTACCAGGGATTCAACTCAAGATCTCCTACTCTTACGTGACATTTTTTTACTCTAGGATGGTGGTTGTCTATCACTTGAGCCATACCTCCACTTTCCTAAGTTACATTTAAAAGTCATATACCAAATCAAATCTTTCTAATTTTGTTACTCCAATTAATATCTTTAAAAGGCAACAATCGATTGAAACTATTTGTTATTGTTGTAGTGATTAAACCTTATATATCAAATCAAATCCATATTTTAGACATAAAAGGGCAAAATTGAGTAAAACTTCCTTGATTATACCACACTAGAAAAAATTAGAACTAAGCTTATAAAACAAAATACACTAAGCTAATTGTCAATTTTAACCTTTACCTTGAAAACAATGATTTGTAATTACATATACCTATCAGAAAATAGTGATAAAATTGAAAATATTTTTTTCATTAATTTAAATAAATCTTTCTAAATGACAACTAAAAATCTGGTACCAATTAAGTGATGGGGTTATAGTAGTAAAACGGTAGGCAATAGCCTTGCTCTCCAAAGGAAGATGAGGGGGAAAAATGAGCAAACTAAATCTACAGAGTGTCATGTGCTAATGGAAAAGTGTCAAAACATGTCTATGGTAGCTACTTCAGATTTTGTCTCAAACAGTACAGTTTTGTTGCTTAAGGAATAAGTAAAAGCAGCAATTTAAGACCGACTGATTTAATCGTTTTCTTGCTGGAATTTGTGGTGAAAGCAAAACTGGTAACATTAGTAGTTAATAGCTAATTTTTACTATATCTTTCTATATGTCAGCCAGATAACAATCAAAGTATTTCAAATGCATTTTCTCTTCACAACTCTTTAAAATTTAGACATATTTTCATCATTTTACAGAGAGATTTCATAATCTGGCTATGTCCAAAGAGCTAATAAATGGCAGAGATAAAAATTAAATGCAAGTTAGTTCCCAGGCTCTAAGTTTTCCAACCCAACTTGCCTATCAGAATCACCTAATAATGGGCTTTTGGAAATGCAAAGGCATAAACTTATTGGAAATTCTGATTTAGGATGGGAAGGTGGCTCAGTGGTAGAGTGCTTGCCTTGTATGCATGAGGCCCTGGGTTCAATTCCTCAGCACCATATAAACAGAAAAACCTGGAAGTGGCGCTGTGGCTCAAGTGGTAGAGCACTAGCTTTGAGCTGAAGAACTGAGGGACAGCGCCCAGGCCCTGAGTTCAAGCCCAACAACTGACAAAAAAAAAAAAAAGATTTAAGTAAATGAGGAAAGCGGCCAAAGATTATTCATATTGGAGTTCCCCCAGGCCATTGTAAGGTATAAGAATTGGAGACAAGTTTGGAAAAAAGATCTGGATAGAGCTAGACATGTTAGTGTATGCTTTTAATCCCAACACTTGGAAAGCTGAAGCAGGAGGATTGAAAGTTCACATAAGATACTGTCTCAAAATATATAAAATAATATGATTCTGGATCATTTTAAAATCTCGTTAGATTTTCTCAGATAATCTCAAACTATCTCCTTGAAAAGAAGGCTAGGAATGTAACAAAACATTTCCACAGTTGACAAAACAGACTCCAGAGTGAACCAAGTATTGGTGAAGATGTAGAGAAGTATCCTCACAAACATATATAACCTTTAACTTAATTTAGACCAACTTGATAAATGAAATAGGTATTTTTTAAAATTTACTCTTTTGTGAACTGATATTTCATTTTCTTGCCAATTTTTCTACTTTTTTCTTTGTAGGTTTTTTTTAAGTAATGAAAATATTAAGCCTGTTGTTTATAATACATAGAGTATGTTTACTTTTTGCCTAATATACAGCTTGTATTTTAATGGAAGTTTTAAATTTTGGTAAAGTCAAATTAACTAATCTTTTTTTTTTTTTTTTCCTGGTCATTCGTGGATCTTGAACTCTGGGCCTGGGTGCTGTCCCTCAGCGCTTTTGCTCAAGGCTAGCGCTCTACCACTTGAGCCATAGCACCACTTCTGGTTTTCTGGTAGTTAATTGGAGATAAAGTGTCATGGACTTTCTTGCCCCGGTTGGCTTTGAACCGTGATCTTCAGATCTCAGCCTCCTGAGTAGCAAGGATTACAGGTGTGAGCCACCAGCTCCCGGCTCCAATCTTTCCTTTATTGCTTTTGTGAGTTGTTTTGTTTTTTATGTTTTTCTTTTCTTTTCTTTTTTTCTATTGAGACATTATCTTTCTGTGTAGCCAAGGCCATTTTCACCTTAGTCTCCTAAGTGTTAGGAGGTATAGTCACTATGCCCAGCTTTGGCTTGTACTTCTTTTGGCCAAATTTAAGATCTGTCCCATGGGGCTGGGAAGGTGGTAGAGCACTTACCTTGCATGCATGAGGCCCCGCTGGGTTTGATTCCTCAGCACCACATAAGCAGAAAAAAAAAAGCCGGAAGTGGCGCTATGGCTCAAGTGGTAGAGCACTAGCCTTGAGCTGAAGAGCTGAGGGACAGCACCCAGACCCAGAGTTCAGGCCCCATGACCGGACCTCCCCCCAAAAAAAAAATCTGTCCCATGATATATAATGGTCTAATGGCATATTTTAAAGATCCAGCCCTTTCATCCATATTTTCATCAAATATATTAAGTTCCTTTTAATGCATAGACAATATTTTTCCCTCTCAATACCATACTAAGAGATACAATTTTAGAGTATGTTTTGGCATGTGAGAGGGTAAGAAACACATTACCTGATCTTTTCCAAAATTATCTTGGTTCTGTTTTTTTTTTTGGTTGGTCATGGGGCTTGAACTCTGGGCCTGAGCGTGTCCCTCAGCTCTTTAGCTTAAGGCAAGCACTCTACCACTTGAACCACAGCGCTACTTCCAATTTTCTGGTCATTTACTGGAGATAGGTGTCTCATGGATTTTCCTGCCCAGGCTGCGTTGAAACACGATCCTTAGATCTCAGCCTCCTGAGTAGCTAGGATTATAGGCATGAGCCAACCGCGCCTTGGTTCTTACTATTTATTCTGTGTGAATTTCAGTTTGTTGATCAAATCTCATGAGAATTTCAATTGGGATCTTAATCAGGTTAGCTAGATTCATACAGGAACATTGAATAAGATGCTTGGTTCACAGTAGGGGTTTACCAAATATTTGATAACCAAATGATTGTATTAGAGAGCAAACTCATTTTTTGATCCTTACTAACACAAAACAAAGTTTGGAACATAAAGAGTATGTTCAATAGAATTTCCCAAACTGACTGAATTGAATGGAAGAAATGTAAGTCAACAGTCATGCTAGCACAAGTGACTCATGCCTGCCGAATACCCAGGGAGGAAAAAGTCTGGAGGATCACAGTTCTAAACCAGCTGGGCCAAAAAAGTCTGTGAAACTCCAACTCCAAAATAACCAGCAAAAAGTCAGGCTGGAGGCACGGCTGAAGTAGGAGAGTACCAGCCAAGTGAGTGCAAAGTCTTGGGTTCAGACCCCAATAGGAAGGAAGAAAAAGAGGAAGGAAGAAACACCTTCATACATAAGCCCAGGTTGGCCTCCTGCTTCAGACTTCCTCCATGTGTTACAGATGGGCACTATTCTGCCCAGCACTCCTGGTGGCTTTACAAGAGGGAGAGAGATCAGTCACATACTAGACATATGCATACTCCTTGTCTCATGGCCCTCTGCTGTCTTAGGACTCCACAAGCAAGAATGCCATCAATAGATGTGGCCCCTCTACCTTGCATAAGTATAGATAAAATAAGCATTAAAAAAAATCCTCAAGGGGCTGGGAAGGTGGCTCAGTGGTAGAGTGCTTGCCTTGTATGCATGAGGCCCTGCATTCGATTCCTCAGCACCACATAAGCAGAAAAAGCCGGAAGTGGGGCTGAGGCTCAAGTGATAGAGCTCTAGTCTACAGCTGAAGAGCTGAGGGACAGCACCTAGGCCCAGAGTTCAGGCCCCATGACTGACAAAAAAAAAAAAAAAATCCTCCAGTCAGTGTACTTTGTTATTAGCAAAAACAAAACAAAACAAAAACTACAGACTAATAGCTGTAGATAATAACTGAAAAGGTATTTTGGATATAAAGAGTCAAATACACTATTCAAATAGTTGCCCTCTTTTAAAACCTATTATATATCTAACAAAAATGTAAAATTCCATTATATTTCTACTGGATAATACTTGTCTAGAGACATGAGACAGTCTGGTACTTATGGACAAATCATATGGTTTATCTTATAATAAGAGAAGGAAACAGTAAACAAAGGTTATTTTTTTAATGGTCCTAGGGATCCAGCCCTGGGCCAAATTATTTATTAACTGTTGTCTAAGTATTTATGGGTCAAGAATTATTCCAGGCATATGGCAAACAAGAAAGAATAAGACATTACTCCTTTGCTCAAGGAATTAAAGGTCTAAATTGAATAGATAAAAAGGTGCCTTTATGTATAAAGATTGCTGCCAGCAACTAAGAAAGTGATTACCTTAAGGGCCACTTGGCTATCTAGTTTTTCATTCCTATTTGCTCCCACTTTATTTGCTCGGTCCTATTTTGCTCAGTCCTTCAGGCCCCACAATGATCAACAGAGGGAGTATGTATGTTTGACACATACAACAAGTTATTTGATTTCATTTTAGTTGTTGCTAGTATCTTCTTGCACATAATCTGTCCCACCACACAGATCTATAACTGGCAATATTAATATAGACCCATATTCTCTACCACAGAGCAGATATCATTTACTTCCTAGTAGCTCACAAATGCCCCCCCCCCAAAAAAAGTATATAATCACTTAAAAAAAAAAACTATTGGCTAGTAATCCTAGCCTGCAATCCTAGCTACTCAGGAGGCATCTGAGGATCATAGTTCAAAGCCAGCCCAGGCAGGAAAGTCCAAGAGATTCTTATCCTTGATAAACTTCTTAGAAAAAGCAGGAAGTGGCACTGTGGCTCAAATAGTATAGTTTTAGCCTTGAGCAAAAAGAAGCTCAGGAGCTGGGCCCTGGTGGCTCATGCCTATTAATATTAAGTAAATCAGGAGGTTGAGATCTGAAGATTGTAGTTCAAAGCCAGCCAGGGCAAGAAAGTCCATGAAATTCTTATCTCCAATAAACTACTCAGAAAAGGCCAGAAGTAACACTGTGGCTCAAATAGTAGAGTGCTAGTCTTGAGCTGAAGAAGCTCAGGAATAGTGCCCAGGCCGAGTTCAAACCCCAGGACCAGCACACACAAAAAAAGGAAACATTTTTCTAATATTTGTAAGACCTTTAAATGTGCAGAGTACCATGTAGACTTTGAAGGAGACAAATTGACTTTTCTAAATAAAATGTCTATTTCACACACACACACAGACGCAGACACAGACACACACACAGACACACACACACACAGACACACACACACAGACACACACACACACAGACATACATACACACACACACACACACACACACACACACACAGAGTATGGGAACTTACCCAGAAGAAAACAACAATTGTACTAACATCAACTTCTACTATTAGTAACTTACTGTGAATACAGCCCAGGAAAGGGCAGAATGGCCTCCTCCATGCAATAGAAGCAGGACCGGCCCCTCGGTACCACTCTTGTAAACTCGAAAAGTGTATGAACAGTTAAAGATAACATATTTGTGTTCTAACTGAGGTTTTAAACATTAATATATCAATACTGACTACAAAATCTAGGCAGCAACAAGCTACATGTAAAACTGTAAAGGAAACTTAAATTGATGTTTCTGAGATATTAACTTTCTTTAAGTCTGGAACCAGTATGATTATTTTTTTCAATTAAAAATAATTCTTCCCATTTCTCTAATGAAGAGATAATCCTTGGTTTGGAAAAATGAAATCAGCACAACAAACTTGACTCCTGAAACTTCCTCTAACCCCTATGAAGTATATCATTTTCAGGAATTTCATTCCCTTCCTTATTCATTAAATAATTATAGCCAAGAAAGATAATAGCATAGACTTAAAGATAACATTCTATGCTGTACAAAGAATAGGTGGGGAATAAAATGAAATAAACAGCTACACGTCTTATACAACAATACCATAAGCTTACTAATGAATAAACTACTTTATAGAGGATATATCCTTTCCAGTTTCATTCTCTACTTCCACATCTTCCATGGATTCAAAGTACTGACTCCAAGAAACAGGGGAAAAGTCCCGTTTTCTTCCAGGGCTAAGGGAAAAAAGAGAGAATGAGATACACACACATTTCAAGTAAAAAATAGCTATGCATGAGAACAAATAAATGTGAAATCTGAGATGAAAATAGCAAGAGTATTTTCTCTCAAAGATAGTAAGGGTTCATATTACAAAGCATCATACTAAAATGTGTTTATAAGTTCAACTATAGATTTAAGAATAAAAGTTTTAGGATTTTATAAAATCTTAGGATTCATTAGTAGACTTTAATCACAAATTTTGTGTATATGTACCTAATAAAATCATCTAGTTCTTTCTCCTTGATCTTGACTATAGGCTAATTTCTATCCTAATAGCATCCTTCCTACAACTTTTGGTCACTATTCTTCCCTTATATTTTCAATCTGATACCATTTTATGCTTATCATTTCCCAAAATGTCAATGTACAACCACAGAAGTCAAACTAACCTCAATATTTTGAGGTTAGTTTGAAGATCTGCTCATATAGAAGTGAAATGCTGAGCACTGGTGGCTCACGCCTGTAATCCTATCTACTCAGGAGACTGAGATCTGAGGATCGAGGTTCAAAGCCAGGAACATCCATGAAATTCTTTTTTTTTTAATTTTATTTTATTTGTGAACATACTGTACAGAGGGGTTACAATCGCATGGGCAGGATAATGCGTACATTTCTTACTAAGCATTGCAGCCCCCTCCTTTGTTTACCCTTCCCATCCTCCCCCCTCCCCCCCATCCCAATCCTTCTCCTTCCCCCCTCCCCCCATCCATGAAATTCTTATCTCTAATTAATCACCAGAAAACCAGAAGTGGCATTGTGGCTAGAGTGGTAGAGCACTGGCCTTGAGCTGAAGAGCTCAGGGACAGCACCCAGGCCCAGAGTTCAAGCCCCACGACGACGACCACCACCACCACCAACAACAACAAAAAAATGAAATAATTTATCTATCCAATATAGCATTTGATGCATAGTAGTAGGAAATGGGAACCTAAATATTCATGAGGACTGATTAAGTTGTAGTACACAGAAATGCTTAATTATAAAAAAAGAGAAGTTCTTTATATGTGGACGCATCACTACAAGATACACTGTTAAGTAAAAAGACAAGCATGATATACACACTACCACTTGTATTTAAAAGTGGGTACACCAGATGCTGGTGGCTCATTCCTATACTCTGACCCAATCAGGAGGCTGAGATCTGAGAATTACAGTTTGAAGCTGGTCCAGGCAGACACATTCTTGAGACTCTTATCTCCAATTATCCAGAAAAAAAATTGGAGCTGAATGTCATCTATGAGTGAAAAATCAAGGTGAGAACTCAGAACCCTGAGTTAAGCCCTAGTACCAGAAAAAAATATGTGGGATATATGAATATAACTTTTTAGATATTTCACTATTTCTGGAAGGATATTAGCATAAAATTGATTTTACCTGTGAAACAGGAATCATGACAAAAATAAGAAATATATTTCAATGTACATTTCTTTTTAATATCTACTTTTTAAAAATGATCATAAAGTCAAGGCATTGGTGGTTCATACCTGTCATCCTAGCTACTCGGGAGGCTGATATCTGAGGATCACTGTCTGAACTCAGCCCCAGCAGGGAAGTCCATGAGACCCAAAAACTACTCAGAAAAAGCCAGAAGTAATGCTGTGGCTCAAGTGGTAGAGGGCTAGCCTTGAGCAAAATAAGCTCAGGAACAGAGCCCAGGGCCAGAGTTTAAGCCCCAGGATTGAAAAAAAAAATCATAAACAGCATACATTTAAAAGCAAAAATAGTGAATAGGTTACATATTTGCAAACTATTCTTTATCCTTGGATGAGACTCAGGAGAGGAATCCTGAGCCTTCCCCTATTTCCATAATACTATTCCCAGAAATATAAGGAATTCAGAACTTGATCAGTAGCACAATACTTTTTGTCAGACATCTTCCTGTATATGTCATGAGTCTGAATAGAAAGTATAAGACAATGATACTTTAAACTGTAGAAGCATTCTTGGTGTCTATAATACTGAAAAGCATTACAAAGGAGAAGCTGAGTAGTCAAGAGATATAATTTGTCAACAGTGATGCATTGAACAGTATTGAACACCTACTCTGTTCCAGGCATTGATTCAGATCAATCTTTATAACAAGGAAACCACTTCGGGAACTTTAAAAAATGTTGACACTTGGTTCTCACTCCTACAATTGGATTTAAGTTGATTAGAGTACATCTGAGAATTCTTAGTTTCCCAAGTTGAGCAACAAGTGCTAGGAATGCAGAGGTTAGTACATGATTTAGAATGAGAAAGGATTTCAAATTCTTTAAAGTTCCTATCATATCTGTACAGTGCCCTATATGCTCTCACAATTAACAGTATGGATTTGATTAATCAAATTATTTTTGCCTTAAACTTCAGTAACTAAATAATAAGCCCTTCAAAGAATTTAATATTTCTGACATTTGGTAACTGCTTAATAACTGGATAATCCTACCTTCTGATAGTGGTGCCTCTGTGGAAGTAAATTGCAATTTTAGCTTGGACCAGTTTTTCCATTTTGTTTTTTGGTTGTATATGAACTCTTATGGGAACATTAGAAGCAGTACTTCTAATTCTTCTTATTAGTCACTTACCAATACACTCATGCATACTATAACTCAAGTAAAACAACCATAACATGGCATGTCAATAATACTACAAAAAAGCTGGGCGCTGGTGGCTCACGCCTGTAATCCTAGCTACTCAGGAGGCTGAGATCTGAGGATCATGGTTCAAAGCCAGCCCAGGCAGGAAAGTCCGTGAAACTCTTATCTCCAATAAACCACAGAAAACCGGAAGTGGCACTATAGCTCAAGTGGTAGAGTGCTAGCCTTGAGCTGAAGAGCTGAGGGACAGCACTCAGGCCCAGAGTTCAAGCCCTATGACCAAAAAAATAAAATTAAATTAAAAACCTACAAAAAATTTCAAGAATACAGTATGAATTTTTTTACATCTGGACCAAGGATATCACTACAGCAATAGTACATAATATTTACAGTGCATAATAGTGAGTCACCATGCATAATACTTTACAAACTGAACTATTTTTATCCTATTTTACAGATGAAAATTAGAGATATCAAGCAACTTCTCCAAGATCACACAACTCCTAGGTAGCAGTGATAGGATTCAAATCCAGTTCCATTACTCTCCAAAGCCTCTGCTCTCTACCCTAATGCTGCATTATTTTTTTCTTCTCTCTCTCACTCTGCATTACGTTTATGAAAAGCGGTAAGATTTTAATGCACATCTCAGAGGCTTCTTTTGCAAAGTTTAAATATAGCTAGCACCAGGCGCCAGTGGCTCACATCCGTAACCCTAGGTACCAGGAAGCTGAGATCTAAGGATTATGGTTTGAAGCCAGCCAGGCAAAAAAGTCCCGGTGAGACTATTATCTCTAATAAACACTCAAAAAACCAGAAGTGGTGCTGTGTTGTGACTCAAGTGGTAAAGCAGTAGCCTTTGTGCACAAAGAAGCTTGGGGACAATGCCCAGGCCCTGAGTTCAAGCCTCACAACCAACAATCAATCAATCAATCAATCAAGCTAGCTTTGCTAATGCCATCGAAATTCTCCTAAAGAAAAATTGCTTTATATAAACAGAAACTTCCTAAAACAGTATCTTTCATTCCTTAACTTTCCTTTTTTTTTCAGTTTTAAAAATAAAAGTGCTCCAGGGACTAACTTACATCAATAAAATAAGTAATTACTACTTGCTTAAATAATAAATATTTTTAGCTTATAATTTTTATTCTCATATTTAGAATTACATGCAATTTTTATATATATTCACATCGGAAAGACAAATTGAAATCAAATATGCATAACTAGAATCAAGTTAAGATTTCACATAAGGACAATTTATGTTTAGGAAAAGCAATAAATATTTTTCTAACACCAGAGGATGTTTCTTTCTACCTAGAGATTTTTCCAGTGTACCTTTAAGTCTATTTTTTTTTCTTTTTCTTTTTTTCCTTTTTTTTGGGTGCCTGTATTGGGGAACTTAAATTCAGGGCCTCATACTCTCGCTTGCCTTTTTCACCCAAGACTGATAGTCTACCATTTGAGCACTTCCACTTGTTTTTCTTTGTGTTTTTTTGGGGGGTCTGGTCGAGGAGCCTGAACTCTGGGCCTGGGTGCTGTCCCTCAGCTCTTCAGATCAAGGCTAGTGCTCTACCACTTGAGTCACAGCGCTACTTTGGGCTTTTTCTTTCTTTTTGCTTATGTGGTACTGAGGAATCGAACCCATGGCCTCATGCATGCAAGGCAAGTGCTCTACTACTGAGCCACCTTCCCAGCCCCTTCCACTTGTTTTTGTTTTGCCTGTGTGTAAATATTTTATTCTTTTTTTTTGGGGGGGGGTCTGGTCGAGGGGCCTGAACTCTGGGCCTGGCCACTGTCCCTCATCTCTCCAGCTCAAGGCTAGCGCTCTACCACTTGAGCCACAGAGCCACTTCCGGCTTTTTTTTTCCTGCTTATGTGGTGCTGAGGAATCGAACCCAGAGGCTCATGCATGCAAGGCAAGCGCTCTACCACTGAACCACCTTCCCAGCCCTTTATTCTTTTTCTAAATTTTCTAAATTACCATCCTTAGGTAGTTGCCATTTCACAAAGCAGTTTATGAATATATGGTATCTTGATCAATTTCACCCCTTTTATATCTTATTTTTTGTTGTGGAAATACTATACAGAGGGGTTACAATTACATGGGCAAGATAATGAGTACATTTCTTATCAAGCTGTGTAGCCTCCTCCTTTGTTTCCCCTTCCCATCTTCCCCCCCTCCCCCAATCCTCCTCCCGCCCCCACCAAAGTTGTAAAGTTCATTTTCGACATAACGACTTGTACATCTCATTGTTGCAATGGGTCCATCTTTATCCCTATTTAAACAATTTGCTTTTTCCCTTCCCCTCCACAAATTATACTGACATCAAATACAGTGAAAGCAGGGGTTGGGCTGGGAAGGTGGCTCAGTGGTAGAGCACTTGCCTTGCATGCTCGAGGCCCTGGGTTCGATTCCTCAGCACCACATAAGCAAAAAGAAAAAAGCTGGAAGTGGCTCTGTGGCTCAAGTGGTAGAGCGCTAGCCTTGAGCTGAAGAGCTGAGGGACAGTGCCCAGGCCCAGAGTTCAGGCCCCATGACCGGACCCAAAAAATAAAAATAAAAAAAAACAGGGGTTATACTGTGGGGGAGGGACATACAAAGCAACAAAGAAATAATCTAAAAATATGGAACGCTTCATGAATTTGCGTGTCGTCCTTGCGCAGGGGCCATGTTAATCTTCTCTGTATTGTTCCAATTTTAGGATATGTGCTGCCAGAGTGAACACAACATCTGTCTTTTTGCTAGTTAATAGGAGATAAGTCTCATGGATTTTTCTACTCAGCTTGCTTTGAACCATACCTTCACATCTCAACCTCCTGAATCACTAGGATTACAGGCATGAGCCTGTAATCTTCTTTTGAGTTTGCAACTAGTATTAGGCAGATAGCAAAAATTTTACATTATCTTTGTATTGTAGTTAGAATACCTTGTGTTTTTGAAATGTTCTTTCAAAAATAATTTTAGATTCTTATTTTATGTGTAGCTACTTTATTGTCATTACTGTCTATGTAGGCCTTTTTTAGTTAAAAATTTTAAAATAAATTACTGACTTTTTCTCCATGAGATCATAATGAAAGAATTTTAAAAGTAATGAGAAAACTTCCAAAACACAATATATATATATATATATACATATACACACACATATATATGTATATATATGTGTATACACACACACACACACACACACACACACACATATGTAGTGTGTGTGTGTCAGGCATGGGGACTGAACTATGGGCCTGAGTGCTTTCCCTCAGCTCTTCAGCTCAAGGCTAGTGACCTACCACTTGAGCCACAGCACCACTTCCAGCTTTTTTCTGCTTATGTGGTGCTGAGGAATCGAACCCAGGGCCTCATGCTTGCAAAGCAAGCACTCTATCACTGAGCCAACTTTCCAGCCCTAAATTATATTTTTAAATTAAGAATTTGTTCATTCAATAAATATTTACCAAGAATTCATAATATGTATAAGACCACCTGCATCTGAGGTGTGGTGATGAGGGATACTGGGATAGTTGTAAAACTAGAGATAAATGCTTCTGTCCTCAAGAGACTAATACTAATTACATAAATATCTAACACAGTATATAAAGAGTTAAATAGTTATATAAATGTAACCCCTCTGTACTTCATAATAACAATAAAAATTTTTAAGAGTTAAATAGCTGAAGTATAGTAAATGTTCAAAGAAGAAGAAAGATTATTCCCAGTGTGAGGAATAAAGAGAAGTTTCAAAGAAAAAATAGTAACACCTAAGGAAGACATTTAAGGATAGACAGAATTTGGACTGATGGAAATAGGTGAAGGAAGGGTAAGGAAAACATTTCAGGCAAATATTAGAAAGCACGAATAAAGACCTCTTATAGAGTTTGATAGAAGTCATTGAAAACCAACACACAAATAGCTAGCTGGAAAGAAGTAGGAATAAGTACTACAGCTTTGAAAAGCTAAAAGAAGCTGATACAACTAAAAACAGACAGGAAAAAAAAAACCCCGATGTTAGCTATAATAAAGTAGACAATATATATTGTGTTTTGTGTGTAAAAGGTAAGTGTTGGGAGACACAAAGCGAGGGAGACATTAATTTTCTTGGAAGTGGCCCAAGTCAAAGGGGTTTGTACTATAGAAAGTGAGCAGCCAATAAAATGTACAGATGAAAATATTTAAAAAATCAATGATGAAAGTACAAGATAGACCTGATTGTAACCTCACTAGGAAAGTACAGGAGGGTTGACTGGCAACGGAATGTAAAAGGAAGGAAAGCAAGAAAGAACTCTTAAAAGACAATAAATGTTAGACATGTTCAAGAGATGGAGCATAACTGACAGAATTAAAGTGAATTCCAAAGTTAAATGTATAATTTTCTCCCCTCTCCTGCAATTAGAGGAAGAAGTGGTACTATGACAGACATGAAGAGTATCTGGCTTTGGCCTAAATTAGGTGAATCAAATGTGTTTACAGATCTTTGCTGTGATTACAAACCATATTCAAAATGTCATGAGAATAATGACCCTTCAATCTGAAAAAAAAATGCCTGTTACATATATTCTGAATCCTATTCTACAATCTTCAAGAAACCCATCTAAAAATGTCAAACTTAGAACCTATGGTCCAAACTTTGACCTCAACAACCTACTTCCAGCAGAAAAATAAAATGACTGATGAGTTACTCTACTTTTAATAGTTTCTAAACCTAAAATTACTTTGCATCTACTACCAGCTAAAGGCTTATTTTCACAACCCCATAATGCCTTTATTAATTCTATGACCTTAAGCAAGTCACTAAATTTGTCCAAGTTAAGTTTTCCATGTAAGATGGGGTTATATTATCAACTTTATAAAGTGTGTTATAAGGAATAAGGTAGCCCTCTCATCACTGTCAAATTAGCTTATTCTATTTTTCATTATACAACTATCATTAAAAATGATAAATATAATAAAAAGTATTACATTTCAATGTTATTATTCCCAAGTTATCCCACCTAATCTGGTACTACTATGAGATCCATGAGAACATCTCCCATGTTTTTCACCAATGTATTCCCAAAGTCTGACACAGCAATAATTATTATCTTCTGACATTATGAAATGAGTTGATGTGCATAGAACACTAAGCTTAGTATATAAGTAAATATTTATTATTACTCTTAAGTGGCTTTGAGGCTAATAAATGTAAGTCCCTTTACTTAAACTTAATAAGGTTTATAGTAACAGAAAATGGGACATGACAAAACTACATTAATTAAGGTTGTTGTACAGGCATAAAAATTTTAACATACAGAATAATAGACAACTGAATAATAGACTCTACAATCTAGGAAAAACTTTTAAGATTCATTAATAATTTTTAAAAAGAAATCACAATTCAATGGGGGAATCATAATCTTTCTTTAAAAAAGATGTTGGAACAACTAAATATCTATATTATAAAACTGAACTTCTTCATACCACACACATAAAGCAATGTCAATCATCAACCTAAATGAAAGAACTAAAATTATAAAACTGTGAGAAAAAAAATCAAGGTAAAATGTATGATTACAGGTCATGTAACAATTTCTGTTAGCTATAGAGATAAAAAATTTCAGGGATAATAACCATGAAAAAAAGCATAAAACACCCAAGGAAACAAATCTGTAACGATTTCACATATTGCTAGGCACCAGTGGCTACTTTGGAGGCTGAGATACAAAGATACTTAATCTAGCTACTTAGAAGGCTGAGATATGAGGATTGAGCATCAAGGTTCAAAGCCAGCCAAGCCAGGGCATAAAAGTCCTGATTTTGGCCTCCTAGGAATGTAGGATTGCAAATGTAAGCCATTGTGCCTGGCTTTGATTTTTGTATATGATGAGAGATAGTAAATAACCTAGTTACAGTCTTCTCCACATGATATCCAGTTATCTCAACACCATTTGTTAAATATATGCTTTTTTCAGTGTATGTTCATGGCAACTTTGTGGAGACTCAGTTGGCTAGAACTGTGTGTGCTCTTTTCTGGGTCCTTTATTCTATTCCATTGGTCCACATATCTATTTTTTGTGTCAGTACCATGTTATTTTTCCACTATGGTTGTGTAATAAAATTGAAATTAGGTATTATGATCATTATTCATCATGCTCGGTAATGATTTGGCTACTCAGGGAGTTTTGTATTTCCATATTAAGTTTATGATTCCTTCTGTCTTAATTATTGGTAGCTGTGTCAAGCAGTAACAAAACAATAGCAATGAGTACTTAAGTTCTTCTAGAATGAGATCAAATACCATCTCTAGCTGCCTGTATTCTGGGCTTGTAGGTTCATCTTCCCATTTTTAAAAACAGCAAGTAATATAGCAGTTTCAAATTATCTTTCAGACTCTGACCTGTCGTCCAGTTTCCTCCTCCTCCTTCTTTTTTTTTTGTAGTGGGGCTTGAACTGTGGACCTGGGTGCTGTCCCTCAGCTCTTCAGCTCAAGGCAAGTGCTCTATCACTTGAGCCACAGTGCCACTTCTGGTTTTCTGGTAGTTTATTGGAGATCAGAGTCTCACGAACATACCTGCCAGGGCTGGCTTTAAATGTGATTTTCAGATCTCAGCCTTCTGAGTAGCTAGGATTACAGGTGTGCGCCACCGGTGCCTGGCTAGTTTCCCTCTTCTTTAAAAGATATTTGCAAAGATACTCTGGGTCTGCCTAGACAATTCAGTAATATTTTAAAGTAAGTTAAATTAGCAAACTTAATTCTCCTCCCTGCCATGTAAAAAAATTATAAATTTCAAGGATGCAGACCTTAGTATCAATGGGGTGCTATTATTGCACCTGAAACAGATTCTTAACTTCTGTTTTAATTCAGAGTAACAGCAGAAACAGTGATAAAACTTGGAAGTTCTATTCAGCATGTATGCTATAGCATGTAGGGGGGAAAAAACACTTTAAGAAGCCACTAAAAACCTATAAGAGAGGCTGGGAAGGTGGCTCAGTGGTACAGTGCTTGCCTTGCAGGCATGAGGCCCTGGGTTTGATTCCTCAGCACCACATAAACGGAAAAAGCTGGAAGTGGCGCTGTGGGCACTGAGGGACAGCATCCAGGCCCAGGGTTCAGGCCCCACGACTAACAAAAAACAAAAACCTATGAGAACACATAAGCAGACAAAGCTGGAAATGGCGCTGTGGCTCAAGTGGTAGAGTGCTGAGCTGAAGAGCTGAGGGACTGCGCTCAGGCCCAGAGTTCAAGCCCCCTGGCCAACCCCTCCCCCCCAAAAAAAAGAAGACATGCAGAGAGAGAAATACTAAAGGCCTTGGTGATAGAACGCAGAAATAAGTCAAGCCCATGAAATAGACCAGATGGATTAAAGATGTAAAAACTGAGTTCTCAAGATGTTTCCACATATACAAAATTTGAAATATGGCCCGTCACTAGAGTCCACTGAAAGGGAGATAGCCAATCAAAGGTAATCTAACCAAAGGCCTAAGATCTACTCTCAATATTTCTAGGCATACTCTGCACCTTTGCCTAGCTGCCTGCTATATCTCTCTTGTATTGAGTTCTAATAAGTTTTCATTTCTCCTATTTTCTCACCGGGACTCTAACTCAGTCAGTATCTGATGCTTTCACTCATTGGCTAGCATTCTACCAACTCCAATCCCATTTTCTATTCTCTTGTCATGGTAAATTCTTTTTATCAACTTAGAGTTCCAAATATACAAGACAGAGAATCCTAGTTTATGGAACTTAAACCTATCTTCTTATAAACATGATGTCTTATTATGTAAATATAAAACATTAAATATCCGGGCACCTGTGGCTCAGGTCTGTAATCCTAGCTATTCAGGAGGCTAAGATCTGAGGATTACGGTTCAAAGCCAGCCCGGGTAGGAAACTTCCTGAGACTCTTATCTCCAATAAACCACTAGAAAACCAGAAGTGGTGCTGTGGCTCAAGCAGTAGAGCACTCACCTTGAGCTAAAGAGCATAGGGAAAGCGCCCAGGCCCAGAATTCAAGCCCCACAACCAACAAAACAAACTAAAAAACATATTAAGTAATGTTGTTGATTGTATCAGGTCTTGATATATTTTTTCTTGGGATTTTTGTTCATGAATATTCTAAACAAATTGTGAATATTTTACATTTAAATGTCAAAAATAAACCTATATTCTTTCTCCTACAGAAATACTGAGCTAACATTGAAATGAAATTGATACTCCAAAGCTTATAGCTACACAAAACACCTCATTGTCTATAATTTTTGTATGGCTCATGGGTTGATATTTACATTTTTAAAAGTTTAGTGGAAAAAAACCAGTCTAATGGCATGTGAAAATTATATAATCAAAGTATGAAGTTTTTTTGGACTACAACAAATTAAAAAAAAATAACAAGTCAGGTGACTGTGGCTGCTCAGGTGACTGAGATCTGAGGATTCCTGTTTAAAGTCAGCCTGGGAAGATAAATCTGAATGATTCTTATCTCTAATTAGCAAAAAGCTGGAAGTGAGTTTATAGTTCAGATGGTAGTGTGCTAATCTTGAGCAGAAAATACTAAGAGCATTAGGCATTTGAGTTCAAGTCCCACTACTGGCATACGCGTGCTCGCGTGCGTGCACACACATGTTAACAACAACAAAGAAAATTAGGTTGTAACCAAATTTCACTGCCCCAAAATAAAATGTTATTGGAACACAGGTACACTCATTCACTGATATATTGCCGATGGCCATTTTTACACTACAGCAGAGTTGAATAACTACAACAGACTTGCAAAGCCTAAATTATAAAAAGTTTGCCAATCCTGGATATAGATAACAGGTGCTACACACACACACACACACCTAGAAAAGTGGGCTTGGCACTAGAGGCACACACACACACACACACACACACACACACACCTAGAAAAGTGGGCTTGGCACTAGAGGCACACACACACACACACACACACCCCTAGAAAAGTGGGCTTGGCACTAGAGGCACGCACACACACACACACACCCCTAGAAAAGTGGGCTTGGCACTAGAGGCCCACACTGTAATCCTAATATTCAGAAGGCTGAGACCTGAAGGACTGAAGTTTGAAGCCAGCCTAGGCAGAAAAATCTGAGACTTCATTTCCAATTAACCAGCAAAAGCTGGACTAGAGGCATGGCTCAAGTGGTAGAGCTCAGTGAGCAAGAAAGCAGAGAAGAGTGTGAAGTCCTGAGTTGAAGGCCCAATACTGGCATGCACACACACTCACTCCATACACCACACAGAAAAGACAAAGAGACAGAGACAGAGAGAGACAGAGAGAAGAGCAGCCAGAGAAGGCTGGGCTAACCAGGTAAAACTCACAATACATTTAACATGAAGTTACATTTAACATCAAGTTTTATAAAACATTTATTTTTTTTTTTTTTT